>NC_143550.1:109402142-109739285 GCF_054136105.1 Typopeltis vanoorti | reverse complement strand
ATATATATATATATATATTAAAAACCAAGGTTTTAGGAAGAAAAAAACCCTATTTCTCCCTGACAGATTGAGTAACTCGGGAACCAATCGAAGAATGGCTTAGAAACATAAAATAGTCTATCTTCGGAAAGCTTACACTAAGGATTCAAATACCATTTCCACGGGTCTACATAGGCGTTTGATAAAGACTTTTAAAAGAAAAGTGTAATTACTTTTCAATATTTTATGACATAAAAAATCCTATACGTGTCTTTTTTTCACAAAGAATGGCATTTTTTAGGCTTAATAATTTCATGACTGTTTTTATCTCCCTAATTAAAAATGGGTGGTCTAAAGTTAGAAATTTTTTACGAGAGTGAAATTCGACTGAGATGGAGTAGTTCAGTTGAATATCATTTCTGCCCTTTAGATTTTATTTGTATAAAACAAACTTGTTAAAAATTTAGGCTATCATCTTTGTATCAGTTAAAGAGATAATTGCAAACAAAATGGCTTGTTTTATGATAAACAAAGAAGTGAAGTAATATCAAAATGAAAACCTTCCTCACATAAGCGATAATGAAATAAGTATTGGCAGAGCATTATTGCAGAGAAACAATTGAAGCCACATCACATGACTTGTCGACTCTCCTTTCATTTTGATCCCACGAACCTCGTCTTCTACACGTATCACCACGCTCAGTTTGTGATAATGTGATTCTCTTATGTGTCTGTCTATTTATCCTTTCTTTAATTCCGCCCCAAAGGCGATCTCTTTGGTTGAAAATAAAACAATACTCAGTCAGTTTTTCCACATCATTTTACTCAAACCACGTCGCAATATCACCTGCAATATGAAGTCGACTGTTGTACTAAAAGAGACATTCCTCTGTCCAGTAAAACTGTCCGAAGTGTAGGAAGCCTCCGATTTCATACTGCATTCATGTAGTAAGACGCGGTTTCATTCCACAGTAAACATCCAACAAGATTAAATGATTCCCAAACTTCACAATTGGTACGATGCACTCTGGAATAATGAAGTCCTCAGCCATACTCTATTCGGGACAGTGTGGGATTTATGGAATGTTCTGATACATCCCGTGAAAGTTGTACCACGTAGTCTTTCAACCAGTTGTAACAATCTACTGGAGTTAATCGATGCGAGAGGTTTGCACGTCTTCCCATTCCATTGATCAGCTGTTTTCATCTACGTTCATTCCCTTTTTTATTGCTCCATTCTCAGTATACCCGAAACACTATCGAACGTCATCTTTCCTAGCAGTACTATAGTTTCCGAGATATATTTACTGAACAGTCTGGCTCTCACTGCTCATCTTCCATTCGAAGTCAACGAAATGATGCAGTTATAGTTTCTAACCTCCATCTTATTTATAGCTGGTGTGTGCCTGCCGTGTTTCGTTAGTTGCATGTTACAAAGCCAGATTCCATTTATCAAGGAGATAAATCTAATATTTTAATCCATACGTTTAATGATTATACACTTCGATGGCGCGCATGTTTTCATTTTGTTGTCTGTCTATGATCAGAGGAATTCCTGGACATTAAAATAAATGATGTTCAGTATTAAGAATATTCAAAATAATCTTAGCGTTTCCATTGTAAAACTTAACGTAATAAAGCGAAATGCAATGCGTACGCTAAGATCTGCTTTTGTTTTTATTTTAGTTGTTTTTGTTTTCATTAAACTATCCTTTATTTAATTCAACGGGGTGTCTGTCTTCAATTATTAGAAATGAATGAGTAATGTCCGTATTTTTTTTTCAAATGTGAGCTATCATCATATATCCAGCATGTTAATATTAAATGAAAATGTTAATATCAGTCCATTAAATATTTCTTTTGCTTATTTTCAAAGGAACACCCGTAGTATTAAACCACTGGCTTGTTTTTTTTTACTGTGGTTTAAATTAAGACATGAATGGCATACGTTCAAAAATATATTTAAAAAAAGAAAAAGACAAAAAATATGAAAAAAGGAATTTTCGACCTTTGGAGAATCCTCGTATTTCCCTTAAAATTTCTTATGCAACAATATTGGGAAATATAAAATCAATAAAATATAAACGGGACTCTTAAAACGAATAATGCGCTATAAGAAGAATTTAAAGACCATCAAGTTGATTAAAAAAATACCTGGAACTTTTTTACAGAAGGGAATGGAAAATATGGAAACTTAAATATAGAATTTAAAACAGAGAAGTACATACAGTGGTGATATAGTAAGCTCACATAAAGGGTGAACGACTGAAAATTGAAATTAAAGATAAAAAAAATAAAAAGTGCCTTTTTACGGTGTATAAGCCGTTTCGACATGACTCGTCTTCAAAGCTGAAGTCCCTAAGGGAATAAAGCCCTTATTCCCTTGAGGACTTAAGAACCACAGTAATTTTAATGTAAACGAAACATTATAGCAGGCCTAATATTGCATACATTACTTGATAGTAACCCTCACTTATGTTTATTCTTTCCTATAATGTATCTTTTTAGGGAGTATCTTTCGATATCAATTCGATAACAATTGCAGCCCACCATTGAAACAGTTGAGGTACGGTTATATCATACTGTGAACAGTTTGGTCCGCCAGGTTGGTCGAGGCTGTTAACAATGGTTTCCTGACTTTCCAATCATGCTGCGAGTTCGAATCTCCCATAAAGCATAGATGTTTGTAAAAGTCGCATAGGAGCGTTCATAGGGAGTTACACATCTCGACAGATGGTGTTGACGTAAATAACCAAGAAATTATTTTACAATATCGTTTGGAAATTTTTGCTCTGTACATAATCATATGTAAACGAAAGATTGCTTAATATGTCAACATTCCATCTTCTTATATAAAAAGAATGACGTGTGGAACGCATTTATAAAAGTGGTGACTTTTTATCAACTGAATATCGCTCTTTTTTTTTTCTTAGACAAACAAGAGCTTTAAATTTTTATTTAATATTTTAAATTAGCAATAACGTCGCTGTTTTCATTTAATACATAATATGTTTATTGTTTTTGCTAATATTTATTTTCTAGTTGTATCATTAAAGAAAAAAATAAAAGTTATTCTTTAGTTTTAAAAAATTAAAAAAAAAACGGGTGTGCGAAGTCAAATATTGTTCAATAAAATAATTTATCGAAACATAATTTTTCTTAAAATTACCCAACATTTCTGCTTGTTATATGTTCAGCTGTATTAGTGGTTATTAACACTTATTTAATGCCATTTATCGGCTCATAACTTAAAGATTAATATTACAGCACAGAGTATGTTAGTGAAGCTATTCTCTGGCAGATTATATGGGAAGAAAAACATGACACTCAGATGAAAACCCTGCGACCTCCGTATGAGACCGATGAGAATATCTTTAAATGAAAATCCTATTATCTTCATGTCATCAACGGAAATTGAACTCAGAGCTTCCCAACAGAAAGGTAAACTTCCTGACTTCTTCGCGACTGACCTCTGGAAGTTGTCCTACAAGATTTTGCATTATAAATAACGCAATATAATCTGATGAGGTGTGTTTCTACCAGCTGTAAGCATCTGTCTGTATGATTTTAGTAATAAACTATGAAAATTTTCTCAAACGAAGCACAGTGATTTTTCAGGAGAGATTCTACAATCAGCTTGAAATTTTCTTAGACGATCTCATACTGCGTGCTGTGTTATTTAATGTTTTTATTGGATTAATTGTCATTCTGCAATATCCAATGGATACCATAATTCGCTGAAATTGCTGCAATGATCAGGTGACAGTTTGTATTCAATTTACGTTCTAATACATGAAAATGTAACTGACTGAGATCCGTTGGCAGCTCTTGCTGATTCTTGGGACAATTCCTATGTCAGTAAATTATCCATTCGTATCTTGAGGGGTGTTGATGTAAAAATTTCAAGTGGTACGTTGAGTATTCATTGAGTAATATAATACCGCACCGTTTACATAAATTAATTGGACATGTGTATTTAGTTCAGCGAACAGAATTCATCAAATTGAATGGAAGATACTCATTGGAATCGTACAGGAAACCAACGGTGTAATTTCCATCGTTAAAGTGGTCTGTTCACAGCTTCTTTCAGTGACGATGCAACAAGCTTGATACTAGTCGTCCGAGAGAACGACTTGACTGCTCTATTTACTGGCGTATGCCATTGTAGTACTGCGCTGGTTTGCTGATAGACATGTCCCATGCTGATCACAAAATATTACGATAGTCCCTCACGATGGAACTGAGTGCCTTGTTGATGATCATATCCTCATTTCCCTCTAACTGCATTTCACCAATTTACAAGAAATGGTGTTATTTTCAATTATTTATTCAGTTTTTTAAGAGAGGAAAGGAAGAAGGAGGTGGGCTGTATGATGATAGGCCTAAAATACGTAATTTCTTAAGCCTAAAAGACAATCGTTTTAATCGTAGAAAGATAATATTTAAAACTTTTGTCTTCTTTCATGAATGAGCTGTTGTTGAGTAACACGTTATGATTTATTGGGATTAAGTGACGAAGGTTGTGCAAGGTGAACGTAGGTCGATTTCTATGGGTATTAAGTTTCTTTTGTTAAGTTTAATAAGTTTGTTTTACTTCTATTAAGTTTTTATTAATTTTTATTGTTTCTTTTGTGTATTAAGTTTCTTCTTAATTTCTTTTGAAGGTAGTTGATATGGTTAGTCCACTTCATATCATGATCTAAGTAAAGTCCGTGATATTTTCCTTTTGTGACCTGTGTCATCGTGTACACAAGCATTTTTTACCTACATCGTAGCATCCTGTTTCAATAGATGGCGATTGAAGTCCGGGAATTTTAATCAGCATCATGATATATGTCTTTCCTCTGTTGAGATGAATGGCATGTTACGAACCAATTTGAAAGTTGATTTATATCTCTTTATTCTTTATTATGCTGCTTTCTGACGATTTATAGGAGTATGTCGTCTGGATACTGAAGTAGATTGCCGTTTATTATCAGTCTGTGGATACTACTCATATAAATAGTAAATAGCACAGGAGACAAAATGTGTCCTTGTTGCAAGTCACAGGATGTTTCTGTTGGTGCACCGAGTTCCCTTCTTACATTGATTTCCTCTTGACAGGTGAACCACTGAAAGATTTGCCAATGATTCCTTTTGCTGTTAGTTTCTAAAACGATGTGAATCTATTGTATGAAAAGCCTTAGTCATGCTAGTATTAATCACTGTTCTTGTTATGAGAATTATGTTGTCTGCAATCTATGAGTAAATCAATTTTGTGCTTATTATTTGAATATCATGAAAACAGTATTGAAACCTGTTAGTTAAGATTCTTGTTATTCTTTTTCTAGTAAGAAAATTGAAGATAAGAAGGGAGTTGTCCATGTCCTTCATGCTTCCACTTATATAAAAAGGAATATGTCCTGTTTCGAATATTGCATTTAATAGTTAATCCAAGGTGAATACCTATTATTCTTTAGTTTTGTGGTCGTCAGTCGCTTTCTTGTGTGTGTGTGTGTGTGTGTGTGTGTGTGTGTGTGTGTGTGTGTGTGTGTGTGTGTGTGTGTGTGTGTGTGTGTGTGTGTGTGTGTGTGTGTGTGTGTGTGTGTGTGTGTGTGTGTGTGTGTGTGTGTACTCATCAACTCGAAACTCACTAATTATAAACGGCATCTGGTGAAGTAACAGCAGACAAGTGTCGTCATCTCTCCCTACATTGCGTTAAATATTCTTCGAATTTTTAATGAAATATATGATTGTATGAGATGTTTGGGCGCTAAGGTCGATTTTCTTAAGTTTATGGGACGAAAACCCCCAGTTTCCGGAAGAAAAACCTCTCTTGTCCGTGCTAGAGATCGACTAACTTGGGAACCGGTCAAAGCAAGGATTAGAAAAGTTCTTTTATCAGCAGTTTAATTCGAACTGAGAACGGTTTTTTTTTTCAGCAGCTTGGCGCTATAGATGCAAATTTCATTTCCACAGGGCTGTGCCTATAGGTTTGTTGATTTACTATTGAATGTATAATATAACCGTACTCTACTCGAGTCCTAATGCAGATTTTTTCCTCTTTAGTATGCTTCAAATATAATCCTACAAGATTTCTTTATTATGAGGTAGTATGCACACTCTGAGGCGAATACGTCGCTGTGATCGCTATATCAGCTACCAGGCTATTCTCCTCGATTTTCTTTCTAGTGATCTGTTATAGCATTTGCAAAGTTTTAGCTACCTAGTAAATTCAGGTACTCATGTAAATGAGGAATTTTGGTTAGATATATCAATGTTCATATCATCAATTATAACCACTTGGTTATTGTGGCTTACAGTGAGATTGCTTAGCCAGTCTAGTAAAGACTAGTAAAGTGAGCTTCCCTGATATCTTTGCTGCATTTTCAAAAATTTAATTCTGCTGCTGTAAAAGATAGTTACCTTCTTCCTGAAATATTATAAGATGATTTAACACAGACATGTATTCATCTTCTTTTTCCTTGTTTGCAATTTAAGTGTTCAGCTGATAGTTCCTCAATGAACAATTATTGTTTTCCTATTCCCTACAGATGGTTTAATTTAGGATTCAAGTATGTATATTTTCCATAAAATTGTGTATATAGGCCTAGAGGTTTAGCGAGTACTTTCAAACACTTCGAATATTATCTGAAGCAAGTTGATGTCCTTTTCTGAATCAACTAACAAGCAACTATTTATTCCTTATCGTCCAAAGCAGAAATCTGCAACTTCTACCTTATAAGGTATGACAACAACAGCATAAAATCTTCACATCAAGAATAAGACCTTTTGCTTGGAGCCTTTAGGACAGAAGATGAGAAGGAGTCTGCTCTAAGAACATGGTTACGCTTAGGGTTAATAGTAACCTTGATTTTTTTTTTTTTCATCGATACTCTCATGAAAGAAATCCACTTCGCGAATTAGCAGCAACAACCAAAAGTTTAATGCATAAAGAAAAACCGGCTTTATTTTATTTCCCGTGTAAGATTCGCGATCATGCTTATGCATGATCACGAATCTGTGTAATAGAATCAAAATCAAAGTTCATTTTATTTTGATATTTTTCTTACCTAAGTAACATTAAGTCACTTAAACAGAATGGGCGAGGAAAGATTAGCAAAACAAGTGTTCTCTGCCAGGTTGGCAGCAAAACGACCCAGAGGAAGACCAAGATATAGGTGGATTGATACGGTACAAAGTGCCTTAGACGATAGAAATATAAGATCTGATAAGGTTGGAGTCTTGACAAGTAACAGACTGATTTGGAGGAAAATTGTAGATAGGAAATTAATAATGATGTAATTTTTTTCATGTAGTACTATCATATCCTGTACACCCCTTGAGGGTACATGGCAGGAATTTGATGATGATGATGATGATGAAGTAACATTGAACCATGAAGTTAGGCAGGATGATTTAATTACAACCGAAGTAAGTAGGTTATCGAGGCTATTCTCTGTTTTGAGTTCATATTTCATATTTTGTTCAAACAGTTTTTTTTTTATGATACCCTTATTATATTGTGGTATGTCGCCAAAGTCTGATAAAAATATTGCAGAGTTAACAGTCATATCGATTCTTATATATTCTATATTGTTTCTTGATTCAAACTATTCAAAATTTTATAAGACCGGATTTAGTTTTGTTAAGTTTGGGTATCAAACTATTCCAACATTTTATGTCTCTTTTTCTCACATTTCTTTCAGCTATGGGTTTTCTTTCTGTTGTATTAAACTTATCTTCAACTGAGCTACTTGGAAAAAAAATTCTTCTCTTTCTTCTTGCTCAAACTTCCGATTACTGCATGCTTTGATATTCCAGTTATGTTTAATCTTCTCCTTCGAATGAATCACTGTTTTGTATATCTTCTGTTATTTTAAAATATTTGTTTAAAAAGCCGCAAGGGATTTTTAAACAAAGATTATGGAGAAAGAATTGAGGAAGTCAGCAAGTTTGAGTACCTGGGATCCATTATTAATGTGAAGAATTGCTGTTCAGAAGATGTCAGAAAAAGGTTAGGAATGGCTAAAACAACAGTCAGAGACCTGTCTAAAATCTGGAAGGATGGATCTAACTCCATGGGAACAAAGTTGAGGATTTTAGATGCAGTTGTTTTTCCAACAGCGACTTATGGATGCGAGACTTGGAACCTAAAGAAGTCATATAAGAAACGGATATCCGCTTTTGAGATGTGGTGTTACAGAAGGCTGTTGAGAATATCATACACTGAAAGGCGTGCGAATGAATGGGTGTTAGAAAAGATTAGTAGAACTTTAAGGCTCCTTAAGGATATTGCAGAAGAAAGTTAAAATATTTTGGACACATAGAAAGGATGGAAGGAGGACTTCTCAGAACAGTAATAGAAGGTAAAGTTCCTGGGAAAAGAGGCAGGGGTAGACCATCAATGAGATGGATGGATAGCGTGTGTGGAGTGACTGATCTTCAGAGAGTTGAGGCTGCCAGAAGGGCAAACAACAGAACTACATGGCGAGGCCTAGTGTGGAACATCACCGAGCATCGAAGTGACCACACGGCATCTGTAGATGCCCAGTGAACACGGGCAGACAGATGTCGGATCTTTTAAGAGTGAATTTGAAGCAAACTTCTTCTTGTGCTTTTATTATTATTATTATTATTATTATTATTATTATTATTATTATTATTATTATTATTATTATTATTATTATTATTATTATTATTATTATTATTATATTCACATAATTGATACACAGACAAACAAGATATCATTCAAACAACAATTTGACCTGTGATATAGAGAAATTCAAATTCTGCCCAAGAATTTAAGAATAGTTCTTCAAGCAGCGTCGTAAAATATGGACTGTTCCAAGTAATGCCGTTTTTGTAGATCATATGTGATCACTTCGTTGATGTTTAATTCTTGTAAATAGTTGGATAGCTTCTTTGAAATTGCACCAAATGCACCGATAACTATTGGGATGACTTTGGTGTGTTTAGGCCACAGCCGGCCAACTTCGATTGCCAGATCTCGATATTTAGTAATTTTTTCCAGTTCTTTGTTGTTGATGTTGTTATCACTGGGTACTGCAATATCAATAATCCAAACCTGTTGATGTTCGGTAATTGTCATGTCAGGTGTATTGTGTTCAAATGCCGATCAGTTTGTATTCTAAAGTCCCAGGAAATTTTTTCTGTTTCGTTTTCTGTTGCTGTTTCGTCAGCACTAACTCTATTTTATGCTGCCACTAGTTATCAGAAGTAGGAAAGCCATATTTTTTGCATACATGCCAATGAATTATTTTGGCTACTTGATTATTATTTTTATTACTCTGAACCATTGTAATGGAAATTGGATTAGTTAAATTAATAGGAAGTGGTCAGTTTCCACATTAACGTCTGTGAAAACTCCTGTGTCATGAACAAATTTTGCTAATTTCTTTTTAGTATTTTGTAATCTATGAGTGATGTATGACTTTTTGTTATCCTACTATATTTACGATAATCTTTATGTGGTAAAAATGTGTTTTCAACTTTAAAAGTATTGTATATTACATGATCTCTAAAATAGGTGTTAAATTAATTTTTTTCTAATCTGGAATGGAGACAGAAGAAAACAAGCTGGTATGTTTTCTTCTTCCTTTTCAGTTCAGGGAGTAAAATTTAGAGGGACTCTTTTCACTCCACTTGTAGTAAACCCCTGTCTTTTCCATTGTTTGTTAAGTTCTTAGTTTAATGAAGGAAAATAATTTAATACACTTCTTCATATCATGCAATTAAGCATGATAAATAACGTTGAACTATCCTTATAAGGATTGGCTTAAAGGGGCAAAGCAAGAATGCTTTTCATCTTCCCCTTATCTGTAGAGGACAGTGTAAAGATAAGGTGTTATTGAGCTATTAAAGCTCTGATCATGGCAGGAGGATAACAGCAATAGCCGAGCCTCAATTAGTACTTCATTGGCTACAGCATTGCCATCCATTACCGTCCAGGGGTAATCACCGCATCTCAGGGTCGATTACCATCGGACTCCCTCCCCCTCCCCCTCCTCCGTTGAACTATCCTTATCAGGACTGGCTTAAAGGGGCGAAGCAATAATGCTTTTCATCTTCCCCGTTATCTGTAGAGGATAGTGTAGGGATAAGGTGTTATTGAGCTATCAAAGCTCTGATCATGGCAGGAGGGTAACAGCAATAGCCGAGCCTCAGTTAGAACTTCATTGGCTACAGCATTGCCATCCATTACCCTCCCTGGGTACCAATTTTAGTCGCCTCGTACGACATGCATTAGCTACATTCGTGTTATCCTAATCCCGGCAACCACACGGGAAAGTTGAACTACAAGCTTAAACTACATTTTATATATTACTTATATATAAAAAGTGTATTTAAAATATATAAGAAAATTTCCAAAGTCTATAAAATATTTAAAACAACTAATTAAATATTAAAGCAATAAGTAATTACAAAAGTATTATTGACAAATATTCAAATTTTAAGAAATTTAATTTATCTAGATAAACATAAGGGATATGCATATGAAATAATATATATAGCAAATTAGGTAATCACTGACAACCAAGTCTATAAACCATATAGCACTATTATTCATATATATATATATATATATATACATTTTTTTTTTCATTTTTATATCAATTTTATATTTTTTTTGCATTTTTATTGATTTTTAAATAGTCAGGAAGTCCTACTCTTTTATCTGGATCCAATCATGGAACTTTTTTTTTTTGAAGTCACTTCAGGTGTTCTATTATTTGAATGTAGTCGCGTAATTCTTCTCCTTATTCATTTTAAATTTTCAGTTACTGCTGCTTTATTTATTTGCCTCAAACAGTTGTTTTCAAAACTTATCTATCTTTGTTCCTACTGTTAGAATTAGAATTAGGAACTGGTGCGTGTCCCTGCACCATGATGAACTGTGGGAGAACCATTGAGCTATGGACTTTGGTTTGTATTTTCCAAATAGTTGTAAGTTTGGTCATAGTAGAACACCCTAGATTTCTATGTTTAATAGTGTCTTAATAATGTAACCTACCTTATTACCGCGCCTAAGGATTATTGTTTTTAAATTTGTTCTAATTTGCTACCTTCTACTTCTAAGTTCTCCATTTATGCCCACTGTCATTATTTTAACATTACTATAATTTTTATGTGCGTTGCGAAGTTGCAAGTCCTTGTACGTAGATTTCAATCATATACTTTCAGTTTCCTTATTATCTTATTAAATAACGCTCTATCATCCTTGTATTATATGATATAAATTTTCACATTTAAGTTTTTCCTATATTGTTTGGGACAGACTCTTTTACCGGTTCCTCCAGGCATTAGTTACAAATATTGCGAGGATGGAGAGCCCTGCACACTTCTCTAAAATGGTATTTCAAAAGTTTCAACTCTCTCAATTTTATTGTTGCCTGGGTATTTTATAGTAGTGGAGTATTCTTTTTCCTTTGTTGTTTTAAAATTATAATATTGCTAAAATTTCAACAGTTAATATTCGAAGCAGCAGTAGTTGATTAATACTAAGAATTTAGAATATGTGGACATTATACTATAGTGCTACTGTATCTATATGTACGCGCGAATAAGGGGCATTCTTAACATTCATTTGGTGATAGTTATTGTGTTGAATATAAAATACACCCTTAGAGAACTTTTCGAACCATCAAAAATCAAAATGCGAATACCGGAGATTTAATTTTGAATTTTTTTTCCTTACTTTCATTGTTTAGCAACTTCTTGATAATACAAAGAAGAAGAATCAGTTGCGTTTTCTTCAGTCAGCATGATAGGCACCTTATTAATAAAGACTTATCTCTCATATGAACAAAGAGTTTCATGCTTTACAAATAACATCTGCAGTGTCTTAAATGGTGATTTCTCGAAACAGTCGTTCGAACACTCCGTTCAAAAATGGGTTTTGTGAACAAGAAAGGATTAAAAATTCGCTGCGAATGATGCAGGAACTAAAAGAATGGAACACATCGAGTATTCCGATAAAGATGGCTATGCTTTTTATAGAAGAAATACTATCTTCTTGTAAGCTTCAAACAATTCTGAGATAGGGGAGTTTAAACAACAAATATTTTCGCTAAAACAGTCTCTCTATTCCACGATGAAACTTGTTGAAGCATATATAGCAAGGTTATATATGCTTCACGACTGGGCTAGCCTAGTCGTGAAGATACTTCACGTATAAACTTTGTTTGCTTACACTTGCATAAAGGATTAAACAAGATAGAATTTGTTGGCAAGTTTAATTTAATTGATAACCAAGTAAAGAAAAATAAACTTTGTATAAAAATGTTATTTTTTACCACGTTATCATGAGCCCAAAATAACTCAAACACTAAAATTTATTATTTTTTATGGCCATATAGCCTACCTTCGTTTAGGAGTGTCCCTTTTTTTCCAATGTCATTGGTTCTTTACTGAAATTTTAGGGCATTACATGATGTGTTATAAAAGTAATATATGAAGAATAATATAGGAGGATATTCGGATATACCTTTTTGGATGTTGTTGGCTATCTCCTTATCCCGGCAATATGCATTCATCTGCTCTTAAAGGGAGGGGGTTTGGGAAAAGTGGGGGTAAAGTAATGCTGGGGAAGTATTTGAAAAAATTGAAAAAAAACCGGTTTTTTTATATGTTTAAAATTATTATTATTACGGGTGGGTAGAGAGCGCTTTGGGGGAGGGTGAGAGAAGAATCTGAAAATAGAAACTATTTTTTGGGGAAGAGGAAGGATTGATGGGGAAAAGTCAGGGGTGGGAGTAACAGCGTGTGAGCCGTTTCGACCGTGCGTCGTCTTCGGAACGTGGGAAAAGGCTTCCGAAGACGACGGACAGTCGTCTATAAAAAATTATAGCCATAAAAAATAATAGTTTATTTAGAGAAGTAACATGGGAATTTCCCGGAAACAATACCTTTAACTAAAAATTATGTTATTTTAAGCCTTTAATTTTTTACCACAGATTTTAAGGATGTTTTTAAATATCGGGTATTATAATATTCATTTGCAAAAGACTCTTACATAATATTTTAAAACTTTTTAAAAATACTAGGGCACTTCGTACCATTTCAGAAAGTTGAAATTCGTCAAGAGATATTAAGATCTAAAGGGGAAAAAAAGAAACACTCAAAGCTAAACCATTATTTAAAACGATAAAACCAATATTTCGACTCAAACGTGGTGAGCATAGTAAACATCATCTGATCGATTTATTATATTTATTGTGGAATTTAACTTAAAAAAATAATCCTTTCACGAAATTTCATTGATTGTTGAAACCAGTAAATTGTCACCTGTTATTGCAATATTCAAATGAGAATATCGAAATCATAAGGAAGTTACCCTTATTATTTTTTTGGGAGTGGAGAGGAAATGGATAGGGTTGGTTGAAATTACCCCCGAAGGTACTAAGAATATGAAGCCAACGACGCTGTCTCTTAATTGCATTTGTTTTTCCACTTTGTATATTCAGTATGAGACGCCAATTCTCATCTGCAGATGAAAAATCTTTTGGGTTTTTCTAACTGAAAGTAGTGTCAATGACGGTAATGGGAAATTAAGACATTATTAATAAGCTTTGTAGAAACAAAGAAATACAGGTCTCTTTGAAATGACGTTGAAAAATATGCCATCAATTTCAAGTGTTTAGCATGCAAAGCACCTGATATTTAAAATCAAATTAAGGAAACTCGTTTTAAAAAACCTGAAAATTTCCTTTCGAAGCAGGCTCCTTTTGAAAGAAGGTAAGTCTCCTTTAAATGGATTTTTCACTATCGAAAAAAGTAATACTCATAGCATTTTTTAAAACAAATTCAGTTCGATTCTTCACCACCTTTAATGTAATTCTCGCCATAAATTACCAGCTGCCGTAGTATAAAACAAATTATTTAAACTAATAATGTTATTTTTATAATTTTATTATATAAAGTTTATCACACTTTATAATTCTTTATTTCGGTACTTTTTTTATTACATAATATTCATTTTGTGGTACAAAGGCCATACTCGTCAGTGTTTCAATGCACATAAATTAGAAAAAGAACAGAAATATGTATTAGGAAAACAATTACGAAAAAATAATATTTCATTTGAAAAATGGGAGATATTTATCGGTATGTAACATACTTTTAATACCTCACATTTTCTTATTCTAATAACAAACTAGTCATAAATTTTGTTTAATCCTTTATCCAAGTGTAAGCAAACAAAGTTTGCGCCTGAAGTATCTTCAGAACTGCAGCAACTCGTAGTAAAGGTGGACCAAGCTCTCATCACTCCTTGTCTTAGTATCTCCCATAATGCAAAGCACATCTCCTTGCGGACATGTACAATGCTATGCATTAAGAGAAGGGCTACTACTCAGAGCAGTTTCGACCTTTATTGAGGTTTCATCAGTGGGAGTCAGACCCAGAGGTGGTGATACCAAAGTGGAAGCAATGGAGAAGTCATATTTACCTATACGAGTTGCCAAATGTCTCACCTTATTATTAAATTACTCTGGATTTAGAGAAACATGTTGGAATTTTTTTTATTTATTAATTTATTTATTATTATTTTTTAAATCAGTATTAATATTAATTTAATAATAAGGTAAGACACCTTTTGGCAACTTGTATAGGTAAATATGATATCTCCATTGCTTCCACCTTGGTATCACCACCTCTGGGTCTACCTCCCACTGATGAGACCTCAATAAAGGTCGAAACCGGTCTGGATAGTGGCCCTTCCCTTAATGCATAGCATTATACATGTCCGCAAGGAGATGTGCTTTGCATTATGGGAGATACTATACTAAGACAAGGAGTGCCGAGAGCTTCATCCACCTTTACCACGAGTTGCCTCAGTCCTGAAGATACTTCAGTCGCAAGCTTTGTATGCTTACACTTGGATAAAGGAATAAACTACGGTAAATTTATTATATTTATTATAGTCCATTATAGTCTAACTAAGTTGTAAAAAAAATCGCAACAAACTAGTCATACACTAGTTCGTTACATACTGAAACAATTCTCGGATACTACACAGTTTTACTTTTTTATAGCAAACAAATTTTAAATAATAAAAGGTGTTTTTATACACAGGAGTAATATACTTCATTACTGGGAAATATGGTTTAGAATAAACAAAAACTGCATATATTGAATAAATTTACATTGAATTATTAATTTTTTTCTTATATAAGAAACGAAAAACTATTGATTTAATTCTGATATTGTCAAATGTTGATATAATTTAAGAACAGAACTTGATCAATGCACCAATTTCGTAATTCGCTCAGCATTTGAGAATACATCGTATTCACGGGAAGAAATATTCCGAAACCGTCTGCTGACTATCAAATGAAAGGAATAATAAGAATAATAACACACACACAAAAAAAAGCCCTTTCGTTTTTGTTCACATCAAATGCTAGTAGGGGTTCCCGCATACGGTGAACACGTGGCATAAACAAACATGCTTGCATGCATTCACTATCGCTTTCGTAAGGGCAGAGGCGCTGTTGTTGCTGAGAGTAAAGACCTAGATTTTCCACTCGCCAGATAGACGAGCGCAGTGTCTTAAGGCATCAGTAAACAGGTGAGTGGGACAGTGTTCGCAACTGGAATAGTTAAGGAACTTTGTCTAAAAGCTGCGGCGTGAAAATAAAAGTCAAACGAAACGAACGAGGCATTCGAACAGAAACAATGGAACGCCTCTTCGAATCTCTACCTATTGAACCACAAATGACGGAAGCAACAGTCAAAGGTAAGATGAAATATTTATATTCAAAACGACTCGTCTGTATATTCAGATTCCTATTTGGAAGATATAACAAAATAATTAACTATTGTGGAAGAAGGCTTATGAAGTAGAACCGGAAAAAAAAACGGATGTTACTCTAGCAATATTGCGCTGAACTGTTTACCTTTTTTCTTTTCCTCATCTCTTACTATTATTTCAAAGTTATAAAACTTTGAAAATAAGCAATATAATTAAATTAATATTTCGGATTTGGATTCCTTTTCTATACTATCAGCAGCTGCTTTGAAATTTCAGGCATATTCACAGCAGCTGTTAAAATTCAATGGAAGTTTTCAATGATGAGCAATGTCAAATCTGAAATTTCGTGGAGTTGCTATTAAAAAATTGAATGTAATGCTCTGAGGAATGTAAATGGATATATCAAACCTGAGGGAGAGTTTACTATGCACAATTGTGGCACATTTAAGAGTGGCGAAAACGTCCTAAAATTTTTGAATTTATTTTATTTTATTTTGATATTTTTGTTATTAATAGATACAATACATTAGCGACAACGTTAATGCAAATATTAGTTTTTTTGTTTGTTTTTTTAAGATTCCATATTTACCTACCTTCCCCTTAAGGCTCAATGGGTTTTCATGGCCAAGAGATTTGTTATTATATAAGTTTCATTAATAATCATGAAAGGGCAGTTAATCATATCTACATAATATGTTATAGTTCTGTCAAAGAGTGTACTGTTTGGTCTGTTTTGGGGATGAAAGTGGAGGGTTGGAACCCTCCTCTGTATAGAAGCTAGTCATCTTCAACTGAAGATGAACGAGTCTTACATGGAGACCTGTTCTTCAAGTGAACCAAAAGAAGAATTCGGTTCTTTTTATTTTTTATTGATTATTGGTTTTGGGATTATTCTCAAAATAATTATTTCAGACTTGAGATATGCAGATAAGGTATTTTGGTTTATCTTAGCTTGAGAACTTTCTAACAGAAAATTCTGTGAAAGTCCTGATTTATCTCGACTGCTACGGGAACTTAAAAAAGTCTATAAATCCGTAAGGTTAAACTAATTAGACAACTTTTCATTTTGTTACGATATATATCTTAACATATATATGTATATATATATTTGTTACGATATATATCTTATATATATAAGACGAGTAGAGTAGTCTGCTCTCGAGTAGAGTAGAGTAGAGTAGTTTTCTCCTTCAAAATCTGTAATAATTCGAGATTTTTTGATATTTTTTAAAACATAAGAATGGATTATCAAATAATTCAGCGAATTGATGAATTACTTGATAATCCATTAATTCGATGAATGCTCCATAACTTTGGTAATCCATCGATTCTGAATCATCCAAAATCTCACCGAACACCAGTATAAAAAAGAAATTGAATAAATGGTTCAGTTGAATTAGACTGCCAAACAAAGTTAAAGTTGACCCATTTCATTTTTAGATATGTATTATCTTCGTACATAATTTGTATTGTATACCTCCTCTCTCTCTCTCTCTCTCTATATATATATATATATATATATTGTGTGTGTGTGTAAGGTTGCTTACTATGCATTTGAAATGGAAGAAATCGAATGAATACCACTGTTTTCTTAACTGAAACCTATCAACATACCCAATTTTAATCTTGACTTGAATCGAAACCGACACCTGATTACAATGTACTCACAGAGTATTACTAAATCCAACCGTAAGATTCATCACCACGAACACTTCGCCGTTGGTCTATTTTTATCAAACTTGTACGAGAAATGATTACTCAATACCACTCGTAAGCAATCTTCTGGCGAAATTATATATATAAATATATATTAATATGACATAAAAATAAAAAAGGTGTTTTAAATTTTTCTAAAATAAAATTAATTTAAATTGAATAATTTAAAACAATATAAGAAAAAAAAACTAAAATTTATATGAGAAATAAAGAACTTTAAAATGTAGTTTTATTTATTATTATTTTTTTTTAGAATATCGCGAAGTTTCAGCACAAGTTTGTGCAAACCAATCATCTTTTTGGTGGGGAGAGGAAAAAAGGGATTAAAACGTTTGTGTGGAGGAAACGAGGAAAAATATTTATAATTTTTAAAACATTTTATATTTTGTTTCTGTTTTTGTCAATCATAGCATTTATTTCAAAATTTTAATTTATATTTTTATTCAAAAAAAAAAAAAACTCATATTTCTTATTTATTAACTGAATATACAGAATATCTCTCTCCTCAAGGTATCTTCTATAGCAAGGTATCTTCGAAGATACCTTGAAGAGGAAGAATTAGGGGCTTTCTTGTTTCGTTTTTATTTCATTATGATGAACTTAATCTGAATTATATAAAACGTAAGCTTTCAAGTATCAAAATTAGATTTTTTTACGCTAGCCACTTAGATTTTTTTCGGATACGGAGATCACAGCTATAAAGTGCACTACAGTTTTTTTTTTTTTTTTTTTTTGTAAATCTATAGTACATTCGTACAGTTGGGCTTAAGGATTATGTTTTTTCTAATTTTATTATTTTTTATACATTTTTGTGTTTTTTACATAGTTCCGAAACCCTGCTGTGGAGGCCAAACGTGGAACTGTTTGAAGCCATTTCAGGTCTCCAATAAGCAGGCAGTGCTCTCATAACAGGCAAAGAAAATCAATCTCCTACTTAAAGACATTCATAAACATCCATGTCTACTGGCATGGGGGATTCAAGTCCTCGACTTGTTGGTTGGAGCATGGATGCACTAGCCACTCAGCCAACCAGGACAGCAAAATACTTCCAAAGAGCCCGAACATTGGAGGATGTTTAATTTTTCATAAGCATGGATGATTATAGGAATTATTCCTAACTAAGAGACATCAAGGATGGTCCATAAATGTGACTTATTATACAGTGAAACTAAGGATGGAGCTCCAAGAGCTCGAACGCGATCAGGCGTACATCTGAGCTGTTAGCCTTAAATAAGATCTCATTGAACTGTAGCAGAATCATTCGAACGTGAATAGGAAATTACTGTAAATGAATAACACACACACACGCACGCGCGCGCACACACACACACACACACACACACACACACACACACACACACACACACACACACACACACACACACACACACACACACACACACACACACACACACACACACACAATCCATAGCATGGAACGCTAACCGATCACCGTATGATGAATAACAAAGGAGTAAAAACATCTACATATCCTTAGGGAAAAAATCCTTGCTCCGCGAACGCTATTAATGTACAATAGGTTTATAACGTTGCGTGGGTGTGAGTCACACAAACGAAATTATTTCTCACTCGCATCCTTCCACTTGTTTCCACCACCCTTCAAAAAAGTATTAACCAACCTTATTCTGATAGCTTGTAATATAATAAATTTTATTATATTAGAAACCTCTTTAAGTATAGCGATGAAAAATGTTTGCACGTCTTTTCATCCGAATTTTTACATTAATATGAGAGACATTCATATAGAGTTTGTGTACCCTTTGCTGTTATATAATAGTTTTCAATCTTATGAAAAAGCTTTCCATTAGATTTTGATATGCTGCTGAGGTAATTCTCTCGTATTCTTCTAGAGGAGTATTATAAGGTCGGTTATTGATGTCAGGAGATTAGGCCTCGCTTGCAGTCGGCGTTCCAATCCATCCCAGAGGTATTCAAGGGGGGATTGAGATCATGATTTTGTGTAAGCCAGTCAATTTCTACAATACCCATTTCATCAAACCATTCTTGCACAGATCTCGCTTTTGTGTGACGGAAAACTGTCGTGTTAACACAAAAAAGGGAAGTCCGGTGAAACATAAATCAGGCTGAAGTGTGAAGATTCCCCCCCGTCATGGAACAAGGGAGACCAATCCGAATCATGAAACACAGCCCCGGACCATGTTGTCTCCTACACCAAACTTCACAGTTGCCACAACACATTTTGGCAAGTGACGTTCTCCCAGCATCTTCCAAATCTAGATTCGTTCGTCCGACTGCCAGATGGTGAAGTTTAATTCATCACTCTAGCGAACGTTTCCACTGCTCCAGAAACTAAAGGTGGCTAGCTATACACCTTCCACCACCCCCTGCCACTGGGGAGGGAAGAGTGGTTGCCTTGGCTGATGTTAGATTTACGTGCGCTTAGGCGGCCATGGAAATTCATGTTCTTCACATCTCCGAAACAGTTATGCTGCTGCCGTTGCTCGTAGAGGCATTTCGGAACTCGGAACTCAATGTTTCAACAGAGGACAGCCAAGTTTTTCGCCACACTTCAGCACTTAGGAACATCACTCAGAATTCATCGGGACAGCAGCAGGGCAGAAATTTCCTGAACGTAATTTGTTGCAAAGATAGAATCCTATGATAGTGCCACGTCGAAAGTTACTGAGCTCTTCAGTACTGCCAATTTTACTGTTCATATTTGTCTATGAAGATTGCAAGAGCGTGTACTTCCTTTTATAGCTGCTACACTATTACGAAGTGCTGTGTGGATATGATATTTTTTGATCAGATAACGTATACACAAAATCTCTATTACCCCCCCCCCCTCTCTCTCTCTCTCTCTCACCTCTATGACACTTTGACTTCAGAAAAGAATGCAACAACAACAATAATAATAATAACTTTTGCATTTGGGATTTTAATAAAATTATTATTAAAAGTCGAATCATTATTAAGTCATTAAGCAGAAGGCTTTGCTGACTTTGATCCATCTGGTTACATTGAATTTTAGAGATGATGCTGTGGCATCAAGTTTGTGTTATTGCTAATAAATAATCAACTGAATTATTACTGTTTTGTAGTGGAATCGCTTTAATAATTAATCAATATAGGTTAAGAAGAGATCATTATCAAATGAGGTCATGTTTTTATAGTTCTTCATTACAAAATGTCAAAGTTCACTGACCTTTCCAGGTGTCATAAAAATAATAAGAAAATTAAAAAAAAAAACGTAAAGCCATTAATCTATTTAATCCGTAACTACTTATATAGAAACGTTCATATGATTATAAGCGCTGCAATGTTAATGCAAATGTCGTGTTGCAAATGTTTATTAGCAACACGACTAATTTCGTCCTAATTACATAAGTGTTCTTCAGGTGTGGAAGAAATATTTACAAGAAAGTCTTAGATTTGTTTTATACAGTAGAAGAATATTCTGTGAAATTTATTATGGCGATTAAGTTGATTTAGTCATTGTAATATTGTAATTTTGTAAAAAAAAAAAATAAAAACAGCTATATTAAAGACATATAACATATCAGACTATAACATATGTCTGTAATCTGAATTCTTTTGTCTTTGCACTGAGTTGAACGAGGCCACGAGTTTGGTTTTATCGCTGTTATTTTGGGTATAGAAAAACTCGGCAACATCATAATATTATGAGAGTAGGTAACTTATAGTTGATACATTCAGAAAAGTCATTTTAAATTAAAATCTTGTTTTTTTTTCTTTTCTTGGTAAGAGAGGATTAGTTGCTCAGTATATTTGTCTGGAACTTAAATAAATGATTTAAATAAAGCCATGTGTACGAAAAATGATAGAAGTTCTAAGCTGTTTGTACTAGTTGGAATGAACGATTTAAAACTAGGCTTGTCATGATTATAACACGATTTTTTGACGCTAAAACAGAAGTTAAAGCTGTTAATTCCATTACTACAAGCTCAAATTTGACAGCCTCGCATTAATATCTATGAAATTGAATCTATTCAAAGCAATGGCAGCTAAATATTGTGATTTAGTTGCCTTTTCAGTTGACTGTCGAGTGAAATGCCAGCCATTTGCCTTAATTCTAAAGGAGAGTTATGACAATTGACTGGATGAAGATATTTCAAGTAATAATAGGAGAATTGTTCACATTCCAAGATAATAAATTCGACCTTGACATTAAAATGTACTTGGAAACTTCCAAGCACATTTAATATATATAAATAAATAAATATATGTATGTATACAGATGTGATATATATTTGAAGTAGATCATAATCATACCATCTCTTTGTATACTAATGCACGAAGTTTTTATTGTGAATAAGCTCACATGGTTTCAATTATTAACTGCACAAATAATACGGAAATTTCCGAGCCTTGCCTTAATATAGAAGCGAACAATGGTAATTATAATGATGAAGAAGAGACCGAATATAAACAAGAGGAGGGGAATTTTATTGCTTTTCAGGGAGAAATTAAAGATTTCGAAGATATATTGATATACTTATAGATACGAGTACATTAAAGGTCCTGACCTGGAGAATGAAAGAGCTAATGTTACCGTGGGTTGTTAATTTTTGGAGCAACTTCATGATGGTTATTTGATTTTACATATGCCTGTTTCTACTACAGGGGAAAAGGTTCTTCGATTTCATAACATCAGAGTAATTAGGGATGGACTGTATTAAATACCCGGAATCCTACTGTGATAGTGATCATTTGACTTTGGAAGGGAAATTAAGACTAAGAGGAGAAAAAATAATCAGAAAACATCAGAGAGGGGAGGGGAATTAAAAAAGGAGGAAACTTTGAGGATATAAGAAGAGAATTAAGAAGTATTACGTGGAAGATATTATTTAATTGAAATAACTGTAATGCAAAGTCGATAACACCGAGAGAAGACACCTTTCAAAATAAGCAGTCTACCTCTACAAGTAACTTTCGTAATAAACCTGGAGTCATCTGGATGAATAAACAAGTTCTGAAATAAATAAACCATAAAGAAAAGATATTAATGAATTAAGGAATTAGATATTAATTAGGATAGATATAAAAAATAATCAGCATTGACTGAATTGTTCGTTACAAGAGTGCGAAGGACAATTTGAATTACTGCTTAACTAGGAATGGAATGTTCGAAAAACGTTGTAAAAACAAGTACGAATAAGAGAAACGAAAGAAGAACATTGATCCAGAGAAACTGAAATAATTTTGCATGATCCAGTTGTGATTGAAAGAATATTTTCCAAGTATATATGACTGGTCACTTAAAGGAAGCAATAAATCAAAAAAAAAAAAAATCAGCTAACGCCTTTTTATTCCCGTATACGGGAGTAGGCGAGGCCATTTAGCCCTATCTAACTTTTGGAAACTGAGTGGGCAGTTCAATCTCCACTGGTTCCCAATCAGAGACAGATGGCCCAAAGCTATCACTAATTAAGCGGTACGCAGTGAAGAGAGACGGCTCAAATGTGCCGCCATGTCGTGGTCCCTAACCCTAACACAATATATTTAATGTCTGAAATAATGTGGATTCTACGGTCGATTTTCTTGAGTTTACAGGACGAAAAACCCGAGTTTCCGGGAGGAAAAACCTGCTTGCCCGTGCCAGAGATCGACTAAATCGGGAACCGGTCGAAAAAAGGCTTAGAAAAATTTCCTTTAGTCGCCGACTAGACTCGAAACGAAGTCTTCCTTCGTGCGGCCAAGCGCGGTGGTATGCAAACACCACATCCACTGAGCTACACAGGCTCGCAATAATTATTGAAATGCAAAATTTATCTCATAATATCATAAGAGAAAAGTGTTGTATCTTACACAATAGAAGCTTATGGAGGTAGGAATGAGATATCTTTTTTTTATACGGCAAGTAGATTTATATATGAAATGAATTTTCTTGATCATCAACAATCGCTGAGATCGGAAACGGAATCTCTTGATTGGAAATTTGTTACAATTGTTCCGTTGGATTCATTGCCATAAAGCAGAACATTATATACCAAGTGAGCCTTATTAAGTATTACGGACCAACTAACGGGAAAATTAATTGCCATTCATATCAAGGATATTCTTGATTAGCATCAGTTGTCAAGCAAAATGCATTATCAGCTTACTTTTTTTATGATGAATTTAACAGGGGAGATAGATCAACAGCACCTCAAATAAGAACTAAATTGTTCTGCTGAATAAAACCTGTCACAGGAGGAATCTGGGGATTATGTGGTGTTATCAGTACGAAATTTGTTCAGGAACAAACGACACGCGTTTTGAGAAGAATCTTCAAAAATCTGGTGGATAGCATTAGGGTTCTACACATACCGGCCACTGAATTAGTAACTTCGCAGAAAGCAGTGGTTTCCGTACAGGCATGCGACTGCCGATACCGATCCTCTTCAATTCTCTGCGCATAGTTCGGTGAGATATGCGTCGGGAACAGCCTTCATTAAATGCTTCGGTTCAACAGTTGCACACAGGAAGTTCTGTTTGTCCGTACAAGCCTTCTCAGACGACGGCGATCTCGTTCCTGGAAGACTGTCTTAGGACCACAGTTACGCCTCTTAGACAAGCAACGCGGGTTATTTTGCCACTGATTAAACAAATACTCGGGATATCTTACCTTTTGAGAAACCAGTCAGATCTGCTTTTATTTTCAAATAGTAGCTCCAGCCGGACATGCACCCACAATAAGCACTTTTTAACTTGCTCCGAAAGATGCTTTGTTTTTCTCATTGTGATCAACACTATTGGCAATTACTAACCAGCAGCGTTTTTAAATGTTTGCCTATGTGATGACGCACAGGGTCAAGTATTTTGCATACACGTTGCGTAAGTAACGTTTACGTATATCTGCATAAAGGTTTCTAATTCTGTGACCGGTATGTGTATGTTACCGCCTTTATTATTTATTATATTCATAAATGCTTTAAGTTCAAATATTACAAATAAAATTCTTTGTTAGTGACATGAACATAAGTAGAGTAGAGTAGTCAATCGTTCCAATGACAATTCTTGAAAGAGTTATTACTTGGATATAAGAAAAAAAAAAATTATTAGTTGGATATAAGAACAGGGTTTAGAATAATGTTGTTCTCACATTTGTGACATACGAAAAACTTCTCTAAAAATACTCGATGCCATCCAAAAGTGGATGGTTCACCTAAGAGACGATTCTCTCTCTCTCTCTCTCTCTCTCTCACCACACACACACACACACACACACACACACACACACACACACACACACACAAAGAGAAAGAGAGTTAATTCTAGTCACATTCTCACACCATGTCTATTTCTACACCAGGCCTTTTATACAGATAAAAGGGCAGGCACTAATCCATAGAACTGACACGCATTCATCGTTTCCTCTATTTCGGCTAAGTCTCAAAAATTTACAGCATCCATTTCACAGTTTAACTGCTAACGCACCGAAAAAGTTCCGTTCTCATTGGGCTTTCATTCCCTCTCTGCCTGTTTTCTGGAAGTGACTTTCCAATGATGAAATATTTATCAAATACCACAATTACCGACTTATAAAAATCAATATTATCATGAACTATTAGCATTTACTGAACAATCAACATCATTTAAAGGAGATTAGCATTGTGGATCTCTATATTCTTTTGCGCTGTACATAGTTCGTACATTGCCACTCTTTTATATTTTAGAACCACGTGTTCTGTTGTCTCTTCCTTCCCCCCCCCCCCCAGTTATTTTCTGTAAAAAAGCTTTTTGAGTTCAGGCATTCATGTCTCACAATATGACCAATGTATAGCAGTACTTTTCTGTGCGTTCTTTGTTACTGGAAGTTATAAAGTAATAACATATGCCAGTCGAGGCAACTCGTGGTAAAGGTGAATAAAGCTCTGATCACTTTCCTTAGTATTTTTCCCTTAATGTAAAGCACATCCCCTTGCGGAGATGTATGATGCTAAACATTAAAGGCAATGGTCACTACCCATACCGGTTTCGACCTTTATTGAGGTCTCGTCAGTGGGAGCCAGACCTGAAAATGCTAAGGTTGAAGTAATCCAGAGCTCATTATGAATTTTACCTAAACAAGTTCCCCCAAGTTGCTTTGACTTTACCCACCTTTACCACGAGGTGCCTCGACTGGCACTACCAAGCGCCAGTCGCAAACTTGACTTACTTGTCTGTTTGCTTACTCGGGAAATAGGATTAAAAACCAAGTTTATATAAAATTACTTGGTATCTTGAATACATAAATATATATATATATATATATATATGTAAAAGGTTTTTGAACTTGGGTATACTATGTTAAAGATACCAAGCAATTTTATAAGCTAGGTTTTAATCATTTTTTCCCAAGTAAGCAAATAGACAAGTAAGTCAAGTTTGCGCCTGAACGTAATTCAAGTCTGAGGCAACTCGTGGTAAAGGTGGAGTAAGATCCGATCACTTTCCTTACTATTTCCCCCTAATGCAAAGCACATCCCCTTACGGAGATGTATGATGCTATGCATTAAAAGCAAGGGCCACTACCCAGACCGGTTTCGACCTTTATTGAATAAACGACCTTATTAAATAAAAATCTCATCCTGATATTTTATTAAATAAGAAATTTTAAAAAATTTTATTAAATTTTAGGTAAAATTTATAAGCTTTACATTACTTCAACCTTGGCATTTTTTGGTCTGGCTCCCACTGACTAGACCTTAATAACCGGTCTGGGTAGTTGTGCAATCAGACATTCTCTTAGATGTGAGTTTTTTTTAATTTTTTTATTATTTTTTTAGAAATTTGACTTTTTCTACAAAATATTAGTCCTAAAAGCCCTGATATTTTCTACTCTCTAGATCAGTATGTTTTTCTTACTGCCTTGTTCACTTCTGCTATTAGTAATTTCACAGACAACAATTCCGGTTACTTTCTCTTTTTTGACTAAACCCTATGGATGGAAAAAGCTGCGCTCGAATCTATGTTGCGAATGAACTCTAAAAACGCTTTTCAGCTGAATGTGAGTTAGCCAATCTCATACCGAATTGGCATGATTTTCCCTCCGGAAACCCGTGTTTCTGATACGCAAACAGACAAATTGGCCAGAAGAAAACAGTTAACAGATATAGTACACCGGCCTCATACCTTAAGCTGCTTCACGGGCCCAATTCAAAAGAATCGATCACAAGCAATTATTTTGGCAAATGTTGCTTTCTTTATATCAATCAAATTTTATTTTCTTCGATTCATCAAGGAACGTTTGCCTTGGAAGTTTTCCTACAATGTCGATATCTTTCTTACAAGATTCCTCTACATATTCTTTTCATATTTTTTGTTAATTATTTCTTGTTATTTTAATGGCATCTTCTGACAGCAAATCTTTTCTTTTCTTTCCAATTAAGGATCTTACAGTTCTATCATTGACTAAACAACGGAAGAAAATATTTAATCCTTCTCGTTCTTTTTTCTCCTTTGTTTTTGTTATTTGTTTGTATAGTCCAGATTTTCTAACATTTCCCCCTAACGTCTAGTTGTATTGTTTCAGTAAATGAAATCTTTAGTCCCTTCCAATACTCCTTAGCCTGTAATTTGGTTGCTTTAGTAATCTGTAATTTATTATCTATTCCCTAATCAGAAAAATGTAGTATCTTATTATTTTATTTTGTTGAACTCTTCGCTTTCTACATCAAATAATACAATTTAACTGAACTTTTTGTATTTGCTCTTTGCTTAAGTGCATGTATATGACGTTGTTTATATAAACGTTTGCAACATGAAACTGTTCCCGATTCAAAACGAGCTTTTTTTTTTTCTTTCTGCTTTCTGTTTCCTAAGGCAACCTTTCTGATATCATTTTCTTCTTCTTTGTTTGAGAGATTACAATCTCTTTCTGTTCTTCCTATTATAAATGGCACTCAATTTCTTCTACAAAATTTCGGGTGGTTCACCAAACTCCTAAAAATCTCAACGTGAGTTCTCTTTCATTTTCTGCTAATTCCAAATTTTCCCAAATCTTTTGCCAATCGAAGCGAAGTTTGGTTGTAGACATCGGGTTAGAATGCGAAAGATTGGATGGCGTGGAATTACGACAAAAGAAAACTGATGCTCTGAGGACAGTATGTTATGCCTGTTTATTGAATGTGTTCTTCGGTGAAGCTTCTGTTTTTGGAATTGAAAACTTACAAATGACAACGGCTAACTCATCTTGACTTGAAAATGTTTTTTATACATTCTGTTCACTGTCTAGATAGGGGATTTTCAAGCGAGAGTAAGTTATTCGGTTTCATAACAGGTAATCTAGGAGGGTCGTAACGCATAAATCCACAGTCTGAAGAAGAATATTTATAATTAACGTATTAAGAATTGGAATATTTTTTATTAATAATACTTTATTAAATTATTTATATAAAATTACTATGCTGTACAGTATATTTCTATTTTCTTAAATTCCTGCAAATTAACTTGACATTTTCTTATTTTTCTTTGTAGTCATAAAAAAATTTTTATTATTATTTTTTCATATCTCTTATTCATTCATCGAATCGTCAAGTCCAATCAGCATTACTTTTTGAGGTGTTTTAAGTGTGGAATCAGCTTGTCATCACTGCCACTTTCAAATTTCTATGTTCCTCGTTCACACTGTATGCTCTCTCTCTCTCTCTCTCTCTCTCTCTCTCTCTCTCTCTCTCTGCTTTATTCCACGTTTCCCTTTCTATCGATCTTGCCATTGCTCAGTTCCTGTCCGGAAAGGAATGAGATCGGGGGGGGGGGGACCTTCATTGCTTCCGTGTTTTCATTCATATTCTACTGACCCAGTTAAGTGACCTAATCTGAAGTTTCCTTGTATCACACTGCAAAGCATCTTTTAAGTATCCAAAAATGCCTTTTTTTTTTTAAACAGTAATTCTCTAAGAACAAGGAAAAATTCAACGAAATATATAGTAAAAAATGAGTGTAAAAAATACAATCAACGAAATTACGCTTAAATTAAGGGGATAAAATCCCTTCTTATTTTACAGGCAGTATGCGAAACTCTGAGATCGAAAACTACGATCTAAGAGTCTCATGCCGAAGAACTATCGGCGAATCCAAGCCTAAGTGAACACCTGGTAGTACAACACCAAGGCAACTCGAAGCAAAGGTGGAGCAAGCTCTCTCACTATCTTTTCTCATAATGTAAAACACAGCTCCTAAGAGATGTAATATTGCCTTACATTATGAGGAGAGGTCACTACCCAGACCGGTTTCAACCTTTCTTGAGGCAATGCTGCAGCCAATGAAGTTTTAACTGAGGCTCGGCTATTGCCGTTATTACAGCCATGACTAGAGCTTTTAGCTCAATAACACCCCATCCACACAGAGTTTCTTCATTCAGATGATGGGATAAAGAGTCAAGGATTCAGTCCATCTCCCAGTTCTTTTAAGAAAGTCAGGCAAAGTCAACGTCTCAGAACACAGAGCTCTAATATATACACCTGAATTTGGAACAAAGGATTGAAACTGAAATCGCACCTCTCCTTAGTGTAGTGCAAAGATTGTTGCCGATGTTTTTAGAAAGCATATGATCCATCCGTGGTATCAACGTCCATAATTTTTTTTTTTTTTTCAATAATGCCGATTACACCTCACGATTTCCATGTTGTCCTTTTCTACCATGTCGTCCCAGAGGGTTCGACTCAATTGAGGGATCTTAGATTTCGGGTGTTCAAGCCCTTGGCAATAAGCACTGCATAACAATGCTTATTGCCATAGGGAAAGATTGCGAAAGATCTTTTTGTATGGTTAAAGTGTGAAAATGCAGATCATCTGCCCTGCAAGTGGACATTTGTCCGTTGACTTTGATCTGTGATTACTGAAGATGATGGGACCTCCAAAGCAAGTTTTTCTCGGTGTGGAGGACGAATTGCAAAGTCTGCTAATGATCCATCTTCTTCCAAAGATAAGGAAATTCAATGCTATTTTACATTGTGCGTGGTGTATCAAGACAGGTTTTACTTACCACTACTTTTCATTCATTCATATATAAAAATCCATATTTGTTGGTTAGCGCGCTATTCCAATTTGCTCCGGAGTATCGCGAGAAAGTATAGTTATGAAAAAATTTATCATAAAGTACGTTTGGATAAAAATTTTATCCCCTTGGATAGTTCTTGTACTCTCAGATTAAATAACATAGTGTCATTATCATTATAGATCGTTATCAATAAATACATGTATATCATACTGTACCGCTGTATGTAGAGTTATATAAATCGTTAAATAGAAAAAAAAGAAGAAGATAATTAGCATTAACAATTCGAAACAAGAAAGAAAGAAAGAAGAGAGAAATACTTCATGTATTATCATCAAAGAGAAAATTCGTACAAAAAACTTTGAATTTAAGTTGAAAAGGCTTAGATTGATTGCAATAAATACTTTTTCATAGCAAATAAATTGGTTTAGATATGTTACATTGGATTTAAAAAATGAAAACAACAATTAACTTTGCAAATTATTTCATTTGCACCTCAGCAAATTTTGCAGCACGCATCCCACATTTGACCAGAGATATGGCCGCAAGTTCTGTTTGGTCTCTTAAACATTGAATGTGATTCAAATTAAATTTGCATGTTGGTCCTGAATCATGAAAACTGTTCGCTGTAGAGAGTTGAAGTTATTTTTTTATTCTTGTTTCTTTTTTAATTTTTCTATCTTGGTCGATTTTTTCAATTGACAAAGAACAGAATTTAGAAAAATCACCGTATGACGATATCTTTTGTTGTTTTCAAACAATTATTCTAAAAAAAAAGATGTATTTAACATATGTTGTAAAATTTAAAAACAATTGCAAAAATAAAATAAATAAAACTTTAAATTTATATGGCATTTGAGGAACCAGGATTCTCCACTCAGCATCAATAAAAAAAAAAAAAACTTGATCTCCACCATTTAAAACAAAAGTCTTATTGAGTACGAAGGATAAAGGCAACATGAGAAACAAGTATGGAAATGAACTGAGACATAATTAAAAGATACAATCAACAAATTTTAATAGAGATCCTAAATTACGTCCATACTAAATTCGTTTCAGCAACAGATGGTTTCTTTATGCATATGAAACGTTAGATTTTAATAAGAAATTATTGAGCTAACGTTATGCCACTGATTATAAACAATAATTCTATCCCGGAATTATTATCTTTTACGCAGGAAAGACCTGCGTTCGAATCCTGTCTAAGGAACCTTTATGAAGGTTTTCTCAACTGAACCTAAGTTTGCTGGTTTCATACAGAGGTGGATAGATTTTTGTTCCCTTCATATTTGAGCTTCTTTTCCCAGAAAACAAACAAAACCCATCGGAACAAAACACGCAGTTAAACATAACAAACTAGCCTCATAGCCTTAGCTCCTTTGACTATAATTACAAACAATCTTTTCCAACAAAAGTAATCGTCCTTGACAATTCCTATTCGCAAGTGGTGTAAAAGAAACATTTCAGTAATGTTAGGAATACAGCTTAGAATACGGATATTGATTTCAAATTTTGTTCCGGACAACGAAAAAAATTTCGTAGTATCATATATTGGATAGGTCCGCACCTATCTAATATATCAATGAACCAAATCCATCTGTGATATATTGGTTGGATAGTTTTCAGCACAAAATCTGTTGAAGGACTTGATTCATTCTTGACAAATGAAATATCGTAATGATAAGCAATGGAGAATTGATCATAAGAATTTTGATTAAATAATGAACATTGATAAGACCAAGGGATGATTTAAAAGGTTTTTAATTTTATGAAGCACATGCTGACATTGTTACAAAATATATGCATGTTGTATGCTCTTCTGCATACAACATGCATATATTGGGTTTCCTGATACTTTTATTGAAACAGTGTACATAGGAGATAAAGGTTCATGACCGGACTTTTCTTATAAATGAATCTAACTAAAACAATTCTATGCACCCTTTCACATTTACGGAGATGCCTTCAACCATGAAGTCACCAAAAGGTTAACGAACTAGTGAATGTCTTTTTCGTACTAATGGTTGCTTGTTTTATTATCTGAACGGAGTAGCGATGTCTGTATTTCATGACACCGACACCAATGTGTTTTGCAATACTGAGATCTTATCTAAATGGAACCCCTTCCTGGAGTTTCGGTTTCGTTTCCCACATCGGCGTTCGTGAACTTGCCTTACGAGGTCATGCAGTTTAGTCGTTGACCATGGATGGAGGTCAAATTGCAGTTAGATCGTCAACAGTACTGAATTAATGCTGGCCTTCAACTGGCAGCCAAAATAAAATTTTCAGGGACAGGAAAGGAGTTTTCATATAAAGAAAGGCAAGGAAAAACAAATCATGGAGGAAAACCAAGTTGTTTGATATTGGGGGAAAAACATTTCATTGTTCTTTTAACAATAAATTATTTTTTTCCAGACCTTCAATATCTTAATTTGTATTATGTTAACATAATAATAATAATAAAGTTAAGGATAAACAATTTTGAGTCACTAATCTCGCATTTCAAAACGAAGGCGACGAGTGGTTCACTTCTTTGAGGAAGAACTTCGTTTTATACTCCAGTGAAGTATTTTATATTTGATTATTAATGGTATTGATCCTCGTTTTCAATTAAAGTGAAGCATTTAAAATGCCTTGCAAATATTTAAGCACGTCTCTTTCATTTGGATAAAATTTCATGTTTATTTTCTGACATTTATTTCAATCTTTCCTTAGCAAAAGTGAAACTATCACGTGATAAATTCTGTAATGTAGAAGCCACTTGATGCTTAACAAGGTTCAACAATAACTCTCAATTCTAATTATTTTAAATTTTAAGGCAGTCTTCTAAAAATCAAAAATTCTAATGCTCTCAAAAAGATCCCTAAAAGCCTGTTCGGGAACAGACTTTTAAAGCTGATCTTTACGCTGTCTCTTATAGCAAGTATCAGCATAAAGTTACTTAGTTGGATTCTTGAATTTTAAAGTTTAATTTATTTTCTGTTTTTTATTTATTCATTTTTAGATCAACGCATGACGCTTGCGATCTGTTATGCTGCATTTTCTACATTTAGTTCTGTCTGATGTCCGTTGTTGACGGAACTTTTATTATTCTCCCATTTCTTTTACAACTTTGTCCCAAAAAAGGTTCAGTTACTTTTTTTATAAACTTTTTTTTTTATTTTCTTCAAAATTCCTTTTATACACCAAAGTAGGTCATGGAAATGACACCCCATTTTCTAATGAATATTCAAATCTTCACATTTTTCATTAAATATTTTTTGATTCTAAACTGTTGTGTCCTGTTGCTAATGTAAATCTTATTATATGTTATTGAACTGAATCTCTTACAGAAGGATATCATTAAACGCATAATGCTACCAATTAACGGAAACTGCTAAAAATAAATCATTTACTTTATATTTTTCTTAAACGCCTTTTCTCCCACCAATCCAATCGAAACTCTACAAATTCAACCATGCGTTTCCCAAGTAGGTATCATGATAGACAACGAGTAAGATAGGTGGTAATTACTGTGGCACAGTATTCTTATTTTTTACCGCTTATATTTACCTGATTTGAATAGATGTTTAAAATAGATTTTAAGTAGTACAACAGAATTGAAGTAGGGGGATTTTTGCCATAAAATGAACATAGTCGTTGCTAATTTATCGTGTGTGTGTGTGTGTGTGTGTGTGTGTGTGTGTGTGTGTGTGTGTGTGTGTGTGTGTGTGTGTGTGTGTGTGTGTGTGTGTGTGTGTGTGTGTGTGTGTGTGTGTGTGTGTGTGTGTGTGTGTGATACATCATGTCTTCCCACTTTGCTGATGCATATTGTGTCTCACACAATCCAAGGTATACATAGCAGCTTCCGTATTTAAGTTTCAACGTTACCTAACAACATAATCATCAGATTATTTTGATGAAGGGTGTCATATCCTGCAAGAGAAGAATGTTAGTGTAGAATAATGATTGTGTGTTTAAACAAAATGTGTGAATGAGTGGAAAAGTAAAACGAGAAATTGAAACGAGCACTATTCAGCAAAACTATTGCTGCCAAAAAACGGTGATTATCTTTTGACAGCTTCACATAATACAATGTTTGGCTTCATTAGATGCATCCCTTGAAATAACTCAAGATATTAAATCTGAAATGTCACGCTGATATTTATTTTTTTTTTTAAAGATGGAATGACTTAATAAAGCGTTTGGAGAAGTAAGTGGGACTTTGTATATTTTGCTTTTCTAAATGTCATTTAAAATGCATTTGATTTTGCATTAATAAATTGCCATATATAATCCTTTCGAATCGATTTTTGACCTTGGAAAAGGAATAATTATATTCCCGTCGATCATGCGACAAATTTCTAATTCCAACAAACCAGCCAACAAACACACGCAGATCAAAAACATAAACACACTTGCGTACTATTCATTTATTTAACATTTATTTTGCAGTTATCGTTTTTAATGCACCTGTAATGTAATCAATTAATGGTTTCAATGTTATTCATTTATTCGAATATAAAATTTTCTATAGACGAAATATTAGCCCTTTTAACAAGTAATGGCTTCTTTCCTTACTTGTTAAAAGAGTCCTAATCTTGTTAAAAATATTAGTTTTATTAGTCATTAATTTTATTAATATTAGTCAGTATTAGATACCATTTCAGTTTTTGCGATTGTTTAGCTTTTTGTAAAGGCAATTAGGCAAGAGTGGAGTATGTCATCTGTCACTTTTCTTTCTGGAGGGTTTGTCTGTGTTGTAAGAGGGAACCCTACCACCTATGTAGGAGATTAGCTAACTCACCTTCGATTGAAAAACTCTTATAAAGGTTTCTCATGTCCTAAACAAGATTTGAACCTACATCTTTCTAACCGAAAAGCAAGGGCATTCTGTCTGTAGTGAGGAGTACCCATTATAACAATAAGAGGTCAATTTAAAATTAACATTTATCGCATAAAGGTATATTTAAAAATTCGTAGATCCTTATATGACTTTGTATAGAAAACGTTAAGGTTAATGTTAGAGGAAGGTAAATAATAAGTTAATAGTAGTTAATAGTTGATTGTTTAGCCAAATAAAGTAATACAGGAAACCCAAAGCAACGTACGGGTTTCCTGTATTACTTTATTTTCATGTATAGTATAGTTAAGTACTAGAAAAGCTTCGTTCGGTCCCAGAAGTCAATTCATAACTGCTGATTAGGAATTAAGTGAAAGTTTACATCCTTTTAATAACTTTTATATTCGTTACATATAATGTATCTTTCGAAATTAGTGCACCCACTAATTTCGAAAGATATTCAAAAGAAAAAGAGCGATTATGACGAAATCGTTTCGTCGAAACTCTCTTGGTTTTAGTTGCTTTTTTTCCGGCTGCCCCAAGAGAATATTTCTGAAGCCGTATGAAACTTTCCTCGAGTACTGACAAGCGGATGTCTAAAATACCCGCATGAAGCCCTGCAGCAGTCACTATCAATTGGATTGGGACTGACAGATAAAGGAAAAACAGACATCTTATTAAAAATAATAAAAAAAGACAATGAAAATAACTTGAAAGAAGTTCTGACAAATGTCATTGTGATTAAATTCTTAATTAATCTTAGTAGTGTTCTTGCAAGTCTAGTAGTCATAGAAAGGGTTCAACGGAGAATTGTAGTATCCTTCTCTGCTTACGTATTAAAATTCATTACGCTATGAAAAGCTTCCAGAAGACATATCCTCAGTTCATTTCAATAATATTACCAGTAATTTCGAATTAAGGGCTTATTAAACATTTTAAGATAAAGATTTTAATAAGAATATGCACTTCAAGACCTACTTCTATAGAGGTTTGTGTGATAACAGACTAAATTTAGCAATTCAGACCAGTTGAAGGAAGAAAGGAAAAATAAAAACCGTGTGGGGATTCCATTATGTCTTCCTTGAACGAATCCGCAGGCGTCGCTGGATTCTTTACTGCCAATTAGACAGCTTTAAAGTTTAAGTAATTATAGGCCTGTAAAGAGAACAAAAGACTGCATTTGATTCTCTTTGCACCACAGCAAATTTTGGTAGATTGGTAGCAGGTTCTGAAACAGAGATAGCTAATTCTTTGTATCCACTTTTTTTTACAATTAATGTTTGGTCTTGGAGCCGAAGTGTAGGATAAGAGAAGTAATTTTTTTTTATTTTGTTGTTTTTTATGTTGCTCCCACAAAAGGTTATTTGCAAACCTATACCACCTCTGATACCATGAGTGATCTAAGGATTTTTTCTATTTTTCTTTTATAAATTATATATTCTGAAAACCCTACCTCTAGATACCAAACATGGAACTTTTACAAGCCACTTCAGGACTCCAATAAGCAGGGCTTTGGTCTCATCCAAGCCCACGGAAATTCGAACCCACAGCATTATGCTTGCCGAACGGGTACGCTTGCCACTCGTCTTACCAGGTCGGTTAATTTCTAAAATTCTTTGCATTTTATTTCAATTTTTCTTCCAGTTCCTTTATATCATATTTTTATGTGAAGTAGTAACAGAAGTTAAACATTTGAGGCAACTTATTTTATTGATTAGGATAAAAGAGTAATAATTATATATATATATATATATATATATATATTTTTTTTTTATGTGCTTTACATTATGAGAAAATACTAAAAATAGTGATCAGATCTTTACCCACCTTTACAATGAGTTGCCCTGGTGTTGTATCATCTTTAGACTTGAACTTTGTTTCAGGCGCAAACTTAATTGTTTGCATACTTGGGATTAGGAGTTAAAATAACCAAGTTTATAAAATAACTTGGTTATTCTAATATATATATAAAAAAAAAATATATATATATATATATATACAGTCATACCCCGACTTACGCGAATCCGGAGTTACGCGGTTTCTTATATGTACGTATTCCCGTCCCGCTTCACGCCTCACCATTAGTCGTATCTTTCAGGAGCCAGCCGCATTCGCCCGTGTCGCACATGCTGTGAACAAGCACTGACGTGTTTCGCGCGGTCTCCATTCATACACGATTTTTATGGTCTACAAACCTTGCGATTGTTTAATGTGATGTTCTTGATACAAATTTTATCACATAAAAAATAATAATGTCATCCAAAAGAAGCAAGTCCGATTCTTCTACAGCTAGCAAGAAAAGAAAAACATTGACTTTGGAAACAAAACTCAACATTGTAAAGGATTTTGAAGGCGGAATGAAAATTTATGAGCTAGCAAAGAAGTTCGATCTACAGGAATCCACAGTAAGAACAATCATAAAAGAAAGGTTTACAGATTTGGAGGACATAGATTCTAACGAGGAACGAAATGTAGCCACAATGCAAGGAATAAAAAAATCATTAGCTTGCTATGAAGAAATTTTGCGTGACAAGAAAAAGACATTATGCTGTCAGACGAATTTATTAAATTTTATGAAACCATTGATATCGAAATAACTTTTTTTTATGTACGAAAAGCTACAATTATGATTATATTTCTTAAAAAATATAGGGGGTTTTGTAAACCTTTGTAATATATATATATAGATCGAAAATAAAGATTTTTCAAAGTGTAAGTAGCGATGTGATTGGTTAAATCCACTAATTTTTTTGCACAACGGATAGGACTAAAATGTGAAAACCATCAAGTGAGATGGGCTTTTTCTTGACTCAAATTTACCATAAAATGTACAGAGGGTGGCATATTAGGACTGAGCACATTAATATCTCAATGGATTACGAAATGCTATTGGCACGTAGCATGAAAGTAATGTTTAAAATCATGTACATGTATATCTTACAAACTTATATTTTTGCCTGACGCTATTCAACACTCCATATTTGTTCTCATCAGTAGACTAAAGAATGTGTTGTAGTGAAATCACAGCAAATTTTTGGCATCACCAAGAATATGTGAGATGTGGTAAATCGTCTCGGTGTGTTATTTAATTCCGTCTGACATCGCTCTTAAATTTTTATTTAGACGACACAACATTCTCTATCACAATCAACCAATCACAAAGGCAGACACTGACTCCAGTGGAAATTATGTATATCGGAAGTGGTTTTTACGTATTTTGTTATCAGTCGATGCAGAACTAACCTTGGAAAAGATGAAAATAAATTACCAGATAGAAGCAGGAAAATGCAAAATTTTATCAAGGATGTTTGGTCTCAAAAAGGTTGTTTTCGTTCTATGGACATGCGAACTTTTCATCTGATTAGATTTTAATTCAATGTCGCATCCTTCTTTCGTTGATTTTTATCAAAAATATTACTAACAAATCGGTTTTTTTAACTGAGGTTTCCAAGATGTTACATCAATTTGCAAGTGAAGATGATCATTTGATTTGGATTTTTTTATCGTTTTATATAAGGAAAAGCTTTCTCAAAATTGCATGACAAAAATGTGATAGGAAAAAATAATAAAATAAAAGGAATAAACAACTTGAAATGCGTGCTTGGTAGTCTGACGTCATTGAAATGTTTTTGAGCAAGTTTCTGCATATATTTTCACAGACCTCATTAAAATCATAGCGGGCTAGGCTGGACAACCTTGATATACAGAATTGTTTTTAGGGGGAGGGGATGAAAATGTTTTCTTTGTAATTGAGCAACAACAGTAACATTTCACTTTATAAAGGCAGTTGCAAAATGTCAGTATTCTGACTAGTAGTTCGCATTAAAACAATAATTTAAATTATTGTCTAAATAACATTCAGTTCGAAATTAATCTCAAAATTTGTCTGTTAATTATCCATTTTTGGAAAAATTAATAAACGTTAAAAAGCTTAGTGAATTTGTTTAATTTTATTTCGGATTATTTATAATCAGAAATATTAAGATTGTCTTTTATATTAATAATCTCTAGGTAATTATTATTAGCTTTTTTCACATATTTCGATTTATTTCTTTGTTTATTTATGTAGTTTTGTGTAGTTACGTCACTTTTTGTGCTTGTACAGAGAAACAAGGCAGATTCAGATATGAATGTAAAATTTTGAGCTAAACCTGAAACTCAACTATGGAAGTTTAGGAAACATAAAAAATAAAGCGTGTTAGATGATTTAGCAATTTATTTTATTTATAAACATAGGGGGTTGTTACTCCAGACCATCCCACTGTTTTAAGTGTTATAAAATGATCTTTTTTTTTTATCTTTAGCATTATTCATTATAAAGTTCGGTAAGAATGAACTATGGTGATCGAGACCTGCATCACTAATATGTATTATAAAAAAAATAATAATAATCAGAAAAAAGCACATTAAAAGATGAATATCTGTATGTCCTTGGATAACGCTGTGGTTTGCGCAACGCTAAATCGAAAAAGAACGTCAAGTGTCTGTAGTGAGGATTCCAGTCGCCAACCAGATATACCTCTTGAGACCTTTTTTCCAACTGGTTCTAGGTTCTAAATATTACCCCCCCCCTCCCGTAAACACGTGATTTAACCTCGAAATTCAGAAAAATTAGAATAAAACTCAGGATGGTTCTACGATGGTTATTGGTTATTATTATTATTACATGACACCTACAGGGAGTCCAAGAACTCATCATGGGAGGGCACACTGCTCTAGTATTGGTTATTACATAGAATACTTAATAAAAAAAAGTAATAATAATAAATAGATGCTTAATAATATGAAAATAATGTTCGAAAACTGCTACAGCATTTTTTTTTTAAATTTTAATTGTTTTGCTGTAAATATTAAATTGTAAATGTTCATATTTGCAGAACATCATAATCACTATTACGATTCATTAGAAAAACCGAATTTCCAATTCTGTTTTTCTAATGAATGTAACGGCCGTATTAGAAGATTCAAGATGCCTTTTGAAAAATAATTATATATGATATGAAAAAAACAGTATGTAATGAACGATCTTCCAAAAGACAGAGCTGAAATAGCCTAATTTCCTTTATTTTTAGTATATTTAATTATAAATTTATTATAAATTATAATAATCTCTTAATTTTAAAAAAATTGTTTAGTTTAATTTAATAGATTCAAAGTTATTTATAATATATTAATACACCATTTTATTTTTACCATAAGTTGAGGTTGTATGGAATGATCCCAAGGCTCAGAGGCGAGCGGGTTGCGAATCGACCGTGGGATATGGTGGTTAATACCCCTGGAGGGTAATGGATAGCAATGCTGTAGCCAATGAAGTTCTAAGTGATGTTCGACTATTGCTATTACCCTCCTGCCATGATCAGAGCTTTAATAGCTCAATAACACCTTATCCCTACACTGTCCTCTACTGATAACGGGGAAGATGAAAAGCATTCTTGCTTCGCCCCTTTAAGACAGTCCTTATAAGGATCAGAGGCGAGCGAGTGTATATATATATATATATATATATATACTCGCTCTATTGCTTGATCCATTGCTCAATTTCAATTTGGATAGGCTAATCATCCAGGTCTTCTCAATTTTGAGTGATAATTGTTAGACCTTTTGGTGGTGCTTTCTTTAGATTAAAAGCATTAAAACTAATCCGAAAAATAGGCAGAATAAGTCGTATGAAATTCTACTGTGTATTTCTATCTCCATTTTGAAGTTTGGCCACTAATGTTTTATTCGACTACAGCTTCGAAAATAACAATTTAGCTACAAAAATATTTGGATACCACTCTGATAGAAAATTAACAATTATCACGCAATTAATTTTACACTTTTGACTTTCAATATATTTGGATTCTTAAGATGGTTCTTGAGAAGAGGAGAGGTAATGGAATCAATGCTCAATCCCCTTTTAGAATTGTTCATATAGTAGTTTTATGACTTGATAAGTCAAACAATCATAAACTGAGAAAACTGATTGATCTCTGAATGTCAAATTTCCTTTGTTTCAGCGTCATTCGCATAGTGACGTTCTTTTCGTTTACTATGAGGAACAAAAATGGGTCCATGTGAAATAGCCCTTAGCAGCTATCCCAGCTTCAGTTGAAAAATGTCTACAAAATATCTACATACAGAATCCTCGCATCCTCTAAAAGTAGATAGGTCCTTCCCAACCGAAGGACATACTGTTCCTGCAAATGCATCAAGGAAATGTCTATTAGTATAAGCAAGAAGCTTAGGACTCGGGACTGAAACATCGTAGTTTGCGAGGGGAAAAGAGCAAAATAATCACCATTGCCTAAAGTACTCAATTTCCTCCAATAACAAAACATTATTACGAACGTTGTAATGCTGTTCGATAACTCCAATTTACTTCCTTATATACCACAATGAATATGAGTTTATTAATGTCATCCTTTCCCTATCACTTCTTTGTAACTAATTAAAGTAAAACTTGCAGACACAATAAAAATAATTTATCATTTTGTGTGTGCCATTACTTTGACTTCCACCTGATTTCCAGTAAAAAACAAAATAATATTTCAGGTTCCGTTACGTCAAAAAAAAAAAAAAAAAAGTCAACAAACACTAAAGGAAAATAACAACTTCCTGCTTCTTCCTTAATATTCAGAGAGGAAGTACACCACTAGTTTAACCTAGATAAAGTTCCATAGCAGGAAATGTGGATATAAGTTTGATCCAATCAGGAGAGATGTCTCCTAGTGACGTCATTATAGTTCTGAAATTGCTGTAATGGCTGCATTTTGTTACATTAAAAGAAAGGAAAGGTAAATAAAACGGTTAAAATAAAATATGGTAAATAAAATTGATCTATCGAACATCGACAATATAAAAAGGATGAAAGAACAAAGTATAGATAGGAATTTTAATAAAGCTAACGACCCGGCCAACTATGGAAGAAGAAATCTCCCGCGTATATGCCAAGAATTATTGCATGTCGCAGTCATAGTTCAAGTCAAAGACTTGAACTATGACTACGCCATGCCAGGAATGAACAGACAAAGACAAAGCCAGGAATGAAGAGAAACAATAAATTGAACTAAAGCGTGCTGCCTGTTCATGGATTTCCCAGTACTAGTTTACAGGAGATGAAGGAAAGATAACTAGGACAATGGAAAAAAACAGGTCATTTTTCACGACCTTCATTAAGTCTAAGGCTTGGGTAAATGTCCTAAAAACGTGTTCTAATAGAAAGAAGTTTTGTTCACTATTTCTAAAAACTTGTTAACACCCACAATCCCTGTGACAGCATCATATTTCACTTCAGCTTAAATGTGATGCTAATATAATTTTAAATTTTAATATGATTATAAAACCTGTTTTGATCTAATTTATTTTGCAAAAAATTAATTCAAGAATGATGAAAACGTATGCAAAAAGAGAAAAGGTCAATATAATATATTGAAATCAATATATTATATTGATTTCAATTTCAGTTAAGTTCTTATCCTTAAAAAAGCAATACTAGAGAGCTTAAATCTATTTATATCTTATGTACTCATATGCATTAGAGTATATGTAATAACAGTATAGTAGCCAATAACCGTCATAAAATAACAAGAAAAATGCAGACGAAAAGAAAAGCCTGCTTATTTATTTATATTCTAACTTTGCATTACACACACTAGCTGTTTCGCTGGTTCTAAAATTTCTTTCTTTTTTTCTTCTTTTTTTTTTTCAGTTTGAAAAAGCATTTGTGGATTGTAGGGCAGAATAATTCGAAGTAGCAGAGAGCAATTTTACCACTCAGCTACTGATGGCTAGCTTATATTTCCTTCGAAAACAGGCAGAATCTACTGTTGGCATGAGAGTGTTTAATTCATATCCATCGTAATCATCACATGAATATGTTTTATTATATAGAGAACTAACAGAATACAGTCATTTATTATTATTATTATTATTATTATTATTATTATTATAGTAATTCAGTTTTTAAGTAATTAATTTAATTCAGTAATTAACTTAGTTTTCGAGTGGCAGTTCTCATAGAATTAATCCCTTTTCTCATTTTGCTTCTGAATTTCAGCATCCAAACATTTTCTTGTCAAAAATCATTTACAGCGATCATCTCCGAATGAATTTTTTAAGGTATACAAAAAATATTAAAATATGTTTGACTATGACAAAAATATTACCACAAGACTAGCGACTTTATTTTTATCATCATGATGTTTTTATCGATTGAAAAAAAAAAATACTTGAAAAAAAAAAAAGGAATGAGTAAAATAGTATTTCTGCTGCAAATGGTTTCGAGACATAGAGGGGAAAAAAAGGGAACATTATTTGGCTAAAAATTTTCCTTCAAAAAAAGTCTACTGTCCCAATTCCCATAGTGAATGGGAGAAGAACACAAAATGTTGCAGAGGCGGTAGATCCAATAGTTCTCCAGATAAAAAGCTAAATTCTACTCAACATAACTGCTCAGACGAAGGGAATTTTCGTTCCAAATGTCGCTTACTTACGACCTTTCCCTGGTCAATTAACCGGGAAGACCATGCTAAAAGTAATAATTTTAGAAAGATATACGTCACTTAAGTCATTTTACCCAGTGATAACATTTCGTTTATCTTTATTACCGACTGAAGATACCTTTGAAGAACGAAAGGTCATAGCAGATGGATCGGCTGTCATCTTATGGTGGGATATTCATTCAGTCTCCTATTTTGAAATACCATATTAAACGTTGTGGCTTTTTCGCTAGGTTACTGAACTTTTCACTTAAGTAAATATCAAAAGACCATCGTGAAACTGTTGTAACGATGGTCGGTATTTTTCGACCATTGTAAACTTTACGTTATTAGTCATGCTACAATAGCTCTCTATTGGTATATCAGTCCTTATTTTTATCAAAATAAAAGAAAGAAAAGCAAAAGGAAAAAATGTATCCCATTGGGTATCCCATTGCGGCTTATTGAATCGGCTGGATGAAAAAAAATAAGGCAATGTCAGTTCAGGTTGGAATTGATATTAGTAATATTTCATTACCATATTCTTAAATAACATTTCGTTTTTAAAAGAAAAAGGTAAATTCATATATTATTATTATTATTATTATTATTATTATTATTATTATTACATAACACCTCGAGGGAGTGCAAAGACTCATCGAGGGAGGGTACCTACCTATATATGATTTATAGATTACTTTCACATGGAGGAAAGACACATTACCTTGTTCACTAACGACCCGGCCAACTATGGAAGAAGAAATTTGATCTCCCGCGTATATGCCAAGAATTATTCTGAATCATTCCTGTACAGAATGTGGGAATTATTTATCTACAGAAGGACGAAAATCCAAGCCTGAAATAAAATATAACAATGTTGCTTTTGTAAATATTGTACAAACATTTCAGTCTCTGATAATTAATATTAGAGTTTATTATTTGTTCTTGTGCAAAAGAATGTGTGGTATCTGGTCTTGATGTTGCAAAAGTATGTGTAGTATCAGTTCTTGATCTAGTAAAAAGATGTGTAGTTTCTGTTCTTGAGCAACTGTATAAAAATACATGTGTAGTATCTGTTCTTGCCCAAGCATAATCGATTCGAATGTATACCAAAGAACAGTTTCACTGTTAATTGGTGACTATGCAGTGCAACTCTATCTTGTATGTAAAATGTATATTCCTTTTCAACGCGTTTGTGCTGTAATTATACAAAGAATCGGATGTCATAATGTCTAAAATAATGTCGTTTACTCTATGAAGCTAATTTACATGATTAGACTGGCCTTGAATAGTTTAATTAGTTAGATAGGAACCTGTCGAATAGCACATTAACAAAAATTATAATTTTTCAGCTGCTTGAGGAAATCGAACTAAATTCAGTAACTATTATTCTGCAGGGACCATCCCTACGTGGCTCAATGGAAGATTATATCGAGTTGGACCTGGCAAATGGGATATCGAGGATTTTCACTTTAACCACTGGTTCGATGGATGTGCGTTTTTATATCAGTTCTCTATAGAAGATGGAAAGGCAAGTTAAAATTCGAATAATATTCAAGTACAAGCAATTTTTTCATATAAACCTTTCGGAGCATAATTTGATTTTTATTCGGTTATTTCACTTAATAATTTTCAAATGAAGAAGTCATACAAAAGTTTCAACCCAACAAAACGGGCTCATGAAAAAAAAAATTACCCCCCCCCTTCCTATTCCACAAAAAGTATTATATAATTTAGGGAAGACTTCTTATACTCACGTGTTAGAATATTTTAATTATTATCATTTCCTCCTAGTCAATTTTTTTTCATTTATTATGTTCCAAGGCCGCAACCTTCAGAAAGGTATGAATAATAAGGAAGTTTGTATGATAAGGATAAACGATGGACATCGACAAACAATGAAAGTTTCCCATTACAATAAAGATTATTTCCACAAGGTCACTTATGTCAGAGAATTTTCAATTGACTGCACGATATCAAATTGAAATTATAATTTGACTTAAAAAAAAAGGTGTATTATGAATGGCAATGACGTTATACAACAGGAAATTCCATCTAATTTCAGATCTTTTGATACCTGAATGCTAAGAGTTTCCTTGAGATTGTTACTGTTACTAACAAATAACAAAAAAAAGTCAGATCACGGGATGCAACCAAAACATGACGGTTTAAGTGCATAAATCAATTGAACAATCGCTTAATAACAAGAAGAGAGCTCATACTGTGCACTTGAAGTACTTGTGCATTAACTGTCAACAAAACGGCTTTCAATTAGTTTGTAGGAAACTTCGTGATGCTCTTATGGAAAGTTTAAGTTCTAGTACAGACCCTGAAATGGATAACTCACACTACATTGGAAATGCATTGATTTAAAAAAAAAAAATTTATTTTATTTTATTTTTACAGTTTCTCAACCCAGATTCTACTGTTGATGAAATAAGTTATTCTGTATGTCTAATAAATTCTTCAACAAACAGAATAAAAAAAAATCAAGCTTTTTATTCATTTTTTGGGTCATTGGAAGAAACAGAAATCCACAAGTTTTTTTTTTTTAATATTTAAATATGAGAATCTTTATCACCTTATAGTTCACTGTTATCAAGTGGTGGAGTGTAAGATATTGCTTATTATCTGTACAAGCAGGTGGCTTCCATATTCTCTCTCTCTCTCTCTCTCTCTCTGTTCTTTCCCTCATACCTCCAAAGTGATCGGTAACCATGGACTCGACTTCTGTAACTGCGAAGGGAGGAGACCGACTGCGGATCAATTTCCAAAAGTTATTTACAGCTTTGAGAACTGTAGGTTCTTTCTTTGGGAATAAGAAGACGTTAGAAAATTTTATTTCTTTTTCTTTTTCTTTTATTTTTTTAAAATATTGCACAGGGAATTTTCAATGGGCGTGGCCACGAAACTGATGCGAGATATATTTTTTTTTAAACTGCATTTACTGTTTTTACTAAAAGATTTTGGTAGTTGAAGAACAGCAGTTGGTAACTTGGTGTCAGATTTTAAGCAATATAACTCATAGTGCAGACGCAGGTATATGACGATGCCCTTATGAGGAACTCCCTAACTGGGATTTATCAACACCTCCAACAGTAATACATTATTTAAGATTAATAATTAATTTTAAGCATTGTTCATCTTTTCATTATTTACTAATTAGTGTTTTTCCGAACTGTTCATTCTGTTCAGAATATATCTTAAGCTTTTCCATTATCATTTCAATACAATGCTTATACTTTTACGAGTTAATTTGTAAAATAATTAAGAAATTCTGAATTCTGTCTATTGCTCTCACTAGTACTTAAAAGTATGATGTCTTAAATGCCATTTCGCCAACAGCTTATCTAAATTTCTTGGTTTCCCCATACATCCAGTGACGCACCCAGAGGAGGGGGCAGGGGCCCTCCCCCCAAAAGAAACAAGGAAAAAACACTAGAAAATTTTCCAAAAATCTTTTCTTAATTAAAATTCATTTTTTATTTTATTTATGTTGTGTCGTGTCTTCTATTTCTATACTACTTATGAATTAGCGATCATTGCAGATGCTCAGTCATAGGTCGCATGCGATGCGTAGCGTGCATTCTCAAATCATCAACTCAACTCTTCCCCCTCCTCCCCCTCTAAGATTAAATCCTGAGTGCGCTACTGCATACATCAATGACCAAAATATTAAAAACATGATCATATTAAATGGAAATCGACATAAGATTCGCGACTAAAGAAAGACATAGCAAGCAACGAGTATAACAGGTGGTAAATGTCTTTCGAAGAGAATATCCATGTAATCATGGACTAAGTCATCATCTACGTTGCGTTAAATAGGAAATGAGAATTCTAAGGTATTCTTATTATGATCTTTTTTGACCAGGATTACTACTCTCAGCAGTGTTTCTGGTGTACAAGAAATGGTGTGATGAACAGAAAATATCAGCATCTTGTACATGGCAGAAAGAAAGAATTAATCATTACGAGAGACAGTGAAAGAATGACATGATTGTAAAGCCCAATAGATGTACTGCAATTGGTCAAATGACTTGAAACAACCAATTAGTAACTGTGAACAAATATTAGATTGCATCATGCGTTGGACACTATTCGGAATGGGATACAAAAAAATAAGTATTTATGGCTAAGCTAGGATAGGACATTAGAAGATTACGAAAGGTCATATATTACGATAAATTGAGACTCGTGTTATTTCAACGGCAGAAAGGCACGAATCCATCATGTTTGTCAAACAATGCATAGCAATGGCAGGGGAGTGCTCGTACACAGTATTTTCTTCCGTGTACGATCGCATATTATCCTGGAAGAAGCATCTATCACAAGCAAGGTATTCGGTTGGTTAAATCACATGTATGGGAATTATTATGTATCGTCCAGGAATGGTTACTGGAACGCGATGGTATCTTGGATATACGATGCTTCCCTCTCTCAATCATAGATCTTAAGCTCTTAATCGAGCGAGCATCTTTAAATGTGGTGGCACAAGATTGTCATGCTAGGGACATTCTATCACCAGAAAGTCTGATAAAACTTCAGGACTTCCGAAGTTTCGTCATTTCCACTAGGGATAGAAAACCTGTGAGATGTTCAGAGGGTCTCGATATTCAAGGGTATTGAGGAGAAGTCCTGGTCAGTTATATGCAAAATATGTTTAAAATTTTGATTGCAGAATGTTAGTCTTTGCTGTTTTTGGTAAAGCAACCAATCCTAAAACTGAGAAGTTTAGAATTGCACTTAGTATCGCAGTCGTTTTTTTGACCAATTATATAATTCACTCTTTAAGACAGTGCATATATGCACAACAATACTTAAACATTTCAATATATGAAACTGTAGATATTATGATGATATACTCTATAGGTATCCTTCAAAGCAAGGTTTCTTGACTCAGATTCTTATCAAAAACTGTCCGTGGTAAAAAGGCCCGTCTTTATCGAATTTGGCACTCGAGCATATCCAGATCCTTGTAAGAACGTATTTTCTAGGTAAGATTATGAGAATATTTTGCTCTTTTGAAAGCCACTTTCTTTCAGTGTCTGTTGTTATTATTGTCAACCATTTTGATTAGCTGTTCTTGTCTTAATTTTTTGAAATGTCATCGTCAGAAAACTGAAATAAGATTGATATTCACAGGTTTTTTTCTCAGCTGATACCAATAGAAATGACAGATAATGGAATGGGAAATATATACCCTATGGGGGACGAACTCTATTGTACCACCGAAACAAGTCAAGTATGGAAAATTGATCCAGAGAGTCTCATAGCCACAGACAAGGTGAGTCATTTCTTGGAACTCTAAAAACATGTTCAGTTAGCTGTTAGGCCACTGAAATGTTTAATGTTAAACACTAATATTTGTGGACGGAGCTCGTGTCATTTAAAGTAATGAAATGATGAGACAACTCAAGCATAAGGCTTGTAAATTTTAAAACTCTTGAACCCCATCAAAATGTTTTAAAACTTCGATACCTAGATATTGGTTATTTATGTGAAATCATAGCATATTCATTGTTCTTTCTTCTAATATTAGGCATATACTGAACCACATGATGCGCTCAGGTGGCGTAGTTCAAAGAAATAAAGTGCTCCATGAGATTAGAAAACCTTCATTCGAATTCAGTCAAAAATGCCAGGTCTGCCTTTACAAATGAAATTGACTTTAGTTGAAAGCTAATGTTTCACAAGATAAGACTTTGGCTTCAGAAACTACGGTTTTATGGCTAAAACAGATTCATTCTATAGGTACAAACAGGGAATACACACAGCAATTGACGCATATAATATAAGGCACATAGCCTTAGTCGTGTTGATATGATTAGTATGTATAGTGAAACACCCATTAGATTAATTTGCTGTACTTAACTCCATATGGCTTTCTGTCTGTCTGTCTCTCTCTCTCTCTCTCTCTCTCTCTCTCTCTTTTTCAATTCCACTATCTCCCAGCTAAAATAACAATCTTTACCACTCACCCAATACCGGATCTTTTCTTAATCCGTTCCCCTTCCAGATACATTGAAGAGGTTACTGCCTCTCTTGGTAATTCAGATAACCATCCTATCTAAGTTTCATCTACAGTGGAACGCTTTCCCCTTAGCTGTTCACAACTTCATGTCCTATGGCACTGCTACAATACCAAATGGAATGATCTCCGATACTTTTACTTTTCCATTTCTATGATAAGACTACTGTTTTCGTTTTCCAGACCGGATACGTGTGATTTTATAATAGAAATTATTCATGTTAAAATGCAGACCTTCATTTCTCACTCCCGTTCAAAATTCCGACCGAATATCCAAGTCTTGGTTTTCCGAAATATGCGAGGATAATCCAAGAAAAAAAAAGCTTATCGTAGCTCTTTGAAACAAAAATGTCAACTTCATTACATTGTACAATGAAGTCCGCAACACTTTCAAATTCATCGTTAACAGGGCCTAATTTTAAAAAGGATATATGTAGTGCAGTGATAGCTGTGCTGTCTGGGTTCTCGCAAAAACTGCTAGGTGCGACTTCTATCCAACTGTGTTCCCATCCCTCTGTCACTCAGATGATAGCATTAAAATATCACATAAGGATAACGTTGCCTTCCTGACATTATTATTCTCATCCAACTCCTGCACAGATGACCGAAGCATACCACCTCCTAATGACCAGGAACATTGCAAGAATGCTTTTTGTAGCTTTATTCTCAGAAAAGCATCAGAAGAATATTAAACAATCAGGATGTCACAGCTTTCTGTGCTGATTGTATATCACCAACTGTAATCAAGATATGTGCTTCTGAACTAGCACCTGTTCTTTATCCTCTCTGCATTATATTATACTCAGCTTGCATCCACATTATAACGTGGAATCAAACTCATATATAGTTAATTAAAAAAAACAACAAAAAAAAACTTGATGTGCTTACCATCAAATTATTGACCTGTTTCATTTTCTCACTTCAGTATCTGAGTATGAGGTCATTAACAGTCAACTTCTCTGCCACCAAGAGAACTATCACTAATGAGTGACTACCAATACTAGAATAGAACAAACAGCAATGGCTGTTCCACAAGCGTACCATAGCAATCGATGGGAATTTTGGACCATTCTTCCTGTAGGCATGGAATACGGCCTGAACTGTTGTTGTGCGGACGTCCCTTGACCTCACCCGATGTTACAGTACATCCCACAGATGCTCAATAGAGTTGAGATCCGGACTGATTGGAGGCCAGTCAAGTGTGGTGACATTCATGTCCACAAACAAAGCAGTTACAGCAGCAGCCTTATAACACGATGCATTGTCTTGCTGATACAGACAATGGTCAGTTCCGTAGAGTAGGAAGCGTTGCATTGTAGTAGCCACAAAGAAGGAAGCATTGCATTGTCCAGAATGTTCAGATAGCTTTCTGAGTTCAATGTTCATGGCAACAAACAGAGGTCTGAGGCCAAATGAGGAAAAACAGGACCATACCATCCACCTCCGAATTTCATAATTGGGTTATGCACTCTGATAAGAGGCGTTCAGTGGACATCAACTACACCCGTCCATCTGCTCAGTGGAGGGTATAGCGTGAATCGTTACTCCAAAACACAGCTTTCCCAGCTTGTACTTCCTACTGTAATGCTCTTTGCACCACTGAAGACGATGCTGCATGTTAGTTAGGGTAATATGGGGTTTGCATATTGCGTCCTATCATGGGCCATGGAAACCCATGTTGTGAGCCTCGATTCTGAATGTTTTTGTGCAGATTCGTGTTCCTGTCGATGCCCGGAACTCCGCCTTCCACGTGCCAATCAACGAATAACGGTTTTTTCATAATTATCCTTCGTAGCTCCCTATAGTCACGTTCGGTGAGCTTAGTAGATGGTCGACTGTGGGTAGCACTTGTAGCTGACTCCGTGTTTTCCATCAAAGTATAGTATCGCTGATTGTTGAATTGAGATTGCCCAGTTTGTCGACAATTTACCAAAAACAGATAGGCCCTCAACATGCATCCTATCAGAAAGACTGATTCAAACGCTGGCATTTCCCTTCTCACAGCCGTTTTACCCAAACACAGTTGCACTGACTTGAGAACATCATATTCCTCCAATTTATACCAGCTAAAAACACGTGATTTGTTACATGGCACAACGCACCTTGCCCATGGGGAATATGTCCGTTGACTTCCTTCCAAGCAGTGCATCTGTGCTAGGCCGCACGAAGATAGTATCGCTGATTGTTGAATAGAGAGTCTAGTCACCGACTGGAGGAACTTTTGCTAAGCCTTTCTTCGACTGGTTCCCGAGTTAGTCGGTCTTTGGCATGGGAAATGGGATTTTCCTCCGGGAAACTCGAGTTTTTCGTCCTGTAAACTCAATAAAATCGAACACAGAACCCATACTATTTCAGACAATAACATATCCTGTTAGGATTATGGACCAATATATATATATATATATATATATATTTAAAGAATAAATATTTAATGACTTTAAACGGAGATAAAATATTAAGTTTTAATGAGAATGATACAACTAGTTTCAGCCTTTTACAGCCTTCTTCAGGTATCCACTAAATGTAGAACATAATAATAAAAATAATAAAAATTGAAGTTACAAAAAACTGAGAATTACAGTCAAAAATGCAACACACAAAAACGTTGTATTTTTGTTCTATCTAACGCGCTATTGTTTGTTGCATGCGAGCTTGCGAGTTCTCGTGAACGCCAGTATTGAACAACTGCAGCATGGCTATCAGGGATGTTGTAACTCAAATTGCTGTTCAAATGTTCAGGATTCAGGATTTGTGTCAATTATGTGTTGCATTTTTGCCTGTAATTCTCAGTTTTTTGTAACTTCAATTTTTATTATTTTTATTATTATGTTCTACATTTAGTGGGTACCTTAAGAAGGTTGTAAAAGGCGGAAACTAGTTGTATCATTCTCATTCTTCTTCTTTGAGTGCCATCTCCAATCGGAGGTCGGCGACCACCTTGGTAAATTTTGAGCGATTCTCAGCTATTCTGAGCAGTCTCTCAGAGTTCATACCAGTCCACTGTCTGATATCTACAGCCAAGATTTTCTTTGTCTTCCTTGTCCTCTTCTTCCATTTATCTTCCCTTTTATAATCAATTGAAGTATCTTATATTTTTCATTACGAAGTAGGTGACCAAGATATGCAGTTTTCCTTCTTTTTATGGTATCTAAAAGTTCACGTGATTTCCCCATTTGTTTCAGTACTTCCTGATTGGACGTTTTTGCTGTCCATGGGATTTTTAACATTCGTCTGTATAACCACATCTCAAAGGCTTCAAGTCTTTTTATTGATGTTGTCTTCAAGGTCCAAGTTTCTGCACCGTACAGCAGTACAGACCATGCACAGCATTTAACCATGCGTACTCTAAGCTCTAAGTTTAAACTGCGGTTACACAGTGTTGATTTCATCAAGAGAAAATTTTTTCTTGCCATTTCAATTCTAACTTTTATTTCCATTTCTGGATTGTAATCTTCATTTAACCAGCATCCGAGATATTTAAACTTTGCCACTCTTTCTCTTTGTTTCCTATTTACAGAAAGTGCTAAATTAAGAATTGGTTTCTTACTAACGACCATGAATTTAGTTTTGGTGATATTTACTTTTAATCCCATTTTTTCACTCTCTGCATTTATTAGCTCCAAATGATTTTGAAGATCCTGAATATTATCAGCCAGAAGAGCTGTATCATCGGCATATCGGATGTTACTGATGATTTCACCATTTACACTAATCCCTTCCTTTCTTCCTTCCAAGACTTTTTGAAATATGGCTTCTGAGTAGATGTTAAAAAGAAGAGGTGACAGCATACATCCTTGCCTTACTCCTCGTTTGATGTTAATGGAGTCTGTAATAATGTCATCAACTTGAACAGACGCCTTTTGGTTCCGATATAAGTTTTTAATGATCCTGATGTCTTTACCATCTAATCCAATTCTTTTTAATAGTACAATCATTTTAGCATGTTGGACTTTGTCAAATGCTTTCTCGAAGTCGATGAAGCAAATGAATATTACCTTGTTTTGGTCAATACATTTTTGAAATAAGATCTGAGAACAGAAAAGGGCCTCTTTTGTTCCCAAGCTGTTTCTAAAGCCGAATTGGGTATCACTGATGGTGTCTTCACATTTTCTGTATATTCTTTTTTGAATTATTTTCAGAAACATTTCGAGAACGTGACTTATTAGGCTGATCATTCTATAGTCATTACAAGTTTTCGCATTTACTTTTTTAGGTAGCATGATGAAGGTCGACTGTAACCAGTCTTGAGGGATTATGCCTGTATCGTAGATCTTATTAAATAGCTTTACTAATATGTTAATGTTGTCACCTTCTAATAACTTTACTATTTCTGCCGGTATTCTATCTGATCCTAGGGCTTTACCATTTTTAGCTGAGTTCAATGCACATTCTACCTCTGATTTTAGAATGCATGGACATTCCATATGTTCATAAGTATTTTCTGGGTTCTGTCTGTCATCAGTAAAGAGTTCTTCTATATATTTCACCCATTCTTGTATTTTGTCATCCTTTTTGGATATAATTTCTCCCTTTTTGTTTCGAAGGATACAGAATTGTTTTTTCTTATATATACCTGAGGTCTCTTTCATCTTTTTGTGTAGATTAAAATTGTCATGTTTTCCTGTAGAATTTCTATTTCTTTACATTTTTCATTCATCCAGATTTCTTTTGCTTTTTTGATCTTGTGTTTAATAATTTTCTGAACCTCTGTATATTTTGTTGGATTATGAATTTTATATGATCTGCGTTGATCCATGAGAGAAAGAATTTCATCAGTCATCCAATCTTTCTTTTTTACTGCTCTATTAGGACATAAGGTATTGGTACATTTCTCTATGAAGACAGATTTCAATTTGTCCCACGATTCATCAACCCTCATGATGTCATCATTCTTGATAAGTGCTAGCTCTTGATTCAGATCTTGACTCAATTTGCTTCTTATCTCTGTGTTTTTTAATTTTCCCAAATCAAACCTTTTTCGTTGATGTTTCTTAAGCATAGCTTTCAGTCTAAGTTGTAACTCTGCCACCAGTAGGTTATGATCAGAAGCAATATCTGCACTAGGATAGGTTTTTGTACTCTTTATAGAACTTCGAAATCGTTGATTAATTAGTAAGTAATCTATTTGGTTTCTGACTATATTCCCATTATTATCCTGTGGTGATCGCCAAGTATACAATCTTCGAGGTGGTAGCTTAAACCATGTGTTTGTGATTATTAGCTCCTCTTCCTGGCAGAACTGAAAAAGACGGTCACCTCTCTCATTTCTTGTGCCCAGTCCATATTCGCCAACTACATCTCCACTTCTACCTTTCCCAACTTTAGCATTGAAATCACCCATGACTATGTTAATATCATGCTTTTTTGTATTTTTCATTAGTTCTTTTAATTGATCATAAAATTCTTCAATCTCGGTATCACTGTTGTCAGCAGTAGGGGCATAGACTTGTATAAGATTAACATCTAGTGGTTGTCCTTTCAGTTTTAATAACATCATCCTATCTGAGTAAGGGATGAAGCTCAACAGTGACTTATTGATCTCTTTGTTTATTATTATTCCAACTCCGTTTTGATGGTTGTTTTCACAACTTCCAGAGTGATACATTGTCATGTCATTGACTTGAGTTTTGCCTAATCCTGGCCACCTAACTTCACTCATTTCTAAAATTCCAATTTCAAGTCTTTTCATTTCTTGAATAGCATTTCTTAACTTACCTGCTTCATACAAGGTTCTGACATTCCAGTTCCCAGTTTTACTGAGCGCACCATGTTGAGCCCGGGGATTCTTCGCACCCCTGTCCCATTTAAGGGACGCCGGTAACTCGGGGCCATTTGTGTAGATTTGCTCGCCATGGTGGTTAGTCTGGAGAGAGAATAGAGCAGTAGTTTCTCCATTTGCTTTCTGCTCTGCAGTATTACAGACGTACACAATAAACTGTATTGCCATCTGCAATTTTCTAATCACAAGCTTTACCGTCATCATGAGACTTCAACCTTGTGTCAGTACTGACAAAGATGCTTCCCTTTGCCAGAGGATTGAATCCTTTATTTTTCCTTGTAACCCTAGGTAGGGGCCCTGACCGGGTACTGACAGCCGGAGCCAGCTGAGCCCGGGTTGTTTATAGAGGTCTGCTCCTCTGAAGATTCCTCCGCACATTTCACTGTTGGGATACAAATCCTCTTCCACTGATTTGTCCGTTGTTCTTCACAGAGGTCCGTTAGCATCCTTGTAGGGAGTGTATCCTACGGAAGGGCCCAGGGAGCACGACGTGGACGTGGACTTGCCTCACTCCCCATCATAATGAGGTTGCCACACACACACATAAATAATATATATATATATATTATTTATGTGTGTGTGGCAACCTCATTATATAAGCGGTGTGTGCATAGGAGTTAACCCAGGGACTTAATTCCTAATCCGTGAAAGTTTTTCAATTTATTAATTTCATTTATTATAACGAATACTGCTGGAAAGTATATTACTCTTTTCCTGCAAATGTCCTACGATATTGCACACCCTAGCATCTGGTTTTACTCCATTTCCCAAGTAAACAAACAGACAAACAAGTCCAGTTTGCGCCTGCAAGTGTTGCAAGTCTAGCTGATCCTACAGGCAGTTGCAAAACCAAGGCAACTCATGGTAAAAGTAGTATAAGCTCTGATCACTAATCTTAATATTTACCCTTAATGCAAAGCACATCTCCTAGAGGAGATGTATAATGTTTTGTATTAAAGGCAAGGGGGGGCCACTACCCAGACCGGTTTCGACCTTTATTGAGGTCTCATCAGTGGGAGCCAGGCTAGAAATACGAAGATTTTAGTAATACAGAGCTTATAAGTATGTATGTGTATATATATATATTTTATTTATTTATTTATTTATTTATTTATATTTATTTATTTATTTATTTATATTTGTTCTTCTGGGCAGGTGGATATCAGCAAAATTGTGTCCGTAAACGTCGCTAGTGCCCATCCCCATCGAAGTCGTGATGGCACGGTGTATAATCTTGGAGTCAGTTTTATCACGGGTCTAAAATATCACATTATCGAAATCCCATCATTATGTGAAAAAGATAAAGAAGTCGCCGGTACGTACATTCAGAAAAATATATTTCTTACGTTTAAAACTTTAATTGCTAGTTTGTGTTCACAGAAATTAATTGTAGATGGCACGACCGTTTTATTCTTTCTGAAAGTCATTTTCAGAGCTATCTCATTACAGAATCTCTTAATATCTTTGTTGCAGGACACAGAACATTGGCAATATTCTTTATGTTTATGTTTACTTCATTAATGGTCATTTTTAAAAATTAAAATGGTCCTTTTTAATTTTTATAATTAAAATTTAATTACTATTATTATAGATCAACTCGCTTAATTTTAATAGTAACGTGTTCCTAGAACTAAATCAGAACACTGATTTAGTTATTAATTGTCATTTTTTTCAATTATTATTTTTAGCTGGTCTCTTAAGTAGGTAGCAGGGTTTTCGTTCCACAATTCCACAACCTGACAAACCGGCTAGGAAAGCATACGCAATTTACAAACAAAACTGCATTACAACCGATAGTATTATATTGGTTTCATAAGATGGTGCCGTACCTACCTACCTGCCCGTATGGGCCTCACGGTCGTTGTATTATCGTACACTAATTAATTATTAATCTTTTGCCATCTTTAGGCCCACGTGCATTTCGACAAGCTCGAATTATGACTACCATTCCATCCAGCTGGAAAACGTGTTTCAGCTATTATCACAGCTTCGGACTGACAGAGAACTACATCGTATTCCTAGAACAACCTCTGGTCATGAATACTCTACGCTTAGCTGCAGCTGGGGTTAAAGGTCACAGCATCAAGGATTGCTTCGATTGGCTACCGAAGGAGAAGGTAATAGTTTTCACAGTTATAAAAGTAATATTTTTATGAACATTTTTGTTGTATCAGTCGAATATTCGGATGAGTAATTCGACTATTATTATTAGATTAGAAAGATGAGAAATAGGAAACAAAAGAAGACAAAAGAATTGAGAAAATAGCAGAAGAATATAGAAAGATAATAAATAGACTAGAAATTAAAATTAGTCTTCTTAAACCTAGAAAAAATATCGTGAAAAAAAAAAGATTGCGCTGCTATTCTATTGGCATAACAATGCCAATAGAATTGTCGCTGACCTCAGAGACAGAATAACGTCTCTGAGGTCAGCGACAGAACTAGACAATGGCGTCGACTGGCGGATGCTACATTTCACATGATCCCACAAACGTTTGATGGGATTCAAATCAAGAGAATTAGGCAGCCTGGGAGGGGGGAAAGCACACGAGACATTGCCTTCCTAGAAGAGTCCAAGTCCACTATATTGTCCCTTGTAGGACAATACCTTGTTCGAAACAATCTCCAGGTATGAATTACAGTGAAGGTGTATTCAGTGGGGATGAGAGGACTCTGTGATGTCCTTGAGAACAACCTATATATATATATATATATATATATATATATACTATATATATATATATATATATATATATATATATATATATATATATATATATATATATATATATATATATATATATATATATATATATATATATATATATATATATGAGTATATTGCATTTACATATATACGAATATCAATAATAGTTACCAACTTTGCACTGAAATTTCATGTTTAGCTTAGATTTTCATATCTTTCTTAGATAGAAATTCATAAAATTCTTCCTGCCATCTCGCTGACGAAATTAAACTGGTCTGAAACAGAAGAGTTATGCAATGGGGATGGATCTATGAAAAAAGTTTTCCCTTCTTTTAGTGGAAGATATGGTAGTCATTATCAATAGTTCTTTCATTCGAAGTAAATATCTTCCTTTCTAGTATTTTTAAATAACACAAGAAAAAAATCTGCTGTTCAAATACAAATATGCAATTAAAATTCCAGTGCTAAATAAGAAAAAAATTCATTTGGAAGCAAGCTTCTGCTTCCAATTCAATTTGTTCCCACCTTACTCTTGAGCTACATCCGCAGCTAAACAATGGAAATGCTGTTCTGAATTATGGATATTTTCAAGAGCAGGTTTATCCTTATATTCCACATAAAGTATTTTGTATTTTCCATATCAAGAAGTAAGCAAACACTGTGCAGTACAATGTTTAAAGTATTTTTTGTTAACTTATTGAAGTAATTTAAATATTGAAGCTATAGTACCTTCATACCTGAGCAACTGATTACATCTATAAAATTATTATGTCTATAACTTCCGTTATGAATTAAATTAATTAATTAATTCAAAACATTATTATTTTTTAATTTATAAATAACATGATAGTAGATAATATAAAACAATATGTTAAAATTGTAGTCTGAAAATAAAAGAAAAAGAAAGATAATTAGCAAAAATAAAATGCACCATTTAGATCCACCAATAATTTTATTATATATAAATATATGTTAGTAAGCGGTATTAATGGTTCTCGGACTGGAGGATACAAGTAACCCCCCATAAAAGCACAGCTATACTATTCACCAGACGCAAAGCTCTCATCCAAGACGACATTCATCTCCTCGGAAAAAAGATACCTTGGCTGACTGAAGCCAGATACCTAGGAGTACAGCTGGACCATAAACTAAATTTAAACAGCCACATCAAACTCATAGGCACAAAGACATCCAGAGCCATAGCCCAGCTCTACCCCCTGATCAACCGCAACAGCAAACTGAATACACGCAACATGCTGCTACTGTGCCAGATGGTAATACGACCAGTTATCACATATGCATCCCCTACATGGAGTCACACATCCAAATCCAACATCCTGAAAGGATACAAAACAAGTGCCTGCGGATGATCCTGAATGCCCCATGGTTCGTCAGAAACACGTAGATCCATAGAGAAACCAGAACTCCAGACATCCATTCCCTCCTTCAGGACCAAGCCAAAAAATTCTTCAGCAAAGCACACTCTCATCCCAACCCACTAATCAGACAAGCTTCCAGTTATAGTGAACATGACTATCACAAACATAAAAGACCCAAGGCAATCCTGCTCTCAGCAGAACAGAGCTAACCCTATAGTTCAAAAAGTGCGAGCACAAGGCTCACAAACCCCCACTCCCCCATCAAGCTTCTCGACACAGACACAGGGGAAAACAAAAAGCATTTTATGCTTCACCCAGCAAACCAGTAACGTTTTTGTTGTTGTTGTTGCGGTATTAGGAACAATTTCTGTAGTTTCCACTAAGTATCTATTTACTGAGGTGTCTATTCAAAGTTCCAATGACTGCTAGGAATTTTTACTTTTTATAAGCAATGTCGATTTATCCTTATGTAATTTCCTAAATATTTAAATTTGTTCACTTGTTCTATTACTTTGTTGTAGATGACTAGTTTGCATCTTTTAATTTCTTTACCTTGAAATGCTACTGATTTCGTTTTATTTTATTATACTACATACTCCACATATCATCAAAGCTGCATGAAAGTGGTCTTAAGTTAAGAGAATATTACTAATGAAATGGCTCACTAGTCTCGTTACTTCAATGAAAGTTTGCAATTAGATGACTGAGTGAAGAAAGAAAAGCTAAAATACCAGTGCATGATGTTATTCCTCATCATTACTTCATCTCTATTCGGATTTAAAAGGAGAGTTATACACAGTTTGCAAGTATTTATGCAAACTATCTGTAGTTGAATGCACTCAAACTATAAGCTTAAGATTTTGAAAACAGTTAAGAACCCATATAAAGAACTGATAGATGCATAAAGGGAATATTTTTATTACGATCAACGTGGGCTTGTTAAACAGGCAGTAAAGCGATTTCACCAATTGGCTGCCATGAGACCGAACGCGATGGTAAAGCATCAGGATATGTATTTTCCCCGTGTGGTGGCCGGGATAAGAATAGTCCCACTGTAGCCCATGCATGTCGTACGAGGCGATTAAAATGGGACGCAGAGTTTCCCTCTCTTAGGTTTCTTCCGAAATTTTGCTCCTGGTGAGGGGGGCTTAGATTTCGGGGGGTGTTTGCCCTGAGAGAGCATTTTTGAGTCTCTGAGGAGGGTATTCTCCGGCGTGGCCGTGAGGGGCCTTGTCCGTGGATGCTTTTCCCTGGAATATGAGAGGTTCTGCTCAGTGGTGGGGAGCCTGTCACTGAGTGGAACCAATGCTGAGTTGGACGATCTTTCGGCCACCTGTAGGGAGTGGCCCGGGGGATCGTCTTAATTTTTAGAGAGAACTTTACTTAAATATCAGCCTCACTGTAGCCCATGCATGTCGTACGAGGCGAATAAAATGGGTACCCAGGGAGAGCAATGGATGGCAATGCTGTAGCCAATTAAGTTTTAACTGAGGCTCGGCTATTGCTGTTATCCTCCTGCCATGATCAGAGCCTATTGCTCTATATATATTACCCTATCCATACATTTTCTTTACATTACAGATAACGGGGATTATGAAAAGCATTTTTTGCTTCACCCATCTAGCCAATATATATATCGGACGACGATCCTGTCATGGAAGTAAACTAGTCTGAATTGTGAAGTGAAAATACATAAAAATAATCCAAACTTCTGGCCATTGTTGTCCTATTCATCTTCGCAATATAAACCAACATAACCACTTTATTATGGACGTGTACGCACTTTGTGTGCATTTATATTTAGCATCAATTTCATAGCTAAAGAACTGTATTGAGGTTATGAATGTCTGTGGAGACATAACTACTGCCGTTTTACTAGAAAGTAAAAACAGACTCAAACTTCAATAACGCAAGCATCATGTTGCATTACAGGAAGCTTCCATTTTCCTATAATGGCAGCTGAAGAAATTGAAAAAAAAAAAAAAAAAGTTCAACTTTCTTTCTCACCAGGAAATACAATATGTAGGTCGCAGCAGCAACCTGCGTAATAGTCCAGCTATTAATAGTTACGATTTGTTGCATTCTGCAGTTATTACTTTCTGTTGAGAAAAAAAGGAAGCGATATCGTGCTGAGGTGATATCTCATCCGTTCGGAAGATTTGGAATCACAGCAGAAACAGTTAAACCAGTATCTATCTTCAAAGCAAAAGCCATGAACCGAAGATCTGTTATTATCCATTACACCGGTTAAACACTTTTCATTTTTATATTTAATTTATCACAATTAAACACTTGTTGTAATAAATTCAACTGATGCGATTAAGATTGATATCTTATATCACATCATACCAAAATCGCACTTCTGTTTAATTTATTTATATAAATCGATTCTTTCATATTTATTTTCCTGTATTAATAAAATACGTAACATATGTAAATTAGTTAAAGTATAGGTAATTTAAATTTTAAATTTTGTTTACTATTTAGAAACCAAAATTATTTTATATAAATATTATCATTTTTTTAGAAAAAGCATAAAAAACTTTCTTGTAAGGTGAAACAGTACATTTGTTTCTTCAAGTTCAAAGTAACTTGAATATTTAAATTTCAAATGAGCTATCTACTTTTCCCCAATCACTCTAATAATAATAATAATAATAATAATAATAATAATAATAATAATAATAATAATAATAATAATAATTGTAGTTTATTTTAATTTATAATTTACATTTGGAGTTCTTTTTTGTTAGCAGCAAGGAATTCTGAACATTTCACTTTTTCACAATAGAATTTTTTAAATCAGTTTTTAAATAAGTTTTTTTTTAAATAACAGTAAGAATAATAGTCTTATTGGTCTTCGAGAATAGTTACACTTTTTTTTAAATAAACTATAATACAAAGATTTCATTGCTAGATACTTCGTTTTTGTTACAGTAAGTAACATTAATGCAGACAATTACTATTTTATTTTTATTATTATTATTTGTAATAACCCTTTATTACCTCTCATATAAATTACATGCATAATATATAAATTCAAGCAATAATACTATAAATTATTACATGAGATTCATTCAGATTCAGATTCATTATTTATTATCCACTAATTCATCGAATATAAATATATACTGAAGAAGCTTTAGTTGTTTATATTTTGTTTTTCAATAAATTTATTAGTTACGCTTAAAATAAATCCAAACAATAAAAATTAATGTTCTTTTAACTATATTTCGTGGGTTGTAGACAAGGATCCATGTGATTGAGAGGAAGACAGGTCAAGAATTGAAAATCCGATATCAAACACATCCTTTCTTCTCTTTCCACCACATCAACACCTATGAAGAAGACAATCACATCGTCATGGATGTGATGGCATTTGAGAATGCCGATATTCTCAACAAATTCTACATGGAGAAACTAAGAGCTGGACATTTCGACAACACATGCCCTTCCGAACCTCGCAGATATGTTCTTCCACTAAAGAAGGTAAGAAATGCTTTGTATATTGTGAAATGCTGTGTGAGAATTTTCATTTTGATTCTAATTCTAATTGATTAAAATTACGCCAACGGTTTTATAAACTTATGGAAATCAGGATATATCCAAAAAGTTTCTATCGTTATATTTATTTTTCGGTTAATTTTAATCCTGGTTTCGAAGAAGAGTGAAGCTAACAGATTCATTTAAGAAACCCTTTTATTTATTTATAGCGTTGGATTAACTATTGGATAACTGTTTTACAGAAAAACTGGATAAAAATACCATAAAGTTTTGCTAGCAAAACTGTTTCCATTCCAGGAATGTGATAGTCAAAAGGAATCAGGAAAAGAATAGGTTTCTAGACGATATCTTAAATGAATGACCAACGACTCACTGGCATTTAATCAAACTGCCTTTGTACTTCAGATATTACAGCTAAAACACGAGCTCATAAACATCAGCCAGTGTTTCAGCTGCTTTATATGTCTACTTTCAGTGAGCCCCATGTCTACTTTCAATGTAACTTTCTGCAATCTTCTTATTAATTACCTTTCTTTCTTCATTTTCAGTATTAAAACAAGACAAGAAGATAGTTGGCAATACGATAAATTAGAAAAATTCATAATGATTGACCACAAAAGCTTTTTTCGTTTTTCAAACGTTTATACTGCTTTTATGCTATTTTTGAACTTAGTGACAATGATAAATGATGAGGGGGTGGGGGGATGGAATCTATTTTGGTTTTATTTTCGATATTTTCTTCCCATTTTATCCAGACTTGTCCTGACCAGGATCAGATGTGCTAACGTGGTTAAAAGCAGAGGCTGCCCATTTTTTCCCCACTTTTCTTTATAATAATTTCATCATTTGTAATTTTTTCTTACTCTATGAAATTTTGGCAATAATCGGTGATAATCACAGACACGTGCGAGTCACAATAGCATTCTTGTATTGTGAATTTGCAATTAAATCTACAGTCCTTTTTTGGTTTTTGTATGTTGTACAAAATTTTATTCACTTGTTCGCTTAGTGAATAATTTTTTTTTAAAAAAAATCTGGGCAGCGTTTCAAACTGATGGAATGTGTTTGAAACGCTAAAAGGTCGCCCTTGCTCTACCACGGAGAATGAAGACAGATTTTTGGTTATAACAGCAAAACATAATCGACGCACCACGGTAGGTCAGCTTGCAAATCGGCTCCTTTGAAGAACAGGTACACAGATATCTCGACAAACTGTGGTATGACGTCTACGAGAAGTAGGTCTGTACAACACCCGAAGGCATGTAATCTGCATCTCTTTATCCACAACTCATCGGAGGGCACGTTTTCAGTGGTGTTGTATCCATATAAATTGATGGGCTAATATACTCTTTACAGATGAGAGTCGTTTTAGCCTTTCCTCCGATTCTAGACGAAAGTGGTACTGCTTACCATCTCGAGAATGTTTTTGAAAGAGAGGAATACGGGGATGGTGTGGGGAGGCATTATGCTTAATGGATTCAGCGAACTAGAAGGGCTGGAAAAAAGGGACTATGATCGTCAACGATATTGCAACGAAGTTCTTTAACGTCATGCTCAATTGTTCATGGTATTGTAGGCGAAGAATTCATTTTTATGGATGACAATGCCACACCACATCGTACACGAGCAGTGGAGATACTTCTGGAGACCAAAGATATTAATCAAATCGAGTGGCCAGCACGCTTCAACGATCTGAACCCCATAAAACACATTTGACACCTTATAGGGAGACGTATTGCCCCCCAAAATTTCCCTCCAGAAAATAAGGACTTATACATCTGTAACAAGGACTTATCCTTGCTTTGAAGGAGGAGGAAGAGTGGGCCAGTTTGCCTCAAGAACTCCTAAATCATTCAGTACTAAGCATGTTACAACGTTGTGAGAGCTGCATCGCACTTCCGGGCGGACATATTCCATACTGAAATGTCCCTCCGCATAGTTTTCTGTAAGTACTGTATTAATCCCTTAACTATGTCCTTACCAAATTTGTAACTTTTGCTAAAAACGTATTGCAATTTAATTTGTACAAACTTTATAACAAATTTTTTGTGTAATATAATTTATTAGTATGCTGACAATAAATTTATGTCCACATTTGGATATAGTCATGAAAATTTTTCCATATACTGGTAAAAATGTAGTTCGTCCTTAATTTTTGGACACCGGTGTAGGTCATAGTTTTTCTCACAGATCTCAAAGACATTTTACATCCAGTGTTCGTTTTTAATTATACATTTGCATACCAAAGGCTCCTAAGCAGTCCTTCCTTTCCACTCATTATCTAAACAAAATAAGGGGCAGTCATCCTTCGAATTTCCAGGAACATAAGCACGAAAACAAAAGGGAAAAGAATGGGAACTCAAAGTCCTTAATAATATTGTAATTTCTCCTTATCTGCTAAAAGAATACGTGCGAAATCAGTGCTATTGTAATGGGAGCATGAAAATGTAAAATAACCCCATTGGTATCCTCTTTGTTTTTCAAGGACGGCAAGAAAGGAGAAAATCTAGTCACTCTGAAGAACTGTAGAGCGGTTGCAATTCGTCGAGAGAACGGAGTCATATTTTTAACAGAAGAAAGTATTGGAAGAGCAGGTAAGGTGCGCGCGCGAATGTATGTGTGTGTGTGTGTGTGTGTGTGTGTGTGTGAGAGAGAGAGAGAGAGAGAGAGAGAGAGAGAGAGAGAGAAAGAGATAGCTTATATGTTCAGTTAAATATATACTTCCTCTTTCTATTGACCAATTTATGATCTTTCTTCAAGGATTTGAGCTTCCCACCATCAATTATGACTTGTGCAATGGCAAGAAGTATAGATACGTATTTGGTAGCGGCGTCTTCGAGAAAGGCTACTTCAGGAATTCGGTAAGATTATGCGTTCATATCTTAGAATAATTCTGTAACAGATTTCAAAGAGGTTTACAGGTAATAAATCTCTAACAATTTTATTATCAAATTTGGTTTATGTACATTTATATACAGGGGTATGAAAAAGTGAAGTATTCTCTTTATTGGTACGAAATATACGAGTAAATGATTTGACTATCAAGTGTTTCCGACACATCTTGTCTATGCAAACAATTTGTGTGGGCAATGGAACTTCATCTTTACGTTGAAGGATATCGTATGTTGTTGTTGTTGTTTTGAGCATATTAAATTCATGAATGTTTTTCTTCTTTTCTTCAAGCAATTTTTTTTTTTTTTGTATTGGAAAATATGTGATATACAAATATGTATAGCGAACGTTTTACAGAGAAGATTAATTTACGACCTTCAGTAATGATACCGTTATTATTTCAACGATCTATGAAAGCGTGGAAGCTACGGTGTCGAGCAAGGACTAAGATGACGCATCATTTGCGCATCGGTTGGAAAAGATATGGATTCGAATCCAGTCCGAGACACGAAGAATCTTTATGAGGTCTTACCACTTTATAAGTGGCGCTGCTCCGCTAGCCTTAGTTGCTTCGGTCTAATTCCTATCAATCCAAATGTGAATATGTGAATGTTCGTTTCAGCAATCCAATGGTGTGCGGGTATTTCCCACCCAGAAACTTGTCCTTGTTTTCGTCCATAAATGCTCCTTCTGCAGTGGGTTTTTTGGAGTGCTACCTCATTCATAAGGGTGGTTAAAATTCCCCTTTAATTCAAAAGAACTCCTGATGCCAGAAAAACAACTGAACAGACCTTTTCAAACAGAAGAGTATATATACGTCACACACGATAGGCTACTAAGATTTTAATTATAAATATAATATATAAATCATCAAACGTTTCTTCACCCAAAATGTAGTAGTCGGCACGCTTCCAAGTCTAACATTATGGAAAGCTATAGACAGCCGATCTCCTCCTCTCACCATCGCGATGACTGAGTGACTTCTACTCGATGCATTGCTAGATAATGTGCGATTTCCTAATTTTAACTTGTATTTATTTGATTATATTCCAAAGTTGTAAACCTATAGCACCAGAGTACTATAGGTTCACAACTTTTCTTGGACGGTATTCACATTTAAAAAATCACGAGACCCCGATTAGAATTTTGCTTCATTTGTGCTTATACTATTTCTGCTTTCTGTTTTCGATATAATTATTGCATGTTCTTCCACGTCACCAAGATAATTATAGAACAATATTTGAAGAGGAGCTAGCAAGACTTTCTGCTATAGAATTTCACTCCTGATTCCGAAATTAGCAGACTCAAGCAGCGACTATTACTCAATGAGTAATAATGACTATTAATCATCGAGTAATAGTCATTATTATTATAAAACAGTATTATTATAATAAATGGTAGTTGTTGTTGTCGTGTGGGGGATTTTCCCCCAATTTTCCTCATCCTTCCCTTTGGACCGATTGAGGTTGTTCCCTCCAATGAGGGACTTCTAAGTATATATTTGTCACTGTAGATCCATGTGTGATCACGGGTCAGTTTGTCTGTTCTGAGGTACGAAATACCCGAGTTTCTGGGAGAAAAAACCTCCACCCTGTATGAGACTGGCCAACTCACTTTTAGTCGAACGAGACCACATAAAGGTTCCTCGTGTCATAGACGGTAATCGAACCCAGGTCTTTCCGACCAAAGGGCTTCAATAAATAGCAGTAGTACATTTATTATAAATGTGCTACTGCCATTCTTTGAAACAGAAAATAAATAAATCATTTGTAATGGAAGAAAGCGAAAGGTTTTTGATTTTGACACAGAAGACAAATATAACTACGATATTTGTCTTCTGTGGAAGTGGCGCCATCTGGTATGATATAGAACATATCAGAGAGTAGAATTTTAGATTCCATTAGCTAGTTCAATACTTGACTAGATTATAAACTGTACTTAATTATTATGCATTTCAGATAGCCTAAAATTTCCATAGCTCGGAATGAAACGTTATATATATATATATTTTTTTTTTCAAATTTAATTTCAAATCATAAAATATATATTATTTCTTTTTTTAACCTTATTCAGATCGTGAAATTAGACGTATTTACCCACGAAGCAAAGATCTGGAGGGACAAAGACAGCATGTATCCTAGTGAAGTGATTTTTGTAGCACGTCCAGGTGGCACTGAGGAAGACGATGGTAAGAAGTTGTATGACAAGCTGTCATACAACTGTCATAAAAGTTGTTGTCGTTGACAACAACTGTTTGTCATTATTTTTAATGATATTTAACTGTTAAAAAAATAATTGTTCTCTGTTATGTTAGAATAGATTATTACAGTATGCCATATCATTTTTGGAAGGAAAGCTAAATGCATGTTATTTTTTTAAAACATGCAATAATAAAAAAAATAGAATTTATTCTAAGAAATATATTTTACGAGGGTGGTCTGAAAGTGTTCTCGGTCTAAAAATGAAAAAACGAATTTATAATTTCAAAATTATTTTTATTTTTCAACATAATCTCCCTTAAGACTAACATTTATTCCAGCGATACTCCAGCACCATTATCCCGTCGCTTTAGTGGTTCTCAGTAAGATCTGCAAACCCCCCCCCCCCCCATTCTACAGCTGCAAAGAAAAATGCTGACTAGGGAGGAAGAGTTGTAGTTTTGGGAAGAGATAGACGTCAGAGGGAGCCAAATCTGCTGAATATGATGGATATTTCAACAATTCATAGTGAAGATCCCTTAATTTTCCCATTGCCAAAACATATTTGTGGGCAGATGCATTGTCCCGATGAAAGATGACTTTCTTCTTCTGCAAACCGGGTCTTTTTCTCACGAATTATTTCGTCTAGTCTGGTTAAAAGATCGAAATAATATTCCCCGGTTATTGTGTTACCCTTTACAAGATAATTAATAAACAAAATGCGTTTAGCATCCCAAAACACCGATGCCATGACCTTTCCTGCTGATGGAACCGACTTTGTCTTCTTTGGCGCTGAAAACCGGCTTCTGTCCACTGTTTTGACTGCTGTTTGGATTCTGTGTGTAATGGTGAATCCAAGTCTCATCCCTAGCAATAAATCGACGCACAAAATCAGTTTTAATCTTGTTAAAATGCTCCAAGCACTGTTCAGAGATTTTCATGCGAGTGCGTTTTTGATCTGCTATGAGCAAGGAGACACCTATCTTGCGCAAATCTTTTTCATTTGCAACTCTTCATGCAAACTGTATCCTACACATTCTTTTGAAACGCCTATAGTTTCAGCAATTTCACGCACTTTGACTCGCCGGTGGTCCAATACCATATCGTGCATTTGATCAATGATTTCTGGTGTTGTTGCACTTTTTGGACGTCCTTCTCCTTCACGTGGATTATCTTCAAGGCTGATACGGCGACGTTTAAACTCGGCATCCCATTTCTTAATTGTCTAAAACGAAGGAGAAGAGTGCCCATAAACTTTTATGAACTTCGAATGAATTTCTTTTGCTGTTAAACCTTCTTTTACAAAGAATTTTATAACTGCACGATACTCAATTTTATCCATTTCAAAGGATACAGACAACACTTTTGCTTCAGACAGATGGATAAAACAAACTACTTGATTGAATGACTTGTAATTTCACATCGATGCTTATGACAGATGTACAAACTTAGAAAAAAAATCTTACCGATAGTGTTGAGACCTATGGTCGTGGACGAGAACGTTTCAGACCACCCTCGTAAATAATTCCACTCTTTATGGAAAATATTCATTTGTTTGCTTGTTTATTGTTATTAGTAGTATTAAGAGAGGGAGGCAAGACTCTAGGGAGGCAAGACTCATCGAGGGAGGCCACATACTGTACGCACCAGCTATCATACTTATTCTTGAATTCATTCAGACTGTTCCCGCTCAAAACATACAATGGCAATCCATTCCAATCACACACTACCCTATGAGAGAAAAATCTAGCCCTAACCCCCTTCTTGGCGGCATCATTCTCAGCTTCCAAGGATGCCCTCTCCTCCTTTCGCCACCTTCCATAAATTGCAAAATTCCATCAGTTGAAATCCTGTATGAACCTTTCAGAAGTTTGTAAGTCTCAATCATATCATCCCTCTTTCTCCTGTTTTCTAGTGTCCGCAGTCTGAAAATTCTCAATCTGTCTTCATAATCAGTATTCTATAATCCTGATATCATTTTAACACCCTCGTTGGTATTCTCTGTACTAGATCAGAAGAATCACAACCGAAACCAGGAGACTAAATATGCCCACAATAATCCAAGTGAGGTCTTATCAAGGACAATTCTGTACTAGATCAGAAGAATCACAACCGAAACCAGGAGACTAAATATGCCCACAATAATCCAAGTGAGGTCTTATCAAGGGCTTATAAAGAGGCGAAATAACATCCTTAATCTTTACATGTGAACGTTCGTTTCAGTTACAATTATCTTTTGAGTTGTTTGTGCACCATGGCCCCTGAACTTCAACTTCCTATCTGCTAACACTCCAAGATCCCTAGCCTCATCAGTTTCTTCTAACATAATCCCACCAATATAATACGACATTGAATATCTAATCACGCCGAAGTGAATGACTTTACATTTACTGGCATTGAACTGATCCATTTGCCCATGCCAACAATTCCAACCTATTCAAATCATTCTGCACGTACTGCATATCAGCAGCATTCCTAATTATCCTACCTATCTTTGCATCATCAGTAAATAGCTGTATGTCGCTTGTCAAATCCTTCCCAATATCATTAATGTGCAGATTGAATAACAGTGGACTAAGCACTGATCTTTGTGGTACACCTCTAGTTACCTTAAATCTTGCAGACTCACATCCCCCGTATACTGCTTTTTTGATATCTGTCATTCAGCTATCCTCTTATCCACGCTAATATTTAAGGTAACTCATATTCTCCAATTTATGCTACAGTCTACCATGCTGTATTCTGTCAAAAGCCTTAGCAAAATCCAAAACTATCATAATGTATCCGTTTCCCTTGTCTTGTTCAATGGTTATAGAATGCTCATTGCAAAGTAAAGATTCGATGTCAACCCATTTCTGAATGCGAGTCCTAACCATTTTTTCCAAAATCTTCACCACCACTCCTGAGATGCTAATTGGTCGATAATTGGATACATCGGTCTTTGCACTACCCTTGTGCAGTGGAATTACCATACATTCTTTCCATTCATGTGGAATCTTCCCTGTTCTGAGACTCATATTAAACAGCATGGTCAAAAGAACAGCCAGTTCAGCTGAACGTGCTGATATCCCATCAGTTCATATTGCTGAATTCTTATTCAGTTTGTGTAACAGCTCTAATACCTCGTCCTCATACACCTGAGTTTCTTCATCCACTGAAGAGATATCAATGAGCTCAATATCGCGTGCACCAGATTGATAGCTTTTAACAAAATGGGCACTCATTAGTTGAACAACTTTTTCTGCATCTGTAACCCTCATGCCACCTGCATTTAGAAGAGTTATTCTTTCATATTCATATTTCTTCAACTTGCAGCATATCGATAGAATTCTTGCGGGTTGTCTTTGGGATGCAGAGCAAGTTTCTTTTCATACTCAGACTTTGATTTCCATACAATTTATTTCTCTCCTATTTATTCTTCGAACTCTAGGGACACATTCTGATATCGCATCATTAGTATTGTTTAAATGCTTCCCATGCACTGTCGATATTCTTCTCATCTACCAACCGATCGCATTCCACTGACCTTAGTATACTCCTCAGTTGGTCATAGTTTCCTGCTTTCAGAGGCGCAGCTAGAGGAGGGGGCGGCACTTTGAACTTTTTGAACTTTTGCAGTTAATTCTAAAATAGAGTCTCCAGAACTCAGTTCCAGCTATTGTAATACTACAGCGTATTTTCCTCACAATTGCTGTAAGTGTTGCTAGTTGTGAGAGGAGTTTTTCTAAATAAAATTGATTAAGAATTACCTACATTACTATGAACTAGACTTCGACAATGTCTTCGACAATTTTGCTAATAGAAAAGCAAGAAAAATAACATTTTAGAATGTTGAAATTACAGTTTTACTTCAAAAATAAACACAGTGTTTTAATTTATTTCCCTATACGTCGTTTTGACTTTTTGTAGTATTTTTGGTGTATATTGAGAGGGGCGGCAAACTCAGGGACCTCCCTGGCGGCAAATGCTCTAGCTACACCACTGCCTGCTTTGTAGTTGAGCATGTAACCTTTTCTGAATGGAACATTCATAAACTTAATCACTTCCCAAGTGAGTACTGCATGATGACTCTCACAAACTGGAGGCAGAATAGTTACATCTCTAACTGAAAGGCCCTCTGCAACTATAATCAAATAACACTCTTTGACTTCGAGTTCCTTCTGTCACATTCTGCTTGAGGAAGTTGTCCCGCAACAGCTCAATAAATGCAATTTCATTCTTCTCATGAGATTCTACTACTACCCAATCAATATTTGATAATTAAAGTATCTCTTTATGATTAGTCTTTTCGCGTTCATCTTTTCTATTTGGTGATGCATTTCTTCATTATTAGCAAACGATCCACCAGGTCTGTAACAACATCATACTATGTAATTGATCTTGTTAGATTCCACCTCACATCAGATGGCTTCAAACTCACTGCCACATGTATTAGTAGTACTATTAATACTGTTAGTAGTAGTAGTAATACACTTATAGGTCTCGACTCTAACTAGATTTAAGTTTCAAGTCATCGGATATCATTAGCAGCACGCCTTTCCCTCCTTTCATATCCTCTCTACCTTTCCTAATAATACTGTTGTTTCATTGCTCAACAGGCACAAAATAAGATTACCTGACGTCTGTTTTCTCCATGGATTCAAAGAGAAATGTAAACAAAACTCAAAATCTAGTGGAACAGTTTGTCTCAGTTAAACAAACCTTCTTCTGTAGCTTGTCCCACTTAAATAGGGTCACTGTTTGTAGTGAGTCTCCTCCACATCCTCCTGCTTGGGCTATAACCACATCCAAGTTCTTCATCCTGAAGTCCTCCTCCACCATCTCCCTCCATCTCTTCTTTGGACGTTCGCGCTTCCTCCTCTCCTGCACATCCATCTACATGACCTTTCTTCCCACATATTCGTCCACTCACCTGATCACATGACCAGATCATCTCAATCTTCCCTCCTGTATCTTTGCTCCTAAGTTCGTAACTTTCACCACACATCCACCTAGCCATTCTCATCTCCGCTACCTCCATCCTGCTGATGTTATTTTTCCTCAGGGCCACAGTTTCCATAGCATACGTCATAGCTGATCTCACTACTGTCCTGCAGATTTTGCCTTTTAGATTGATCGGCACCCTCTTATCGCATAACACTCTTGCCATCTCTCTCTCTCTCTCTCCAGTTCCTCTATCCTGCTTGTATCCTACATCCCCTTCCTTCTCGACCTCTCCATCCTCTTCCACTGTTGAACCTAAGTATCTAAAGTCCCTAACCTTCCTGATGACATTTCTTTCTAGTTACAGATCTGTCTCCTGGCTGCCATCCACTTTGCAACACACATTCTCTGTCTTACTTCTGCTCAGTCTCATACCTCTCTATTTCTCCAGATTTCTTGCTTTCACACTCTATCATGCGCTTTCTTCAGATCAATAAATACCAAATGTAGCTCCCGTTTCTTCTCTCGAAACGTTTCCATCATCTGCCGTAACTCAAAAAGCATCTGTCGTCGATCGACCAGGCATGAAGCCAAATTGCTCCTTTGCAAACTCCACCTCCTTCCTCATTCTTCCATCAAGAACCTTTTCTAGGATTTTCATTGTGTGAGACATCAGTTTTATTCCTCTGTAATTCTTACAGTCTTGTGCATCCCCTTTACCCTTGTAGATGGGGACAAGAGTAACTTGCCTCCATTCCTCGGGCATATTTTCCTGTTGACAAACTTTTATTAACAAGTCCCACAGCAACTCAATTCCCTCTTCCCCCAGTGCTTTCCATGCCTCTATTGGGATCCTATCAGGTCCCACCGATTTTCCATTCTTCATCCTCTTTATGGCCTCCTTCACTTCCACTCTACTAATATTCTGCGCCATCCCCTCATAAGGCTTCCCCTCTCCTCTGTGAGTCCTTGCATTTTCTTCATTCAAAAGTCCTTCAAAGTATATTATCCATCTGTTTCTTATATTCACATTCCTCCTTAATACGCTTCCTGCAGTTTTTGATCTGCCTCACATGTAAGATGTTCTTGGATGCCTTATTTCTACATTTTACCAATCGATAAATCTTTCTCTGTCCTTCCTTTGTTTCTAATTGATCATAAACATCTTGATATACCATGGCCGTTGCCTGCACAACAACTCTCTTGGCTTCTCGCTTTTTATCTCTGTACTCCTCTCTGTCCTCTTTCACTCTAGACTCGTCCCACTACTGCTTTGCCTTCCTCTTAGCTTCTTGTACATTATTATTCCATCACCCCCCCTTCTCCTCTCTAATCTTTCGGGATGTTTCACCAAGCACCTCAATTGCACAGTTTTTGAATTATGTCTCCACCAGTCTTGTACACTTTCTAGTCCATCTGAACTCCTCTCTAACATCCTCTCCCTAAAATAGTTCCTCATACTCTCTTCTTTTAAGCAAAACCACTTAATTATCTTCCTTCCATAGCTTCCAAAGGTTCTTATCTTCGACATTATTTTAAAGTCTCTGCACAGCAGCCGGCGTTGCAGCGCCACTCGATCTGTTGGGATTACCTTACAAATTGTTATTGCCTTAAGATGTTTTTTTCTAGTCAAAATATAGTCAATCTGTGAACTGTTGTTGCCACTTCTAAATGTTATCAAATGTTCCTCCCTCTTGCAGAAAAAGGAGTTCACAATTGCCAGATGAAACGCTACCACGAAGTCCAAATCCTCTCCTCCCTGGTTAATCATTCCCACTCCATGGCGGCCATGCACTCTTTCATGGTCACTTTTCTGTGCGTCAGTTCAAGTCTCCTCTGACACTCACCATCTCGTTTTCTTCCAGTTCCCTAATTTCGTGGTAGCGTTTCATCTAGCAGATTCCAGAACTCATCTTTCTCTTTTGCTGTACAGTCAACTTGCGGACATATGCACATAAAACGACCATTTGCTCTTCTCCAAGACTCAGTTTCATTCGCATAATCCTGTCGTTTCTCTTACCCACTTCCAGTTCTTCGCTTCATTCTGCCACACACCATAATTCCAACACCATTTCTTTCCTCTTTATTTGCTCCAGAGTAGAACAATTTATACCCGTCTCCCAGTTCCTTCACCTTTTCCCCCTTCCACCTTGTCTCCTGCATGCAGAAAATGTCCAACTTCCTCTTCCTCCTCATATCTGCCATCTGTCGTTCTTCCCCTTCCAGTCATACTTCCCACATTCAAAAATTCAGTTAAACAAACCAATTCTGTAATATTTCTTTCTATTTGTTGCATCATATGCAACAAATAGAAAGATGCCCCTTTGGTACCTCCTACTGGTTTAGTTGACCAAGTAGATTGCATCTCTCCTCTCTGTCTTTTAAGCAATGGATTTGAGTTCTACTGTGATATGGATATTACCGAATGTGTTTAGTTGTAGATGATGTTTTTCACTAAGTATGAAACCACCACCCCTCTCTATACAAGCATTCAGAAGTGATTCGAAACATTTCCATGGTTTGGGTCTCTAGGATGCGACTACTCGATTATTTGAGCATTTAGCCCACCTACGATAATTGATAACGAAGAAATCGAACGTGTACTCACTGCTTTTTAAAGTTCGTTGTCCATTGCGCATCGAAAAACATTAGAAATGCTTAGGTAGTTTTTTACGGAGTATCCAATTGCACGGAAAGTAAGTGTAACATTTTGTTCAACGTGTTTGAGTAATGAGGAATTTTTTTAGAATGTTTCTTAAGCTAACTAGCCCATAAATATGTTACACAGATGTTTTTCTATTCATAATTATTTATCACTAAATCATTTGTTTCCAGAATATACCAATCATTTTATTTATTTTTTTAAATGCATGATATACTATTAAAATATTGTATTATTTTCTTTCAGGAGTTCTTCTTTGTGTTGTGGTGGATTGTGAATATGACAAACCTCACTTTTTGCTTATTTTGGATGCCAAAACACTTACTGAAATAGCTCGAGCTGTAGTGAAGCCTGAAATTCGTATTCCTGCAACAATCCATGGATATTTTCAAAGGAACTGAAAATAACCTTTCTGTTTACTGTAGTAAAAGCATCGTGAAACCTCTGAGAAGAATTTGTCTCATTGCTAGCGAGAAACTCATGAAAAAGCTATTTGATGTTGAAACAAATCAGCATCTATACTGCTGCAAGACAACAAGATAAAACCGCATGATGACATCGAGATAAAAGCATGTTTGCTGTATATTGTGTTAATCTCATAAACAATCATTAATCATGATGAATTCTTAGACCATCCTTGAATCGTACAACAGTAAAATATCTATTTTTGCCAAAACCATAGATTTGTTTACTTAGTTAACAATATCACGTATCACTTTTGTTATAAATGAATAGCCATAGATAGATGCTATCTGATGTCAAAATATCTATTTTGTTGTTATATATTTATATTTATATTATACATCAATGTATTGCGCCCTAAATAAACTTTAAAATGTACTGCTATTAGCATAGTAGTTCAGCACCATAGGGATGCATACTTGTTTTCTTTCAGATTAAACAGAAGATTATTTGTATAAATTCTGCCATAACATGAGAATCATTGCGAGCAATGATTTATTTAAGCAAAATTTGCAGTCTTCGAAGTTAAACTGAGGGTCAATTTTCAAATGTGTATCAATATTCATAAGTTTTTTCTTGAGAGTTTCTTCAATAACAGCTCTTCATTTTTCTTTAATCTGACTGTATTTTACAGATCATACTTTTAGCTCTGTCGTCAGATCAGGTGGATTCATTTCAGTATAGTGGTGGGTCAAAGAGGATTGTGCCTTAAGACTGTTCACTTGAGTTATACATTATTAGGAAAAAATTAGCATTGCAAGAATAGAAAAAAGAAAAAAAGTGGAATAGCTGGATCTTAAAATTAAATGAAACTACTGTTATATTCTTATTCATATTTTCTTTGGCTGTCTTCTATCCACTGTTAGATATTGGCTTCTCCCTTAACTTTCCAGTTTTGTATGTCTTTAGCCAATGTCATCATCTCATGTCAAACCTTTTTAGATTGGATTCATCCCTCCATCTTATTCTTTGGCGACCTTAGCTTCTCTTTCCTTCTCTTATTATCCACGGAGTGCTTAATTTTCTCCACCTTTCGTCTGGCAATTTACACATACCGGCCACTGAATTAAAAATTAGATGTACGTAAAACTTCACTTCTGCAGCGTATATGCAAAATACTTGGTCACGTGCGTCACCACATGCTCTTGTCAACTATTTAAGAATGCTGCTGGTCAGTAATCGTCAAGAGTGTTGATCACAATGGGGAAAAAAACGAAATATCTTTCGAAGTTCGTAATGGGGCCAGAGCTGTCGATTTTGAAATCAGCAGAGCTGACTGGTTCAAAAGATGAGATATCCAGGATGTTTAATGAGTAGAAGAATAATCCTCATTGTTTGTCTAAGAGACATAACTGTGGTCCTAAAACAGTCTGTCAGGAATTAGATCGCATGGTCAGAGAAAGCTTGTACAGACACACAGAACTTCCAGTGTGCAGTAATTGACCGAAGCATTTAATAAAGGCTGTTCCCGACTCATATCTCACCGAACTATGCACAGAACGCTGAAGAGAGGATTGGTACTGACAGTCGCATGACTATACGGAAGCTACTGATTTCTAGGAAAAACTGAAAAGTTTGTCTACGATGATGTCAGGAACACCGTAAGTGGACACTAGTAAAAAGTCATGTGATCCAACGAGTCATGCGACACCTTGTTTTGCACCGACAGCAGATTTGCCTGGGCCCATGAATCTAGCTTCCCTTGTAAACACAACTCAAGTTTCTTGAGGTGGTGCCATGGTGTAGGGTATGGTCTGTTGGTACGGAACCGGTCCCCTGATATGGCTAAAATGTCGGGTGTCCTCCAAAGAATATCTGAACACTGTTGCTGATCAAGTCCTTCCTGCAATGTTGACTTTTATCCAACAGGTGATGGCTGTTTCATGACCGACAATGTTACTGTCCATTGCTCAAGAATTATGCGGTAGTGATTCAGCGAACATGGTAGTGACGTCCACCGTCTTCCCTGACCACCACAAAGCCCCGATGTGAATCTCATTGAGAATGTATGGGACATGTTAAAAAACAGATCTGGGAGCAAAGTCCTCTTCTGTCAAGTCCGAGCCAGTTGAAGATCTGGTAAAAGCCTGGTATGTTGTAAACGTAGATGTGCTGTAATGTGGACAAAGGAAATCCATAACGGTATTATATAAGTTTCTAATTCAGTGGCCGGTATGCGTACTATTATAGCCAACCCATATCTATTTACATGCATTACAATACTTCACAGTATATTCTACTCCAGTCATCTAATTCTAGTGTTTCTTATTTCATTCCTTGTTTTACTGAGCATTCTCTTCTATTAGGCTCTTTGGGTCATACGCGACCTGTTGTCCTCTTTTTTTTTTTTTTTTTAGTCGTTGCCCATGTCTTATTTCGATAGGTGAATACTGGAATAATGATCTTTAGCGATAGTGATCAAAATACACATTGTGAAATCAGCTTTTGCTTGCGTCAATGATGTTCTTTCAGATAATCATCATGCAATATAATTTTAACTAATCATATAAAAATTGGTTTTAATAATGGCATTACTGTGATTATGGGTTCCCCAATGCAAGAAGCAATCGATGAGTTCTTCATGAGACATTCAAAATTTTTGTTGGTCCCTTAAGTTAAAGTCTTCATTGGGCCTACTTAAGCACCCAGGCCCTTGGTAAGGAAATTACTTCCTTTAAATAATTTTACAATTAGTTCCGAGTACAAATTTTAGATAAATATCAATGCGAAAATTATCATAATGACGTTCACATTACTTATGATTTACAATACGATGCCAGAAACGCATAACGAAAAGCAATTTGTAATTTTAATAAATATAATTATTTTTTATTTACTATTAAATAAATAAATATTTATTCTTCGAACTCTAGGAACACGTTCTGATATTGCATCATTTAAGTATTTTTAAATGCTTCCCATGCACTGTGGATATTTTCCCCATCCAGCAACCGATCCCATTCCACTGAACTCGGTATACACTCAGTTGGTCATAATTTCCTGGTTTGTATTTCAGCATGTAACCTTTTTTTGAATGGAACATTTATAAACATAGTCACTTCCCAAGTGACAATGTCACGTAACTATTCTACTTCCTATAATGAAATTAAATCTAACACTCTTTGGCCTCGAGTTCCTTCTATCACATGCTACTTGAGGAAGTTGTCTCGCAACAGCACAATAAATTCAGTTTCATTTTTCATTCTTCTTAGGAGATTTTACTACTATCCAATCAATATTTGGATAATTGAAGTCTTCCATAATGATTACTCTTTTAGTTTCTTATGAACATGTCAGAAGTGTATGGCAAACATGTATGGGAAGTGTGTCCGAAGTGAATGTAGACAATATGCTAAACTACAGGCTATACCAAAAATGTAATATTCCGATGGACGTTATCAAAAATGTAGTAGTATTTTGATAATTGTCGACTTATTTCGTTTCACTACTTTTTTTACAAGTAGATTTCCATATTTGTTTTTGAATAAGTATATCATTCATACATCTATTGAAAATACCGGAATTATATTTCATATACAGAACGCTAGATAGGGTATAAAAGGCCTCGCCTACTCCCTATAAGGGAATAAAGGCGGTAGCTGATTTATTTATTTATTTAGAAAAGTTTTTTTTATCTTAGGTATACTTATACGTTAAAGATACCAAGCAATTTTATATAATCTCGGTTTTAATCCTTTTTCCCAAGTAAGCAAACAAGCAAGTATTTTCAGGTCTGAGGCAACTCGCAGTAAAGGTGGAGTAAGCTCTGATCACCTGCCTTAGTAGCTCCCATAATGCAAAGCACATCTTTGTGGACATATATGCTGCTATGCATTAAAGGAAGGGCCACTACCCAGACCAGTTTTGACCTTTATTGAGGTCTGTCAGTGGGAATCAGACCCTGAGATGCCAAGCTTCAAGTAAAGCAGAGCTAAAGGTCAAAACCAGTCTGGGTAGTGGATCTTCCCTTAATGCATAACAGCAAACATGTCCACAAGGAGATGTGCTTTGCATTTTGGGAGATACTAAGGCAAGTGATCAGAGTTTACTCCACCTTTACCACGAGTTGCCACAGACCTAAAAATACTTTCAGGTGCAAACTTGGCTTACTTGAGAAAAAGGATTAAAACCAAGCTTATAAAATTGCTTGGTATCTTTAACGTATAGTATACCCAAAGTAAAAAACTTTTTTACGTCTTTCTCTCATCCTGAGATTTTTATTTAATAAGGCCATTACTTCAACCTTGGCATCTCAGGGTCTGGCTCCCACTGACGAGACCTCAATAAAAGTCGAAACTGGTCTGGGTAGTGGCCCTTCCCTTAATGCATAGCAGCATACATGTCTGCAAGGAGATGTGTTTTGCATTATGGGAGATACTAAGGCAAGTGATCAGAGCTTATTCCACCTTTACGAGTTGCCTCAGACCTGAAAATACTTTCAGGTGCAAACTTAGCTTATTTGGGAAAAAGGATTAAAACCAAACTTATAAAATTGCTTGGTATCTTTAATATATATATGTTATACCGGTTTCGACTTGTGTGTGTGTGTGTGTGTGTGTATACATACACACACACACACACACACACACACACACACACAAACTACGCCAGCCTGGTTGGCCGAGTGGTTAGCGTATGCACTCTCCAGCCAAAAGGTTGTGGGTTCGAATCCCACCATGGGCATGAATGTTTGTGATTAAGAAAATACTAGTGTTGGTGCAGATTATGATGGTAGTTGTGGTTCGTTGTTGTAATTGGTGGATTGAGTGGTGGAGACGAAAGTTGTAGAATAGGTGTCCTCCGTCAATGATGAGGACTCCTTAGAGGTGTCATGTAATAATAATTATTGGGCAGAAATTTCGGCTTAGAAGGGCACCACCAAATAGTTACACCGCAGCGATTATAAAAAAAATCCAAGTAGCAGACTATTGCTACACGGCTCTTAATAAAGAAGGTGTTATGTATGCGTACGAGTGTGCGCACGTCGATATTGCTGCTCCCGTTTTGTAGTTTTCAGGTGGTTTCATCCCCTGTTTTCAATGTGAAAGTGTTGCAAGGAAATTCTACTTGTTACGATGAAGACAGATATGTATAATTCATCAAAATCGGCAAAGCAGTATCCAAATTTTGTGTCTTGAAAGATGTAGGGTTGACTGTGATCACCAACGAGCGAAGAACAAAGGACGAAGTTCGTTTTACAAGCAAGTCCACAAGAGATAAAGCCAAGGACTTGAACACATCGCAAGATAATACATCAATCTTCCTATCTGATATTTAATACCCTTGGCACAAGAGAATCTGTTGCACCAAGCAAGAAAAGTTAACGCATATTAACATCAAAAGCATTTGAAAACATGTTTTATCTGTTGTTGATATTTTAGTGTTAACGAAAGTATCCGTCACTAATGATGAAGCCATTGTCGTCCAAAGTCCAGGCTTTCATCAACGTACATTCTGTCAACAAACGTGGTTGAATATTAATATTTACCGAAGATAAATTAATAGCAAAATAAACTGTTAATAAGTTTGAGCATGCTGAAAGTCTTTGTATCGAAATCACTGATACTACCAATCAACAGCATTCCTTAATACTAAATGCTATTTACAGGCCCGAGACATGGACTTGATAAAATTATTGCACCAGCTATATTAATGGCTTTCAAGATAAGAATTAAGTTCCACTGAGGTTGGTCAATTGGTAGAGCCTCTGCTACTGATGCCTCAGCAAAACGTTAAGCAAGTTTGAGCGCGATTAGTAGTTGGAAGGGGTGCAATCGTTCGATGCTGTTGGCACATTCTCCCTCCATGAGTCTTTGGACTCCCTGGAGGTGTCACATAATAATAATCAGCGATATAAACATAAATATTGCAAATGAAAACCATAACACTGCACAATACCTAGATATGCTATTCGTGTAAGACCGAATACAAACTATAACATCATGCACTAGAGAAGAAAAAGTCGGAAACACCATCATTGCTTCTTGCTCAGATTATATAAACATTCGGGCACTCAAATAGTTACACCGCCGCAGTCAAAGTGAAAAGTAGCAGACCATTACTTCACGGTTCTTAATCTCCACACTAAGACAAAATCCATGTAATGCTTAACATCTGAAAAGCAACACAAAAAAAATAATAGACCAGGAGTCAACCAAGAAATAAGAAAAATCGACTAGAAATACATGCATCACCAGATATTTTATACATTACACTCACTCTGGAGGAAATATATAAGAAAGCAACAGAGAAAATGAGAATCTGTTCAAAAATATAAGCCAAAATCCTTGGGTAACACAAAACATAATCCTAGATGTACACAGAAAGGATATTCTATGGAAAAAACTAAAGCAATATCTAAATAACACAGCTTTGAAAACCGAATATATAAGGAATCGCCTTACAACTCAGATAAGAAAGGCAAAAATAAACTACTACATAGACAATTTAACCTCCGCACGAAACGATGTGAACCAAACCTGGTATCTGATCACAGAGATGCTAGATTGTGCTTCGAATACCACCACCTCTGAAACTATAAAACATAGCTTCATGAAAGACGCCAAATCGCCATTAACGAACAAATGACTTTACTTTGCAGACTCCTCCGCGATCCTTCCCAACAATAAGAGAATCAGAATTTAGCACTGAAATACATCAAACCAAACCAAACGAATGCCCAGAAATCGACAGCATCAGACCTAGACATCTAGCGTAGGCCGGATCTTACTAAAATTAATCAACAAAATATTTAAAACCGGACAAATATCCAGTATGTTAAAGACTGCCATAATCACACCTAATGTATATATATACATACAAACAAGGAAAAAAGTTTATCGATAATTACAGATCCACAGCAACACTACCAATTATCAATGGAGCGGATTATTGCTTAGCAATCTCGGAATATATATATATATATATACACACACACACACAGAACTTTCATATTATTCCCAAAACACCGTATGGTTTCAGAAGAATAAGAGAACATCTTTCTTGAAAGATTTCACAGACGTTATTAATACCGCCTTAGATAAAAACAAAATTGCCATGATAGTCTTTATCGACTTGGCTAAAGCATTCGACACACACTTGTACATGAAACCTTATTAGAAACGCTAAGACGTGTTGAAATAAATGGGCTTCTACACACGTAGTTTAGAAGCTACCTTCAAAATAAAAAACAAATCCCGCATCTGGTCAAACCGTAATAGAGTTACCAGTAACCTTTGGAGTGCCACAGGGAGTTATTCTCTCTACCCCCATTTCTATTCAACATCTACGAGTATAACTGCCTGTGTCCGAAACATTCGCCTCTTAAATCTAAACCTGCTCTGTCCTTGGGCTTTATTAATCATCATTGCAAAGTAAACTCTTATTGGAAATTGTAACCGTTTGAATGCAAATTGGATAGTCTGAAGGAATGAAGACTTCTCTGATACCAAGACCTGTAAATATCACAGCTTCTATCATATTCGGTTTCAACAATTTTACTTGAAGCCTGGTTCCATTGTGAAGAATTGGGGAGGCGAAGATTTTGGAGCAAAATCATATAATAGGAATACTTGTTTTCGATTTAATTTCATGACCAGGCAATCCAGGTGGATTAAGCCAATTTAAAATTTCCATAGGAAAATGAACTACATCATCTACATCCACAGTATCTACTGATTTGTATTAACTATGTGCTCAGTTTCCTGCAGCTTTTTTCCAATTCCTTCAGAGCTGTTGAATAAACTGCTGCTGTAACAGTTTCAACTTTTCTGAGATACTTGGTAAGAATTACACCATTCATATCCCACAACAACATTCCGTTGACTTTTGGGTTCGGAACTTCTTTGGCCATGGAAAACGTGTCACCACTCCACTGACTTGTTTGGTCTCTGGGTTATAGTGGTGAAGCCATGTTTCATCAAGTCACAATACGAGCCAAAAAATTTGCACCTGATTTCTCAAAATGACCCCCAAATCCCCTGAGGTGACAGAACATGTTCTCTCTTTTGGTCGGCACACAAACATTTGGGGACCCACTTCACTGAAGGCTTCTGCATGTCCAGATGTTGGTGGATGACCCCAATTCGTTTCCTGAATATCCTTAGTCGTTGGAATGTCGTCATATACGTGATGAGAATAATAAACTTTGCCATAGAAAAAAAATTATATTTATTCATATTTATATAACATTCTGTATATGTGATCAGGATAATAAACTTTGCCATTGTCAAAAAATATATTAAAAGAAATATTATTCACAAAATTGAAACACAGCCAAAACAAGATATCATTTAAATAATTTGATTGGTGATAAAGCTCAAGTCTATTAGGTAACATCGTAAAATATGGATTGTTCCAAGCAATGTCGTTTTTGTATATCATGCGTTGTTAACTAGTTAATGTTTAATTCTTGTAAATAATTGGATAGCTTCTTTGAAGTTGCACCAAATGCACAGATAACAATTGGGATGACTTTGGCCTGTTGAATATTAATATCTCAAAATTTTTCATTAGTGACTATTAAAACTGTTTTTCGTGATTTCATATCAGTAGCCAGAAACAAACAAACATACTTTTGCAAATTCACTAAATCACCGATTCTAAAATCATTAGATTAGGATCTAAGAGTGTGGGAAGGAGTAGAATCCTTTTTTGTAAGTCTATTCTGGCCATGTTTAAGTTCATTTTTCGCCTTTTTGATTTTCTGCAGATCACTATCACAATAAGGATCTGATCTTTTGTTCCTGTATTATTATTTTTTTTTTAAATTGCTCTTTTGTTCAATGGGATAAATCTGATAAGTAGATGGTATATAAAGTTCAGCTTATGAACAGCTTAAGCGTGGTATACAGGCATATTGGACGATTGTTACTTGGGTCCGCACTATTATCTTTCATATCATCTGAAGATAAACGTACGCCCAGATATCCAGTCTTCAACTAAGTCTGACTGCAAAGAAATGATTCAATTGTTCTGAAATTCGGCCAAGTCGTTAGATGCTTGAAAACCCAAATTCATGTAATCTCTCTTTACCTGGTGCAACATTTTGCATTTATTTTTGTTTCATTTCTGATTCTATTTCGTTAATCCATGGGGCATTTTTATTATGTTCAACAGGATTGTCTCAGCCTGATTTCCAAAATTGAAGTGTTTCTTCCTTTTCCGGAGAACGATTGCATTTGTATTTCCCTGTAGAGATTGAAAAAAGTGATGTTGGTCCAATCGAAATTGAATATTTTGTACATATTGGTTGATTCTCGCTTCATATCTTAATTTCCTGTGCAGTGGCAATAATTCTTTGCTTAAGCTCTTCAGTAACTTCAGCAATTGTTTTGTTGGTCAAATTATCATCAAATTCCTGATATATACCCTCAAAGGGTGCACTACATAAAAAAAGTATATATTCTAATTATATATATGGTCAAATGTATATTTATGTTTGTTTTTCATGCTATTATTTTTCAGCTATCTTTAACACCTTAGTTACTAAGATCAGCTCAAGGCTTGTTGACTTTTCCTTCCAACTAGCTTTCCCATAGTGCAGATTGCTTCATCTTTCTTGGTTACAAACTGCAAGATCTGATGTTTCCTTTAAATATTTAGTCAGCATTTACATCTAAAGAGAGGCTGTTTTAACCTAGATTTATATATAGGGCTTTTAATGTTGGTAGTTTTATAGTCATTGATCGAATTTATATGTATCAATATGGCCAACTTCATTTCATACTGCATTTCCTGTCAAAACATTCTGAGGTGTTTCATCAGCTTGATGATCACAAAGTTGAATTTTGGAGTTAGATACAGCTATCTCCTGCTAATTTATTATGTAACTTACAACTCAAGTTCCGTAAATATTGTGTTACGGAAAATATAATTATTTTGATCAATAAGCCTTTGTTCTATTATTGCAGATTCTGGGAATTTTTGTTTCTAAATCGTGTGTACACGTTCTAAAACTCCATTTTTCTGGTGTTGGTCTGTAAAAAACATAACTTCCTTGTTTTTTTCTACAGTCCATTATTTTACATTTCATTTCTTCAATTATTATTATTAGGGGAAAGCAGTTCTCCTCCTCCTGGAAACTCAGGAAAATAGACTGCAGAACACACACTATTTCATCCATGCTATACAGCCTGAATAAGAAAAGAGGGAAGATAAAATTCACCACTCCATTAGGGACATCCACAAAACATCCATATTCACAATGGGATTATGAACCCACAGCCTGATGGTTGGAAAACATATGTTAATCCATTCTGACAACAGGCTGGCAAGATAAACTTCCAGAGTGATCCTTGCATGAATTTTTTCATTTATTTTTATTTTTTTTAAAGGAAAGAACAGTACATTTTTTTAAAATTTATTTTATGACAAAATAAGGTTAGAGTTTTGTGAGGAAGGCACAAACTAATTATATACTCTTATGCTATAGTACAAACTACTGGTTACACACACAAAATGATAAAGTCATTTAAGGAAAAAGAAGATAATTTATTATGTGCATAAAATGCTTAAGTTTTTATCATACTTTGGAATGAAAACTAATTACAGAATAGGCAGGAAAAGGGTATTTATATAATATTGAAAAAATCTTGCACTGCTGTATGTGATGGTGATTTTGAGGCAAAACGAATTTCCCATGAAATAAGGAGTGAGCACAACTCTTCAATTTCTTACTCGACGGAAAGCCCATATACTGTATTTCTCTTTATTTTAATTACATCTTTAACTTCAGGGATTCTCATCATCATCAATTTCCTGACATGTACCCTCAAGGGGTGTACAGGATATGATAGTACTACATGAAAAATTTACATCATTACAAACTTCCTATCTACAATTTTCCTCCAAATCAGTCTGTTACTTGTCAAGACTCCAACAACATTATCAGATCTTATATTTCTATCTTCTAAGGCATTTTGTACCGTATCAATCCATCTATATCTTGGTCTTCCTCTGGGTCGTTTTCCTGCCAACCTGGCAGAGTACACTTGTTTATTCTATTTAAGTGACCATACCACCTGAGATTAGGCTCTGCTAACGCATTCCTGGATGCTGCAATGTCAAGTTCTTTCCTAATATCCTCATTTTTAATATGATATTGCTATTCATGCCATCTGTTCATGCCTCTAATCTTTCTCAGGACTCTCATATCTGTAGTCTCTGGTCAAGTGTTTTACTTTTGACCCAGCTCTCAGATCCATAAGTTAAAATTGGTTTGAACACTGTCTTGTATACAGCTAATTTAGTGTTCTGACTAATTTCTCTCTTATTTCATATAAATTTATCCAGTTGACTTCCTACCATACCAGCTTTGTTGATTCTGTTGTCTACTTCCATATTTAATTTACCATCTTCACTAAAAATCGTGTCTAAGTGGCTGAAATGTTTTACTTGTTCCACAGTTCCCCATTCACAATGCAGTTGACATTTTCAACAATTCCAACTATTTTCATTGTCTTTGTCTTTTTATTGCTGACCTTCATACCATATCTATTACAACAGTTATTCAATTTAGTCAGGGAATCTTGCAAACTTGTAGTGGATTTATTTAGAAGTATAACATCATCCGCATAAAGCAAAGAGCTGACATTAACATCTCCAATTCTGATATCATGTTTAATACCACTTTTCTTCATAATGTGATCCATATAGATAACGAATAACAGAGGGGATAATGTACATCCTTGTCTCACACCAGATTTAACATTAAACCATCTTCCCGTACTTCCTTCAATTCTAACTGCTGACTTACAACTCAAATAAAGACTAAGTGTTGCTTGATATAATGCCCCATTAACACCATTCTGGAGTAAGTAAATATATCTACTATACAGGAGAATGAATCCTAGCAGAACATATAATTTCACATCACAAGCATTTCACTTGAGATGCTATGTTCTATCATCAATAGTGTTTGCATTAATTTCAACAAATATAGCAAAAAAACATTAATGGCCTGATTTCTTTCTCAATCCTGAGTAATGTTCACTATTAAATCCAATAATGATAACTATTGCACTTCAGCTTCAAGTTAGCATTGCTATGGGGCTGAAAAACTTTTTAGTCATTGGTTAAAATAAGTGAGTTTGCTATGGTGACAGTCTGTATTAATTGCAGACAGTTAGTATAAAAGGATCGATAGAAAAATAGCTCATGATAAGATAAGATAAGACAGGTGGTTGCTCCATTTTTCATTACAATTTGTATGGTTCACATTAAGGAAAGTGATTAAGCCTAAGATCAAAACAGAGAATGTTTAAGTCATTCTCTCTCTGTATAAATGGTGTCATCATCTTAAATAAATGAATCTTTTAACAGGTATCCAAGATTCATTCATTAACCACAACAAATATCTAATGCAACAAATTTGGAAGGAAAATCAACAACAACAATAAAAAGACACCAAACCATGCAAGTAAGCAATAAAAGATAAAAGTACCACTCAACAATTAACCAACAGAATAAATAACACAGTTTGGCTATTTAAGCACAAAATTTTAACAAAGAGAAATTATATAGAAAACAATATAATTAACATGATTGGGGACAAGTTTGTAGATCATAAAAGAGAATTTATGCCAAACAAAGCAAAATATGTAAAAAAATTAATTCAAATGTTTTTATTCATTCACTATAATGAACCTCTCATTCAATAACTGATTCAATTTTTATTCTTTGTTCATAATATTATGTTACAATAGGAATAACAACATGTTATTCAGAGTCTAATTTTCAGCTCCTGTCATATCTGAAAATTCAGATCCCAACAGGACAATATACCAACTGATTTATCTATAAATCACAATATTTATATCCATTAAATGAATTCATAAAAAAAATGTTGCCTTATTCTTTTATAGCAGATTTCTAAATATGAACAACTTTAAGTATGAATTTAAATTTGTAGTTTCACTTTGATATATATAAATAATCCATATTAGCAAAAATGAAGTTCAACTTTGCTTTTTTGAATTTATTTTTGGTTATATCCTCTAGCTAAAGATCAAATATAAATAGTTCATTTTCACAATTTTATGAAGTAATACATTTTTATATAATTCATGAAATAAGCAAGTGTCTTTACAGATAAGAAATAGCGCAAAACGTTTTTTGTTTTTTTTTAGATAAACATGTCATCTGCAGTTACGTACCAGGAAATTAAATATTTCTTGATGGGTTGTCAGAAGTTCTTATATCCTTTAGTGTTCAGTAACAACAATATTTGAATTAAATTGTCTTTATATACAAATCAAATTTTAAACTACAAAAATATACAATGGAATAATTAAACCACAACTGGTTTCTATATGAAGATAATTTAAACATGATTGGTTGGTGGATTAAAGGGACTTGAGCAGAGTATACCTTAGTAACTGATATAGGTCAACAACTATTATTATTATTATTATTATTGACTTTTTTTGTGATGTCAAATGAAAACAGTAGATACTGTATCCATTTGACAAATGGATAAACAGATATTGAAAAAGTACCTTTAATTAAGGATCATAACAAGAGCAAACATAATTAACATTTCCTATGTTACAAATGTATCAAGATGATTTTTATATTAGTTTTAATCAGAATGAGTGAAATCCAGAAAGCTGTTCCTTTTTTCATGGAAGCTAAAATTTTTCAAGAAAACTTAAGGATGAAAAATCCGGTGCCATATAAATACTCCTTACGGAGATGAAAGTCAGTTTTCGGTGATGCTCTACAACAAGAACATTAAACACTTTGGTAGATGTTATGATCATATATTGAATGTCAGACTGGCAATGTTTTTGAAGCTGTTTTTGTAATGACTGTTGTGAAAACTTTAGTGAAAAACCTTAAGCCTGTCTGACCTCCTGGAATGTAACTTACAATGAACCTGAAAGTAAACAGAATATAAATATCAATTAGGAAAACTGATCACATCTATCCTAAATAAGTTAAATTTGGCAACATATTCATGTTAAATATTTTGTAATGAGGACACTCCCTGTTGAGGTCACAACTATATTCATCGAAGGGAAAAAATTGCACGATTTTTAACTATCAGGAAAAAATCATAATTTATATTTAGTTATTTGTAAAGTTAAAGTAACTTGATTATTGTATAACAAATGGAAGTCTAATAGTAAAATATCTGTAGACTATGAAAAAACTACTTTAAAAAATCATGTTAAGATTAAATAAACAGTGAAAGAAGTGGTTAAAAAAAGAGAGGGATATGTGTATTGATCATCTATTTTTTGAATCATGTGAAGCCCTATGCCACTATCCTGATCTTAAGCAGACAGACAGTATGCCTACTTCTAAGTTTTGGAAAGTGATTACTGTTAACTGTTTATAATTAATTAAGTATTGATCTATTTCAATGTTTCTGAACTCTAATGTTTCCTCTTACTAGAAAGGTTGTGAAGAACATTAGTTTGATATTACATTATATGACTCGTTCTTGTGTTCAGAATTTAATTTTACCACTTTTTCTGTCTTCTCCCTGAAAGAAGCTGAATATTGAGTAAAATATATAGCAGTAATAAATTATATTTAGTTTTCTCTTACATGTGTGAAGCTATTATTCAAAAAATATAGTAAGTCTAACATGCATGTTTCTATTAAACAACTAGTAACTCAGCAAAGAAATTCCTTTGTGTTACATTTGAATTCTTTCACTTACTCATTGTCACGTGTAAACTTTCACATTTCAAACTGGCTCTGAAGATGGCAGTTTGAAATCCAGAAAAATATAAGCCAGTTAATAAACATCTTTTTATAATTTCATTTTGTTTGGTGTTGTAATCCCATTCAAATAAGTTATGGGCATGCTAACATGTTTTTCTTTTTACTTTATTATTATTATAAAAAAAAGTATGGTAAAACAAAACAGAAATAAGCTGATTACCAATATTGGTAATTTGCTCATTTCATACCCAGTGATTGAATATGCAAAATTTGAACCAATGCTAGTGACATTAAAACTTGGAAAGAAGAGAAAAAAAAAAATTAGACCCCCCCCATATACATATATATATATATATTTTTTATACCAATTCTAAAAATGTAATCTAAATGTTTTCCTAGTTGCTGCTGCATCACATGGAATCAACAATGTCTGCCAATGTTTTGGAGCCAACCTGAATTCAAAAAAAAAAAAAAAAAAAAAATCCCTCAGTAGCATAGATAAATGCGTACAGACCTAAGTCTTATTTTATTATGATTTTGAATATTTTTACTCTCAACATTTATTTATAATGACAGAAGAAACTGTTTAACTCCTTCCCCTATAGAAGTGACTGAAAATAGACAAGGAGTGTTAGAAAAGGCATGTGAAAATGATCAGGTATTAGTATTATTTGTTAATAATACAATAATAAATGGTCACATATCACTAATAAAAAGTATGCCTTTCTTTCATTACTATGCCTTTAGACTTCACTACGCCTATAGACCAGTGGCATAGCAGGGGGGGGGGGGTCCACCCCAGGTGGCACTTTTTTTGGGTTTCACATGAGACACAATTATATCTGTCGACGATTCTTTTATTTATGTTAAATTAGTAATTTTTATTACTTAATTAATAATTAGTTTTTAACAACTATACTTACAACTAAAATAAAATATAACAAAACTGTTACATATCCCTATCATACTATAATTCAAGTTCTTAAAAATAAAACGCATGGTAAGGCGACTGCTTTATTGGCTATTGCTTATACCATGGCAGCTGCATCTCAGCAGCAGGCACTGCACAGTCAGTACACATTTGCGAAAATGTATTGTTTTTTCCCTTCTTCTAATTTTGCATATAACTAAGGCCATCGACAGGGTTTTAGGGTAATAATAATATTTCTGCAGTTCCCTATCATATTAGTTTTTGCTTAAACCTTTTGATGTGTGCATAAAAATTAACATGCATGATTCTTTTTACCCTAATAAATGCTAAAATGCCTGATTCATCATTAGTTTTTTTAATCTGTTACACATTTATATCATTTGGGTCATTATTGAAACTGTTGTCTATAATCCAAAGAATTGTATTCTTTATTTATGGTTAGTCTAGAGCAGGGGTGGGCAACCCTTGGCATGCGTGCCAAACATGGCACAGCAACGAATTTTTTCCGGCACGCAACCCAGGGCTCACCTTAAAAAATAATGAAATAAATAAATACATTTCAAACATCTTCGCTGATTTGTATATTTTAACTTAATATAATACAATTTTATTAAGTACAGTGATACCAAATAAAAATGTAATAAAGAAGCAAATCCTACCAATTGTTTTAGTAATAATAAGTAATAAGAAACAAAGATCCTATTTCCAAGCCATCTATCTCCGCAATATACTGATGTACAAGTTTCGTCCAGTTCAGTTGTTGCATCATTCATCAGGCAGCCAGACATTGCTTGATTCCTTTACCATCATTTAATATATCTTCTCGTGTTTCGTAAGTATGTATCTGTTTTCTAAAGTGTGTATATATATGTGGATTTGGATTTATTAAATTGCAAGTCATTAAAATATGGATTAGAAGTATTTATTGGCAATTAATATGTTTAACTTATTAGATATAAAAGCAAATTTCCTTTACATTGCCATAAACATACCGTATTTACTCACACTTTTTCCCCACAAAATTAAAGCTGAAAATTGTGGTGCGAGATATATGTGAATTTTCAGAAACTAAAGTTTTCAGTTTTTTCGGAAAATCACTGCATATATCTCACACCACGATTGCTATTGCTACTATTTCCTGTCTAGAGAGCAGTTTCTTTGTGTGCATCCTACCCAAATAGCACCATCTTCTTTCCAATTATTTCAAGCAAAAATTACCAGTAATTTATAAGACTTGAGATGCTTAATGAACAATCCTTCATGAATGACTAATGAACAGATAGCTATGGTACTAGGCCAGTAAAGATAGAGCAGCTATGAAGATGTGCATATGATTGGTGCGGTATTAACAAAAGAAAGACAATTTAAAGAATACTAGACTGAAAAATTTGGCTTAGTAAGAAATCTTATAAAGCATTATGCATTTTATGTTCTGAATCAGTTGTTTGTAAGACTTCTTCTGTAAAGAGACATTTTGAAACTGTTCATAAGAAATTAATAAAAGTAAGCAAGAACAAAGTGAATGAATTTCTCGTGAACTGAGTTAGACAAAAAAACGGTCCGATATGTCATCATCATCAAATTCCTGACATGTACCCTCAATGATGAAATTTATTTCAGGTAGGCCTAATTCCAACTTAATTGCTGCTAGTTTTGAGGTTTCAAAAGTTACTACCCAACATGGAAAACCACTCAGTGATGGGGAGTATATTAAAGAAGCATGGCTGGAATGTGCTCCTTTCCTTTTTGACAATCTTTCAGAAAAGGTAAAAATTATTCAGTGCATTAAAGAATTGTCTGTGATTAGAAAAACAATTAAGGATAGAATACTTAAGTTGGAAAGGAATACAGTAGAACAATTAACAAAAGATTTGGCTTCATGCAAGTTCTTTTCTATTTGTGTTGATGAGAGCACAGACATTACATCATCAGCTATGCTGGCAATCTTTGCTCGATTTTGTAGGGATGACGAAGTATGCGAAGAGAGGATTAACTTTGTAACACACTACCTGAGTGTATGAGTGGGGTTGAAATATGTAAAGCAGTTATGAACGAATTATCTATTCAACAAATTGATATTTCAAAAGTGGTATCCATCACAACAGATGGTGTGTCCAGCATGATTGGTAAAGAAGCAGGATTTGCAAATCTGTTTGCAAAATTGTTGGTCATCCACTGATGGGTTTTCATTGCATCCTACATGAGGAGAATTAATGTGCAAACACTGGCCTAAAGGAACTTCAATAAGTGATGCAAACAGTAACCAAGATTGTTAATTTGTACATTTAAGATTGTACATTTCTGCATGTGCTTTGAATAAAAGACAATTTCAGAATCTATTGAATGAGGTGGATTCGGTGTACAGAGGACAACAATGTTCGTTGGCTTAGTCGAGGTCTTGTTCAGAAACGATTTGTTGAATGCCTGGGTGAGATCTCTTTTTGACTAATCAACAAATGTGTTATAAAGAAATGTATGATATCGTGTGGGTGTGCAAACTGATGTTTTTTGCAAATTTTTGCGATCATTTACATGAATTGAACCTCAAACTATAGGACACGAAAACATCTTCAAATAAACTTGTAGATATTATTCTTGTGGATAAACATGGATGATTTTGAAATGCAGTTGATTGATTTTCAAAGCAGCTCAATTTGGAGGCAGAAATCTGTTGACCTCAGAGTTGACTTAGAAAATATTGAAAAGGAGCGATTAGAGACAGGAGTAACAGAGAGAAGTGCAGAAAAAGAGGTACTAAGAAATTGAAATGCTATTCCCAAAACTTTTGTATGTTTAAAAACCCTTGTAACAGCATTATTATTCATTTTTGCATCTACATATTCTTATGAATCATTGTTCTCAGTGATGAACTTTGTTAAGTCTCATAACAGGAGTAGCCTTACATATGAAACTAGTAGCATATGCATATCTCTACAGGTTATAAAATATAAACCTGATATAAATTATCTGTCATTAGTGACGTAGCAGCAGCAGCGGTCTCATTGATGCTAAATAAATAAAATGTCCACTATTTTTCTTTCTCTAGTTTTGATTTGATGTTTTCTGCTAGAAATGGTAAAGATTAATTTCTATTTAATATATTATGTAGGTAAAATAACAATTTATTTTGTATTTTTATGTACTTTTTATGTATTACTCATAAGGGATTAACAAGTAATAAAATTATATCTTTAATTTTATTTTCTTTTATTGTGCTCTAGTCAAGTAAAATGATTATGAGATTGTGTACTGTAATATATTGGAAAAACTTATGTCTGATTGTTCTTTATAAAAAAAAAATTCAGAATTATTGTTTACTCTTGCTGATGTTAAAAATTGTGTGGCTTTATATGGCAGCTAGAATTACACTTAAATGCAAATAAAAAATATTCATGCTATCAACAGGGTAGGACTATTAAGTAAAAATTCGGTCACTAATTTTTACATTCATTCAATCTTACATGACTTACAATAATCACTCTTACAATATTCTTTGATTTTACCATTCTAGTGTGATTTTTGATTATTTGAAAAAGGTCTTCCCAATACGTAAAAGACACCAAATAATAATATGTTTCGGAAAATTTTGGTTGGCACGTGAGAAAATTTTGCATCAAAGATTTGGTGATTTTGGCATGCACACTTAAAAAAGTTGCCCATCCCTGATCTAGAGTCTAGATTTAAACAACTCTATCATACTGCTGCTCATTTGGAGTTTACAGCGATCAGGTAACTATGACAAAAACACCCACCAGTCTGACCAGTGGTGATGGTGACTAAGCCCCAGATTGTCAGAAATGCCATGTCTTGACTTTTTTGTAGTAATTTTGGTGTGTATTGAGAAGGGTGGAAAAAGCTCTAGCTATGCCACTGCTATAGAGTGATAAACTCATTAATATAAAAATATATATAAGCAGTTGACACAGTTGATTCAACATTTTTAATTACAGAGGGTAAAAAGTGGTGATAGCATTAAAAAGCTAAGAAATAGAACAGATCTACAAGTGAATACATGACTATGATATATTAGCCAATTTAGATTGACTAGTGGTATTTGTATGGCAAGCACAAAATTTTTCAAGTTTTCTCTCTCTCTCTCTCTGTGTGTGTGTGTGTGTGTGTGTGTGTGTGTGTGTGTGTTAAAAGCAGCAATTCTACTTGCCAAACATACAGCACAACAATAAAATATATAGCAGTTAATACCTTGAGTGGGACATCAATAAGCAATGAAAATAAATCACCTAATGGTTAATGAATAGTATGGGATTTGAACCCCCCTGCTTACTAATGACAGTCATATGACTGACCTAAAAAAAAAAAGGGGGGGGGAATCAGTTTCCAGTGGATTTCAGTAACTACACATTATTTCAGTAATAAAAACTAATCTCTCTCTCTCTCTCTCTCTCTCTCACACACACACACACACACACATTTTTTTACTTACCATATAAGAGCTAATACTTGACACAAAGCACACACCGAAGTTAAAAAAGTACTTTTCAGCTAGAGGAAAGAAAAACACTGATTAAACTGCACAGCAATCTGTCAAAGAAGAAAATCAACAAATAAAATGCAATTATGAATAAACAAGTGGGTTAAACTGCTTGGTTTAATTCTTTGGTACAATTTATTGTTTCTATTCATTAACATGACACACATTAACAAAGAATGTTAATTGGTGTATGTAATATTCAGGACCTGAATTATGCCAGCAATCATATACAAGGTTTGTATAGCAATGCAAGCTTCTCATGATGTGCCCAATGATACACATAACTAAACTGTCGATCAAATATCTTTCAATTAATAAAAATAGCAGCTGTTGGAAAAAACATCTGAGATCGTTTGAGTTAAATACCTTGAAGATGCTGTCAACCAAAAAGCAGTGAAACATGTAGAATTAATTCAATTCAAATGATTAAAGTGCTGGGTTACTCATAGTTGACATACATTAGTGGCCAAAATTGTGGAATAGAAAAAGTGTATTTTTGAGGTTTGATGGCTCATAACATTTCGGTGTAATACCATAAAATTATATATCAATGGAAAGATAATTTAATCAAGAATGTAATGCAATAACTTTTATGAAGGATTTTTTTATTAGAACAGCAGTTATAAAGAAGAAAAGTGAAACACACATAGAAAAAATTAGATATACAAAAATTCTCACAATGTGAGTTAATACTTAGTTGGGTAACCTTTAGCATTAATTACAGCCTTACAACGCCTTCCCATGGAGTAAACCAAGTTTTTTAGTTCCGCAGCTGTTATAATGTGAAACAAAGATTGAATTATTGCTTCTATTAATTGGGTTTTATTGGAGGGTTGCTTCTGACTAACAAGTTTCTTAAGTCAGCTCCATAGATTTTCAATTGGGTTAAGGTCTGGGCTATTCCCAGGTCATTCCAGCAGTGGAATATGATTAATCTTGAAACCACTTTTTGCACACAGCAGCAACATGACATAGAGCTGAATCCTGTTGAAATATAAATGCTTCATTATCTTGGAAAAGATCACATGCCTATGGCTTCAGTTTGGGCTCAAGTATTTCATTTATGTATTTTTGGGCATTTATATTCCCTTAAGTATAAAGAGCTAATAAGCTTCATTTCGGCAACGAAAACATTACTTAAATTAAGGGGATATTAAATCCCACATAGTTTTAAAACTGAATAAGAAACTCAAAGATTGGAATCAGAGAGTTTCTTGCCGAATATAGTAAACTATAAAGTATCGGCGACACTGGCGTTAGCCAATGCAAGTGATCCTAGTACGTAGTACAATACCAGGGCAACTCGTTGCAAAGGTGGGGGAAGTTCAGATCGCTATTTTTAGGTATTTTCCATAATGTAAAAACACATTTCCTAGGAAATGTATGCTGTTATCACATTATGGAGGGAGGTCACTACCCTGACCGGTTTCAGCCTTTTTTGAGGCTTCATCAGTGAGTAGCTAGACCTAATACCAAAGTGTATAGCGAAAAGAACTTATGTACTCTGCGAACGAGTTTTCCAAATAGGTGCAACCATTAAGTTACTTAAGTATAAAGAGCTAATAAGCTTCATTTCGGCAACGAAAACATTACTTAAATTAAGCTGAGAAATGAAGCTTATTAGCTCTTTATACTTAAGTAACTTAATGGTTGCACCTATTTGGAAAACTCGTTCGCAGAGTACATAAGTTCTTTTCGCTATACACTTTGGTATTAGGTCTAGCTACTCACTGATGAAGCCTCAAAAAAGGCTGAAACCGGTCTGGGTAGTGACCTCCCTCCATAATGTGATAACAGCACACATTTCCTAGGAAATGTGTTTTTACATTATGGAAAATACCTAAAAATAGCGATCTGAACTTCCTCCACCTTTTGCAACGAGTTGCCCTGGTATTGTACTACGTACTAGGATCACTTGCATTGGCTAACGCTAGTGTCGCCGATACTTTATAGTTTACTATATTTGGCAAGAAACTCTCTGATTCCAATCTTTGAGTTTCTTATTCGGTTTTAAAACTATGTGGGATTTAATATCCCCTTAATTTAAGTAATAATTTATATTCCCATTAATCACATAAATTCTACCCACACTTTTTGATGTCATACAACCCCAGATCATAACACTAAGTGGGTGTTTCACGGTAGGTGTAATGCAATCAGGATGCAAATCTTCTTCGATTCTTCTCCTTACGTATTTTATGCCATCACTACCAAACAGGGAGATTTTGGTCTCATCACTCCAAATAATACTGTCTTATTGTTCTGCTGTCCAGTTAACATGGGTTTTAGCATAGCTTAATCTTTTCAACCTTTGTTTGAGAGATAAAAATGACTTTTTTCGTTGAATTCTAGCATTTAGACCAAATTCCTGCAGTCTGCGCCAAACAGTCCTTGCACTCAACTTCACATTGTATTGAGCCATTTCATCTTGTATACACCCAGATGATTTTCTTCTGTCACACAGGCACAGCCTCTCAATTCTACTATCATCACTTGCTGTTGTGCACCTTTTCCTGCCTTTACCAGTCTGGTTTTGTAGTGACTGAGTCTCCTTATACCTCTTCAAAAATTTAGAAATGCCACCTTTGGTTAAGTTTCCACCAATTTTTCTTCATAACTGTAGCCTTATTCACTTAATAGTACTATTTTATATCGATTTCTGGGTGACTAGTCAACTCTTTGTGCCATTTCTTTAATTTTATTATGTTTTACAAGCTCACTAAATGAAAGAACACAAAAAAAACCAACCAACTTGATAGCAATCATATAACACACTGACAAATGTCCTCCTCTCAACTCCAATACATGAAATCAATAGCTGAATCCTATGTGACCTTATTCTCATTGCCAAAACAAGATGACACCTGATTGGCTCTCTAAACACTCATGCTCATTAGCTACATTCAAATGAAGGAAAGCTATTTCATATCAACCTAAGCAAGTTGTGCTTCTTTTTTCTGGTTATTTGGCTATAACTTTTCATAGAATACAGATAACTGAACAAACTTTGTCGCATTACATTCTTGATTAAATTATCTTTCCATTGATATTTAATTTCATGGTATTACACCAAAAAAAAAAAGTGGTGTTATGAGCCATCAAACCTCAAAAATACGCTTTTTCCAAAGAGGAGGAAAAGTGCAGTATAAGCAGCAGTGAAAATGGAGAAATGATAACTGCAGCAGAGGATATAGTTGAGGTATTTAATGAATAATTTATAAAGGTATTTCATTCTTGTGAATGTGATATCATGCAGTACTTGAATACTGCATGGAAAGGAGAAGGAACTGTTAGTAAGTGAGCAAGAGGTATACGAGGAATCAAATAAATTTGATGTTAATAAGGTTGTAAGACATGATGCTATTTCATCACATGTTTTGAGGGAATGTTCTGGGGAGTTAAAAGCTTTTACATACCTTTTTACACGAGTCTTACACTGGGCGAAGTTCCAAAGGAGTAGAATAGGGAAAAATTGTTCCAATTCATAAGGGAGGTGATAAGACTAAAAATTTGAATTATAAGTCAGTTTGTGTCTGGAGTAGTGGTTAAAGTGTTAGAGAAGTTAGTTAGGTCAAAGATTTAGAACTGGGCTGAAAATAGAAAAATACTCTTTGGTAGCCAGCATGAGTTTGTTAAAGTAAGATTGTGTTTTAGCAATTTGCTTACTTATTATAATAAGGTGACAAATGCATTGGATAAGTTGTTGGAAGTTTTTCCACTTGGTTATACCATAAATTAAAGATACCAAGACATTATATACTTGGTTTAATCCTTTATCCAGTGTAAGCAAACAAGTTTGCACCTGAACTATTTGCAGGACTAGGGCAATTGTATAAAGAAGCTAATGACTTCATATCACTTGCTTTATTATCCCATAATGCAAAACACATATCCTTGCAGACATGTATAATGCTATGCATTATGGAAAGGGTCACTACCCAGACTGGGTAGTGACCCTTTCAACCTTTGAGGTCTCATCAGTGAGAACCAGGACAGCAAGGAGATGTGCTTTGCATCATGGGATACTAAGGCAAGTGATGTGAAGTCATTAGCTTCTTTATACAAGTTGCCCCAGTCCTGACAATAGTTCAGGTGCAAACTTGTTTGCTTACACTTGGATAAAGGATTAAACCAAGTATATAATTTCTTGGTATCTTTAATTTATAGCATTGGATAAGGGTGATGCATACATAGTGGTATATTCAGATTTTACAAAGACCTTTGATAAATTGCCTCATGACAAGCTGATAATTAAATTGAAACAGATGAGGCTATACAGTAGATTAGTAACTGGTTTGAAGATTGACTGTCATGGATATCCCAGAAGAGGAAAGTTACTAGTGGTGTATCCCAAGAGTCTGTTTTGGGTCCATTACTGTTTAAAATGTGTATGTAAATGATACTGGGAGATGTTTGAATGGTGATATGCAGTTGTTTGCAGATGATGCAAAGTTGGGGAGAGCTATCAAGAGAAGAATGGATGTTGTGGCTTTGCAAGAGGACTTGAATACACTGGCTGAATGGGTAAATGAGTGGCGATATCAATTCAATGTTGTGAAGTGCAAAGTTTTGAAATTTGGGAAGCAAAGATGGGATGTAGAATATACAACCAGTAAAAATATCTTAGAAGAGGTAGAGGAGATGAGAGATTGAAGTGATTGTGGACAAAGGCCTAAAATTTTGGGGATATATTACTAAAATTAAGAGGATAGCACAGCAGGTAATGGGAATGATGTAGTGTACTGGCTTGTAGAAGTAAGGATGTTATGGTTCCCTCGTATAAGGCTTTGAACCAGATGACCAAATCTGTGCACAGTAATGTGCACAGATTTGGTCATCTGGTTTTCAAAAAGATTAAGATATATTGGTAAAGGTCTAGATACGATTGATTAAGGTGGTTTCTGTTTCTGGAATGTTGAGCATGAAGACAGATTGAGAAAATGTAATTTGCAGAAATTGGTGGATAGGAAGAGGAGATGATTGAGACATATAAGCTATTAAGGGATTATTACAAGATTAATGTGGGGGATGTTTAGCATAGAATGGGTGAAGATAGAGAGAGAACAACAGGTTATCCCTAGAAGTTGTATAAGTAGAGTGTGAGCAAGTTGGTGAGGAGAAAGTTTTTTGCATGGAGAGTGGTGAGTGATTGGCATGCACTGCCCGAGAGTGTAGTGAGTGTAGAGATAGTGAACATATTTAAGGCGTGATATGATAAACTGTGTGTGCGTGTGTGTGTGTGTGTGTGTGTGTGTGTGTGTGTGTGTGTGTGTGTGTGTGTGTGTGTCTAACAGCAAGAACTCCCACAATGAGTCTTTTGCCTCCATAGAGGTTTAGTAATAATAGGGTGATATAATATACAATACCTGCCACTGCCAGTTGGCCAGGAAGTGGCTGCAATTAAAATGAACCAAAATCTGGGAAAAGATGAAGAAGATACGGTTTACTGAAATTACTCAACCATAATTTATATATGTTAAAGTGCCAAAATATTATGAAATATTATGAAGTGCCAAGTTTTTTATTTTTAAGATGACATACTGATACCTATATTTGAAACAAACTCTGTTCAGCTAGTCTTTCTTCATAGCTGAAGAATTTCTTATTCATCGTACCTTCCTATTCAATGGCTAAAATATCAAAAATTAACAAAATACTTGTTCCTGCACCATCTCACAACCCTCTCAGCATGCAGATTATAGTAATGCTATTACTATTTCCCATGTCATGAGTACCTCATTAAATACAGCTCGCACTTTCAAGAAATATAATCTTGGCATTGTTTTTATTATTATTATTATTATATCACACCTCCAGGGAGTCCAAAGACTCATCGAGGGAGGGCATCAACTCTACAACTCTTCGTCTCACTACTCCACCAACCTTCATCATCTAACACCAACGCCATCTACCACCGACTACCACCACTAATGCTTTCACAGACATCCATGCCCACGGTGGGATTTGAACTCCATATGATGCTAGTTGCAATCCAAAAGATCAACTCTCTACTATCTCAAGTTCTTGGTATATAGAAGGTTTCTTTTTTTACAACTTGTTATATGACAGACAAAATGGAAGACTGCTAAAAACATCCATTTTCAAGAAAGAAATATATTCTGTTACAAAAACTGTTACAATTATGGTCAGTCAGCCACAAGGAATGGCTGACCATAAAATGGAAACCTTGCACAACTACTACTATGCATCATTACTATAAATACAAACGTGAATGTTTTTGAAATAAACAGATTTGTAAAACCAACCAAACCTCAATAAACATCATTGTGTGAAACTTCCCAAGATCTGGGAGACAGTAACTCTTATACCTCCCATTAGACAGCCAAAGCTTTCCTACCAACACTCATAAGGATGCTCCCTCTTAGAATTTCAGGTTTCCAAGTCTAGCATCTTCCACTTCTTTTTTTTTTTTTTTTGTGTGTGTGGGTGGTGTGCATGTTATTAAATTTTTATACTTATTCCAGATAATCTGTGACATCTACTCACACTGCCATTCCTCATTTCAACTTTCTAAGACTTTTTTCTAAAAAAGTTTTAGAAACCACAGAAAAAAAGGTTATATCAACATTAATGACCTACTCAATATATAAGCTCATTTTTATCTTAACAGAAAAATTTCCTGTTGAAGACAGGCCAAAAAGCTCGACAGTGGTTGGCTTGCTTTTTCTCTGACATCCTCCCGACTGGTCGACTTCCAAAAGAGTTTAAGAGGACAAACATTATCCCCATCTTAAAACCAGGAAAAACCAACAACAAACCAAAAAACTACCAACCAATCGCCCTGCTTAGCACCTGCTATAAGCTCCTAGAAAGGCTCATTCTTAATAGAATTGCCCCTAAGATAATAGAACAAGTCCTAGTGGAACAGGCCGGATTTAGACATAAACGAAGCTGCTATGATCAGGTTCTGTCACTCACCACACATATAGAGGCAGGCTACCAACAATGCCGGAAAACAGCTGTAGCTTTTGTAGATCTTACAGCAGCTTATGATACAGTCTGGAGGCATGGCACAGTCTGCAAGTTGCTCTGCGCAGTCCCATGCAGAACAATAGCAAAACTAATCGATAACATGCTAAGCAACCGCCTGTTCCAAGTGCGTATGGACAAGAACAAAAGTAAACAAAGAACACTGGATAATGGACTACCACAAGTGTCAGTTCTGGCTCCTCTCCTTTTTAACTTATATATTGCAGATTTGCCTAATACAGCCTCCAAGAAGTTTTGCTACACTGATAACATTACTCTAGCCACCAGACACACCAATTTTACTACAATGGAAGATATACTAACAAACGACCTTGCAGTCCTAGATGAATACTTCAGCAAATGGAGATTATGCCCAAATCCTAGCAAAACAGAAGTTTCATGCTTCCATCTGAACAATAACCAGGCTAACAAAGAACTTATGGTCTACTTCAACTACAAACTGCTATACTACAACAGATTCGCTGAAATATCTGAGCATCACTCTAGATAGAACACTATCTTTTAAACCACATCTCATTAACACAGCATCCAAGCTAAAAACAAGAAACAATATACTGCAAAAGCTATGTGGAACAACTTGGGGTGCCTCAGCAACAATGCTTCACTGCACTGCTCTTAGCCTCATTTACTCTACAGCTGAATACTGCTCACCTGTATGGCTGAACAGCGACCATGTGTATTTGGTTGATGCCTAGCTTAACACCACTATGTGTCTTATTTCTGGAACTGTAAAATCAACCCCAACCTACTGGCTCCCAGTGCTAATCAACATCCCACCTCCACACATCCGCAGATCCAACTTTCTTCTACATGAATACAGCAAAATCATGGAAATCCAAAATCTTCCAATCCACGAAGATATCCCACCCCTAGAAATAAACAGGCTAAAGTCAAGGCACACTCCAATCTTAACTGCAAAAAATCTTTCAGAGACAAGTTTCAACATGAAGGAGAAGTGGAAAGATTCCTGGTGTAACACTTCAACCGGGATTTTCCATGAATTAGTGGACCCAACACAGATACCTTCGGGTTTTGACCAACCTCAGAAAACTTGGTCTGCCCTTAACCGAATCTGCACCAACCATGGCAGATGTGCAGACCACCTTTACAAATGGGGCACGATTGCCTCACCCAGGTGCAACTGTGGATCACCCCGCCAGAAAATTCATTATATTACAGCAGAATGTGTCCAACGTGCATACAGTAGAAACCTGTCAGACTTCATCCATACTACACCAAATGCAGTTGACTGGATAATCAACCTAGACATTCAGTTGTAGTCTATTCTTGATTCTTAAGTGTCTCTTTCATGACTGTATTATGTCTCATTATTGTACATATGTCTATTACTATGTCCATATGTGTGAGCCATATGCTAAATAAATAAAATCTAAACAGATGGATTTTGATACTAAAATTCAAATTAATTTTGGTGAACAGCATTCATATTTATGAATTTAGGGACACAAAACACACGTGTTGAAAAGATTATTTTACTAATTATTAATAAAATAAAGACTTGACGTTTCGACCCCTGTATTGAGGTCATCATCAGAAGGATACATGTGTATAGGAACCAAGCTACATGCTGTTGCACTCTATAAAGGTAAATTAAATCTACATTGTTAACTAATCTTTTTCTTAGCCTGACCTCTAGTGATAAAAATAAAAATTAAAAATTAAAAACTGCAATAAACTCTGCTAAAGTCCTCACGTACTAAGATTCTTCTGGAATTGTACAGTTCATATTGTTATATTACAACTATCTTCTGGATTTGTACAGTTCAGGGTGCTAATGAATGTACAGGGGGAGGAAAAAAAAAAAAAAAAAAAAAAAAAAAAAAAAAAAAAAAAAAAAAAACACTTCACCAAGTCTTCTTCTTGTATTGAGATTTTTCTTTGTGGTTGCTATGAAAGCTGCAGATGGGTCCTCCACATTCCTGGAATGGTTAGACCATCATTTCTATTCAGATTCGGATTATGTTTGAGCATTTCATGTGCTTCTTTGAATTTCCGCTCGAACCAGGTTTTGGTGCGGTGTAGGGACTTGGTACCTTTCCAATCAATTCTGTGGTATGTTTAGAATGCGTGGTCAGAAAGAACGGTTTTTCCAAAATGGAGTAATTTAATGTGTTGTTTGTGTTCATCCTTCCTGATTGGGATGGTTTGCCCTGTTTCCCCTATGTATGGCATATTACATGTCCATTGTATTTTGTAAACCCATGGATGGGCTAGGTGTGACAGAGGATCCTTGGAAGAACTGAGTAGATGTCATAATTTGGTAGGGGTTTAAAGGTGGTTTTGATGTTGTATTTGTGCAGTGTTCTGTCTATTTTTTCAGAAATGCCTCAGTATGGCAATGACATTCTACCTAGCCCACCCAATCAGGAAGGATGAACACAAACGACACATTAAATACCTCCATTTTGGAAAAATCGGCCTTTCTGACCATGCACTCCAAACATACCACAGAATTGATTGGAAAGTTACCAAGTCCCTACACTGCACCAAAACCTGATTCAAGCGGAAATTTAAAGAAGCATATGAAATGCTCAAACATAATCCGAATCTAAATAAAAATGATGGTCTAACCATTCCAAGAATGTGGAGGACCATCTGCAACCTTCATAGCAATAACAAAGAAAAATCTCAATACAAGAAGACTTGGTGAAGTGTTTTTTTTTTTTTCCTGAACATTCATTAGCAACCTGAACTGTACAAATCCAGAAGAATCTTAGTACGTGAGGACTTTAGCAGAGTTTATTGTAGTTTTTAATTTTTTTTTTTATCACTAGAGGTCAGGCTAAGAAAAAGATTAGTTAATAATGTAGATTTAATTTAACTTTATAGAGTGCAACAACATGTAGCTTGGTTCCTATACACATGTATCCTTCTGATGATGACCTCAATACAGGGGTCAAAATGTTAAGTTTTTATTTTATTAATAATTAGTAAAATAATCTTTTCAACACATGTGTTTTGTGTCCCTAAATTCATAAATATGAATGTTTAGATTTGATGCATAAATAAACTGGTATCCACCACTCCACATTATCATATTTCAAGAATCTTTTTCTTAATACCAAAATTAGTTTAATATCTTGGCTCCTCTTAAAACAAAATTTATCTTAGGTATTTAAAACAATATACAAAATATACACAATATAGCAAATATTCTTCAATGGTAAAATGACTTGTTAAATATACAAATATATTTCTAAATACAAACATGAATAATTTGAAATAAACAACAGATTTGAAAACCAACCAAACCTCAATGGCTGTGTGAAACTTCCCAAGATCTGGGAGACAGTAATTCTTATACCTCCCATTTGACAGTCAAAGCTTGTCTACCAACACCATAGAGGATGGCCCCTCTTAGTCAATAATGAACAATTCGGAGATATTAGCATTAAACATGGAATTTTCTAAGGTGATTCCTTGTCACCATTGCTCTTCAACATTTCTTTGATTCCTTTGTCTATGATTTTGAAGAAAACAAAACTTAGATGTGAAATTCCTAAATATAATATTAAAATTCCCCATCTATTGTATATGGAAAATTAGCAAACAGACTCTTTACTAAACACGGTTCATATTTTTAAGTCAGGACATCAAAATGGAATTTGGTTTAGATAAATGTGCAATATTATCTATTAAACAAGGAAAAATTAATGATACTAGCAATTTTAATTTTGATCAAGAGAAATATATAAAAGCAATTTAAGCTACTGAACACTATAAACACCTAGGAATATTAGAAGCCAGTGATATTCTCCACTAGAACAACAAAATTCTATTGAAAGTATGCTGTATAAAGAAGAAACTCAAATGTCTTGGAAAGTGTCTAATAATCTTCAGCTAGTCATGAAAGAAAAACATAAAGAATTAAAACAAGGTTATGATAAATTAGCAGACCAGATTATTTCTGCAGCTGAGAACAAAGAGTATGAAGAACCCCAAGTGGAGCAGTTATGGAGAATGGTCCAAAAAACAGATTTCACTCCTGAAGAGATGGAATCTCTTAAGGTAACCTTTCAATGAATTATAAATTGTGCAGCAACTTTGTGTGTGTGTGTGTGTGTTGTCATTTCACTAAATATGTTTTCACTATAACTACAGGACCTCCAGAAATAATTTGTTTTAGCAGATATCAAATTTCCCTTAGAACAGCACTGTGCTTAAGGGAATTTTGTCAGTTTGTTATAATCATGTATGATACAGGGGTGCTTAAGAGTCAAAGCTCTATAACTGAGAGGAGACCTCCACATAGCCTTTAAAATAATGCAGGAAATGACCAGGGCTTCTGACCTAATGTCCAATCCTCACCTTCTCGTGGTGCACCCTGTTGGGTATCTACCTGGATACTGAACAAATGAGGATGGGCTGGCAATTTGGGATTTAGCCGACCAAATTGTATTCTTATTGGCTTAAACCAATATACAAAATGATGGTACAACATGACAAAATTTCATGTTGGCTGGGGCATCATCCCAGGGAACCAGGGCGAACAACAAAAAGTCAGCTACTGGAACAAATCTGAAAGCACACCCCAACTCAACATCATCAGAGTTAAGGATCGGTACTATCAACATAAGAAGCCTGAATGGCAAAGAAATGGAGCTAGCTGAAGAATTAGATAAGTAACAGATTGACATAATAGGGGTGACTGAAACAAAAAATGACAAAAACTGGCAAGATCTTTCTGAGCAATAAATACAAAACGTTATATTCAGGCAATGATAATCAAGGAAAAGAAGGAGTAGCGATAGTATTCAACACAAAATATGTGGATCATCTTCTTGAATGGCAGGCAGTCTCAAGTAAAGTTATGTGGGCAAATATGAGAATGGGGAACTGGACAATGAGACTTATTTGTGCCTATGGTCCCACAGAAGGCTCTACTAAGATAGAAGTGGAGAAATTTTTTGAGGCTCTAGAGAAAGCTACTGACACAATGAAAAAGAAAACGTTGGTCCTTGTTGGGAATCTAAATAGCAGAGTAGGAAGTGATTGTCAGACATACAAAAATGATTTGGAAAAATTTGGAGAAAAGAGCAAAGCTAATAATAATGGCAAATACCTGTTGGATTTCTGCTCAGGATATGGACTGGTTATACTAACACCACGTTCCAACATAAAAATGTGCACAAATTTACATGGAGAGAAGAGGCTAGGAATAAGAAAAGTCTCATTGACTAAGTTATTGTTGATAGTGATGTTTTCTCCCTGGTGCAGGACACCAGAGCGTAGAGAGGATTTGAAACTGGAAGCGATCACTATTTAGTCTTGAGCAGGATAAAATTGAATTTCATATTGGAAAGAATGACATGTAAGAAAGTTTTAAAGCAAATTAAAGTTGAGCAGCTCTTAGATGTGAACTGTAGACTAAAATACACATAGATCATTGAAGTAAAAATGAAAGAGTTTGAGAACAGGAATCAAACCTTGGAGATTCAGTGGCAAACTCTGAAGAAAACATTGATTGATTCAGCCAGAGAGGCATTGTGGTGAGGTTGTCTGCAAGGAGAGAAAAATCAGAACTCCATGGTGGACACAGGAAGTTAAAGAGGCAGTGAAGGAAAAGAAGAAAGCATATCAAAAGTACTTGGCAAGTAAGTCAGCTAAACACTATGTAAAACTAGCTAAACAAAAGTCATGGGAGGACTTTGAAAAGAACATAGAAAATAAATATGAAGAAGGTAGTCAGATATTCTGGAGGTTGTTGAAGGAGCTTAGAAATGGAGGAAAGAGTGCTCTAAAAGGAGTTAGAGATGATAAAGGTGACATGAAAATGGGAGAAAAAGATATCCTTGAAGTATGAGTAATTATTTTGAAAAATTGCTAAATGAAACAAGCAGTGATAGCACAGTGGAAAAAACACTCAACAGGCATACATTCAGGAATACATATCCATACTTGAAGTAGAAAAAGCCATCGAAGGCTTGAAATCTGGAAAGGCAGCAGGAGTAGATGATATTTGAGCAGAAATGCTGAAGTATGGTGGTATAAAAGTCTTAGAGTAGTTGCACTGCATAGTTCAGAAGGTCTAGACAGAGGGACAAATTCCTGATGATTGGAGTAGAGATCTAATAGTACCCATATATAAAAAGGGAAATAAAACTGAATGTGAGAATAACAGAGGTATTTCCCTACTGAGTGTTCCAGGCAAGATTTATGCCAGTATACTTGAGAAACGGTTGAGAAGAATTGTGAAAGAAAAGCTTGGTGAAGAACAAGTTGGATTCAGGCCAAATAGAGGCTGTCAGGATCAGATCTTCACTTTACAACAATTAGTCGAGAAAGCATGGAAATATAACAAAGATCTGTATTTAAGTTTTGTCGATCTGGATAAGGCATATGAGAAGGTGCCAAGAGAGAAGCTATTCAATACACTACAGTTATATGGTGTTAATGGGGCATTATATCAAGCAATACTTAGTCTTTATTTGAGTTGCAAGTCAACAGTTAGAATTGAAGGAAGTACGGAAAGATGGTTTAATGTTAAATCTGGTGTGAGACAAGGATGTACATTATCCCCTCTGTTATTCATTATCTATATGGATCACATTATGAAGAAAAGTGGTATTAAACATGATATCAGAATTGGAGATGTTAATGTCAGCTCTTTGCTTTATGCGGATGATGTTATACTTCTAAATAAATCCACTACAAGTTTGCAAGATTCCCCGACTAAATTGAATAACTGTTGTAATAGATATGGTATGACGGTCAGCATGACAAAGACAATGAAAATAGGTAGAATTGTTGAAAATGTCAACTGCATTGTGAATGGGGAACTGTGGAACAAGTAAAACATTTCAGCCACTTAGACATGATTTTTAGTGAAGATGGTAAATTAAATATGGAAATAGACAACAGAATTAACAAAGCTGGTATGGTAGGAAGTCAATTGAATAAATTCATATGGAATAAGAGAGAAATTAGTCAGAACACAAAATTAGCTGTATACAAGACAGTGTTCAAACCAGTTTTAACTTATGGATCTGAGAGCTGGGTCAGAAGTAAAACACTTGACCAAAGACTAGAGACCGCAGATATGAGAGTCCTGAGAAATATCAGAGGTGTGAACAGCTGGCATCAATGCCAATATCATATTAAAAATGAGGATATTAGGAAAGAACTTGACATTGTCAGCATCCAGGAATGCATTAGTAGAACTAATCTGAGGTGGTATGGTCACTTAAACAGAAAGATTAGGAAAGGCGAGGAAAGATTAACAAAACAAGTGTTCTCTGCCAGATTGGCAAGAAAATGACCCAGAGGAAGACCAAGATATAGGTGGATTGATACGGTACAAAGTGTGCCTTAGACGATAGAAATATAAGATCTGATAATGATATTGGAGTCTTGACAAGTAACAGACTGATTTGGAGGAAAATTGTAGATAGGAAGTTAGTAATGAGGTAAATTTTTCATGAAGTACTATCATATCCTGTACACCCTTTGAGGGTACATGTCAAGAATTTGATGATGATATTCTCCACTTGAAAGTTAAACAACAGGCAGCAACAGAATACACCAAAAGAGATAGAAATATTCTGAAAACAAAGCTAAATGGATTAAACACAAAGCAATGAACTCTTGGGCTATACCAGTGATCTGATACACAGCTGGCATAATAGACTGAACAAAAGAAGACATGGACAAAATGGACTGCAAAACTAGAAAATTAATGACTATGCATCATGCATTATATTCACGAAGTGATATTATCCAGTTGTTATTAATCAAGGAGAATAGGTAGACAGGGTCTGCTGCAAGTGAGAGACTGTGGAACAAGAAGAAGAAATTAATTTAAAAAGTTACATAGACAACAGCTCTGAGCAAATGCTTCAAGCAATTACATAAGAGGGCTTTCTAAAAGCAACAGGAAACAAATCCAATTACAAAAAAGAACAGCAAAATAACCAAGATGTATGCTGGAAAAATAAACCCTTGCATGGCCAATTTCTTCGAGATACTGAGGATATAATTGATGTGAAAACATGACATGGCAATGGCTACAATATGGATATGTTAAAAAAGAAACAGAAGGATTTCTAGCAGCTCAAGAACAGGCATTACAAACTAATGCAATCAAGCAAAAATTTTGAAGATAATTACAGCAAATGCAAATTATGCGATGAGACTGTAGAACATCTAATCAGTACCTGCACAGCAAGATAGCTGAACTGATTATAAATACTGCCATGATCAAGCGGCCAAAATTGGCATGTATCAAAAAATATGGCTTTCCTACTTCTGATAACTGATGGCAGCATAAAATAGAGACAGTATTGGAAAACAAAACAGCAAAAATTCTCTGCATCTTTAGAATACAAACTGATTGGCATTTGGAACACAACAGACCTGACATCACAATTATCAAACATCAACAAGTTTGGATTATTGATATCGCTGTACCCAGTGATAACAACATTAATAACAAACAACTGGAAAAAATTACTAAATATCGAGATCTTGCAATCGAAGTTAGCAAGCTGTGGCTTAAACACACCAAAGTCATCCCAGTAGTTATCGATGCACTTGTAAATAGCTGGATAGCTTTTTTGAAATTGCAATCCAACTATTTACAAGAATTAAACTGCAACAAAGTAACCCCATATGATCTACAAAAAAAAATGGCATTACTTGGAACAGTCCATATTTTACGACGCTACCTGACAGACTATTCTTAGATTCTTGGGTAGAATCTGAATTACTTTGTATCACCAGTCAAATTATCATTTGAATGATATCTTGTTTTGGCTGTATATCAATTATGTGAATAAAGTGGTAATAATAATAATAAAATAGTTGTCTATAATGTACTTACCCACAATGCAGAGTACAATGTAGTCAACATTGTTCCAAAGTAAATAATAGTAAATGGCATACGTTCTTTAGAGCACAAATGCTTCAAATGATAGCAAGGGCCCCAAAGAAGGGCAAAACTAAAAAAGGAAATAAAGATATTTACTACAATTAAAATTTCACATTTATAAGTACAGTAATCTCTTGATTATCTGACTGCAATGGGAAATCAATTTGCTTGTTGATTAAGAAAGGGAGAGGTACAGTTACATAGTGTGGTTCCAGAAGTCAAGTGATACACTTATCCATTCAAGGACAGGGTTAGCAGTTCATCTGCAAATAGCCAAACCCTCATCCAATTATGACGGTTTGGTTATTTGAAGGTTACATAATTGAGAGATCACTGTGTTATGTAATTTCTTTCATAACACAAATGCCATCATTTTTTTTTCTTTTGTTACAAAAAAAAAAAAAAAATTCTACATTAATTTTGGTCTGAACAATTTTTTCAAAAATTCATAAATTCATTTTAAAAATACTTAAAAGGTTTCAAAAAATTTGCAGAAATTACTTCATTTTGGCAGCAAATTTTGATAAGTAGCACCCCTAATGAAAAGAAATTAAAATCTGGATTACTGCTTATGCAGTTGGAATTTGTATTCTCCTTGTAATATTCTTGAAAGTATTCAATTATTACAATATAATTTAATAAGGGGGTGATTATGAAGAGCTCAGGATACAGCTTGCAGATGTAGCATGGAATGAGGAGTTAGCCAGAAAAGAGATCAATGCAGCTGGGGGAGTTTCAAAAACTATCTAGTAGATGCAATGTCTAAATGTATTCCAAGGGTGAGAAGGTTAAATAAGGAAGGCATGTAATGGATGAATCAAGAGATTAAGCATGCGATACAGAGAAAACATTATGGAGGCAGCATAAGAGAAGTGGAAATAACCAATTCCAAGGAGGGTGACTTGGTTGGTGAGGGTAGCTAAAGAGAGGTATGAACAGCAGTTAGCTAATGAAGCAAAAAAAAAATCCTAAGGAGTTCTTTCGATATGTAGCCAGCAAAAGAAAGAATGATTGTGGGAAGGATGACACTGATTGGAGAAAATGGTATAAAGACAGCTGTTGCAGAAGGTGTGGTGGAGATATTTAATGGGCAGTTCATAAAGGTCTTTCAATCTTGTGAATGTGACTTCATGGAGAGATTGAGAGCAGTTGATGACAGGGAAGAGAGACTGACTGTAAGTGAGCAAGAGGTGTATGGGGAGTTGAGCAAATTAGATGTAAATAAGGCCGTGGGACTTGACAATGTATCACCATGTATTCTAAGGAATGTGCCAGGGAGTTGACGGCAGCCTTGACATCTTTTTTTAATACGAGTCTTGCACTGAGTCAAGTTCCTAAGGAGTAGAGGAGGGCAAGATTGTGCCACTTCATAAAGGAGGTGACAGAACTCAAGCATCAAACTATAAGCCTATCTGTATCAGGTGTTGTAGTTAAGTTGTTGGAGAAGCCTGTGAGAACTAGGATCCAGAATTGGGTTGACAACATTGGTATTATCTTTGATGGACAGCATGGATTGCTAAGCGGAAGTCATGTTTTATAATCTATTTACTTATTACAATAAGGTGACTGCTTCCATGGACAGAGGAGAAGGATACACAGTAATATACTTAGATTTTGCACAGGCTTTTGATAGATTACAGCATGATAAGTTGATAGTCAAAATAGAGCAGATAGGGTTGGATATTAGATTGGTGCATTGGACTGGAGACTGACTATCTGATAGGTATCAACAAGTTGTGTATAGGGGGAGCAATATCCAGGAAAAGGAAAGTTACTAGTGGTGTGCCTCAGGGGTCTGTTTTAGGGCCATTGCTGTTTAACTTGTATATTAACGATACTGGAGAAAATATTCAGTTGTTTGCAGATGATGCAAAGTTGGGATGAACCATGAAGAGTAGAGAAGATGTTGTGGCCTTAAAAGAATATTTGAATAAATTGAGTGATTGGGCACAGGAATGGGAATATGGGTTCAATGTTGCAAAATGTAAGGTTTTAAAAGTTGGAAAACAAAGATACAGAATTTATGCTTGGTGAGGATATATTGGCAGAGATGGAGGAAATAAGAGATCTGGGGGTGATAGTGGATAAGGATCTGAAATTTAGGGGACACATAGCCAAAATTGGGAAGACAACACAAAGGCTTCTGGTGTTAATTTGTGAATGAAATTGTTTTGTATGTTTTTGTTCTTCATTCACATTTAACATAATCTGCCATATCCTAAGACTTGTTTAAATATTATTTGTTTGTCACTTGCTTAAAAATTGTTATTCATGTATTTTCTTTCAATTTTGGCAGTTATTATTTAATTATATAATTTTAGAACATGTCATAATAATAAAAGGACTCTGTAGTAAATGCCATTTATTTCATTACTTTATTCCTTCAATAATATTATAAGAAATTGTATGTATGTAACTTTTATGTGCCTTATGTGAACTGTAATATATTTTTTTTATTATTGTAAATGAAAGTGAAGTAAAATTAAGTAACTATAATCTTTTTTTTTATTTTTCGTTACTGTAAGTAAAGGTATAATCATATGTAATGCTTCTGTTTACGTTTTGTTTTGACAGTTGCCATGGAGACAGAGTTGAAATAGATAGCCTGAGCTTAGGGCGTGAGCTACGGTATTTGGAAGCAAGGAGTTAATATGAGTTGGACTGTGAGAACAAGTTTTGGTGGGAAGAATGAAGGTATATATAAGCGGAAAGGAAAGTAAACAAAAAACACTCAGGGCAGGAGCACTCAGGACAGTACGGAGTAGACAAGGAGAAAACTTATATGCAGCAGGGAGTAAAGTAACAGGTGGCAGTAATAGGAATTATGGTGTCGTAATAGGATTAATAAAGGACCAAGAGATTAATAGGCAATTCAGAATAATTCCTCTGAGTTCTAGAATTACTGCGTATTCCAATGTTGCTTGGAAGAAGGATTGTGCAAAGCTGAATTTGTTATATAATAGTAAACATGGAATAATTATTCTGCCATATACCAAGTGCATCAAGACTTGTGTAGTGTGATAAATAATAATTCAGTTATCTCTGAAAAGATTTCTTTTGAATAGTGTTGCTTCGGAGTGATAAGTGAATATAGTTTTGAAATGTGCCCACATTGAATCTGATGTGCTAAGGATTTAACCCAGTAAGAACAGTCTTATTTTATTGTATTTCAGTGTGAAGATATAAGTGTTAGCCCTGTCTGAAGTATCTTAACTTATCAGGCAAAACGCCACATTAACTGTGGCGTTTTGCCTGAGATTAGCTGAAGTTACAAGCTTGAAAGTAATTCCCCCTTGAAGTAATAACTGCCGCCATTAATAAATTAAGTGCTTGCTGATTAAGTGTTGAATTATAGAGTGCAACTAAGTAATACCAGTAAAAATATTTACTGAGAAATTCTGTCATATTGAACTGTTTGATTCATTTTAATTATTAGGAAAACTGTAGATTTAATATCTGAATGTCTAATGTTTAATTCTATGTGAATGTTATGACCTGCTGAATTAAGTTATTTGCATTATCTTATTTTCGGAGTTAAGTTTATGTACTTGTCATATAACCTTGCATTAAATGTTTTGTTTTATTGATTTCAATATTGTGTGTGCCTGATTCTCTTTCATTGCACCGTTCATAAAGATATCGGACCTTGTGGGAGCCTTAAGTGTTAATTTTAAACTCGGCCTATATGAATAATGAGACTGCTAAATTAATTGAAGATTGATTCTACTATTTTGCATAGGCTAATCTGAATATAGGGTGGCACAGTATAAATATAAATTTCTCTATATTTGATTAGTAATCAATCAACAATTAATTGATTTAATTAAGAACAATGTTCCAACAAGATGGGGGGATTCAAAGCCAGAATGGACGACACAACAAAATGATGCAGTCGACAGGATGTGATTTCACTAATATAAATTAAGCAATTGAATATTGTTTTTGTGATAGTAGTAGAAGTAATCCCTGAAACCTTAAAAGTAAAATAAGTGAATCACAGTGAACAGGTTGTGAACTAGAGTCAGGCAAAGAAAAAGGTTATTTTAGAATTCAGAATTTTAAAAGTTTAAGTTAGTAGTTGATAGACTAATATGGCAGTTTCATCTAGCTCAAAAATGGAAGATAGTGAATTGTTTTGTACAGTGAACCCCCAGCACGTCTTTCCTCAATTTTCAGGAGAGAAATCAGATGATGTAATGTCATTTTTTACCTATATTGAGAAACTCAGACAGACAGCAAATTGGACTGATTTATAGTTGCTGATTTTACTCGGAACCAAACTAACAGGCAAAGCGAAAAGCTTCCTACATTCCTCCCCAATTCTAAAAGAAACCTCAGATTACACAAAATTTAAAGAATTGCTAATCTTGGAGTTTTCTTATAAAAAGGGTCCCATCCAAACTTTGAGGGAGTTTTATAAATGTGTGCAAGGTGATAAGGAAAATGTAACCAACTACTTTAATAGATTGTTGACCATTGCTCGATCCATAAAAACCTCCCCTGAGGAAAAACCTCATCTGGAATGGATTACCTTCCAACAGTTTAGATTGGGATTACATGACAAATTAAGGGAGGTAATCTGCAAAAAACGAGCTAAAAACTTGGAAGGGTGTTATAATTAGTCAGGGAAAGAGAAAGGATATTAGAAGAAATGAACCAGGTTTCTTCCATGAGACAATTATTAATGCAAGACTGCAATATTGTAGTCCCCCTCCTCTTCAATTCTCAAGTGCAATTTAAAACACTCTCATGACAGAGATACTGATTGTCAAGAGCTCCTCAATGGCAATAAAGTCTTACTGAATAAAAAGGCATGGATAGAGGATCATCAGTGGAACAGAGAGAAGAGAATGGAAACCCATATGTCAGATATAAAATAGACAACAGATCCTGAAATGATTAAATATGCTAATCATTATAAAGGAATAAATCCCCTTCTACAAGATATCCCACAGAAAAAAGGAAATGAACCGGATTCACTGAGTCACAATACCTACAAGATGCAAAATGTAACAACTGCAGAAGTGAAGGGAAGACTACCCTTGTCACTTGTACGAGGATTGGTTGAGGAAATCCTGTGTGACATATTGCTCGACTGGAGCTCATGTATCCGATATTCCCTTTTCCTTGGCAAGAAGGTTCATTGATAAGTTCCCTGATAACACTACCCGGTTACAAAGTCCAGTGAAGATAATTGGAATTACTAAGATTGAGATGTTTGCAATTTTGAGAGTGAATGCAAGACTCTCCATACCCTGTTTTCCTGTGGATTTCTCATATGATCTCCTTGTTCTCCCGGAGGTTGCTGACACAAGTGACCAAATCATCTTGGGTCTTGATTTCCTAGAGAAACACCAATCCATGTGCGATTTTACCACAGGAACTAAATCACTGTGTGGAAAGAAGTATCAACCAAAATTTAAGACAAGAAATGAAAGCAGAGCACGTGAAGCTTTAGAAATAGAAGTAATAAAATTCAAAGAAGAACTGAGTGTTAGAAAAGGAAAGTCGTTACTCGATGCCATCAGCTCATCGAGGTCTGAACAAGATAAGATAGAGATCGAAGAGTTTATTCATTTGATGTTCCAGCATTATCCTAGTGTTTTTACTGAGGATATTAGTTCATTGTCCTGCACTAACAAGGTAGAACATGCTATCCAGATCACAACAGAGTCACCTGTGTATGTTAAACAATATCAGACCCCCCTTAAATACCTGGATAAACTTCAGACACTGCTACAAGACTATGAAAAGGCTGGCATCATTGAAAGATCAAATTCCTGATGGAACAGCCCCTTCATATTGGTGGAGAAGCCTAATGGAAGTCTGAGATTTATACTGGATTTATGTGAGGTTAACAAGGTCACCAAGCCCATTGATTTCCCTCTATGCAACATAGAAGAATTGTTATTAAATCTGGAGGGAGCACGATACTTCTCAAAATTAGACCTGAACTCTGGTTATTTTCAGATTCCCCTTAGGCAGGAAGACAGGAAATACTTTGCCTTCACCACACGATGGCAAAAGTATCAACTCTGTAGACTTCCTCAGGGAGCCAGAAACTCAGCCATGAGTTTTCAGTGTCTGATGAGCTCTGTTCTCTCGGACATGTTGGGGAGGGGAGTCATATGCTTTTAAGATGACTTGTTGATCTACTCTCCAGATTTAAAAACACATAAAGAAATCCTACTGGGTGTTCTAAACAGGATGAGCAAGGCATAACTCTCTTTGAAATGCTCAAACTGTCGGTTCTTCATGAAGGAAGTTCAGTATCTAGGGCATGTTGTAAGTGAGGATGGAATAGTCCCTACTCTAGAGAACGTCACTGCCATATTAAAGGCGAGAATCCCCACATCTGTAAGACAGGTTCGGAGGTACTTAGGAATGATAAATTTCTACAGAAAATTCATTCCTGAGTGCTCAAAATTGATGGAACCTATTGTAAAATTAACCAAAACGGGAGTGAAGTTTTCTTGGGGGAGAGGAACAAAAGTATGCCTACCAATCCTTGAACTAGGTCTTGACTAAATCGCCTGTCCTCACCCTAAACTTGGAAAACCATTCTACCTTTCAGCAGATGCCTCAAATGACACCACTGCATCCGTCGTAGAACAAATGGAAGGGGAAGATTTTAGACCTATTGCTTTCCTCAGCAGGAAATTCTCATCCTCCAAAAAGAATTATTCAGTCATTGAGAAAGAAACACTGGCAATTGTGCATGCCCTCAGAAAGTTTAAGTATATGTTGTTGGGACAGAAAGTCATCCTAAGATCCGATCACAAACCTCTATCTTTCCTATCCTCCATGAAAGATAAGAATCAAAGGATTATTCGATAGGCTCTGGAGGTGCAAGAGTTTCAAGTTGAAATAAATTACATCCCAGGAAAAAACAATGTAGTTGCGGATTACCTATCCAGATCATTAAACACTGAGCCAGAGGAGAACAACTGTTCAGATAGTGGGATAATCAACTTGATACACAAAACTGAAGGGATAGAAGAAAACAAGAACAAACCCCCACATCTTCAAAATTGGGAAAAATCCATTATTGTAGAGACTCAAAAACAAGATCCAGTATGGAAGGGATTATATCAAAAGGCTTTGAAAGGTGAGAAACTCACAGGAGAACATTCATTTCTCCATACATTACATATAGACAATGATGGTCTTCTGTTATCAAAACAAGGCATCAATGGAAAATGGAAAGAAAAATATTAGTTCTGACAGTTATGATCTCTTGGGTGCTACATACCTTTCATGACGCGGATTTGGCAGGTCATCAGGGATTTTTAGAACGTGGAATAGAATAAAAGATAGATACATGTGGAAAGGAATGCCGGGGGATGTCGAGACTGATGTGTCCTCATGCCTATTGTGTCAGAAAAGATCAAACCACGGTGGAAAAGCCCCCCTCCAGCCTTTACCCATCCCCATGCGTCCTTTTCAAGCTGTAGCAATGGACATCATTGGTCCTCTTCCAACTAGTTTGAAGGGAAATAAATATATATCAGTTGTGATTGACATGTTCTCCAGATTCCCAGAGGCCACAGCTATGAAGGATCAAACTGCACAAACTGTAGCAAACAAACTATTCATATTAATTATCTCCAGATATGGAATCCCCTCCCAAACTCTTCTTTCAGACCAAGGCTCAAACTTCACAGCTGAAGTCATGCTTCAGTTGTGCAAATTGCTGAAAATAAAAAAGCTATTCACCACTCCTTATCACCCCCAAGGCAACAGAATGTGTGAGAGAATGAACAGAACCCTCAAACAGACACTCTCTAAACTAGCTAGCAGGCAAATATCGAACTGGGATGATTACCTCTCACACACCCTCTTTGCATGTAGAACTGCTCTACATGCACCCATCAAAGAGGCCCCAGCTGTTATATTGTATGGGTTTAAGCTGTTGTTCCCCAGCGATTTTCGAAGCTCGAGAGCAAACACAGGATTCCCAGACATTGATGAATATCTAAATAATCTGATAATGGAAAACAAAACTGCATATGAGTTAGTGGCGGAGTCTAGTAACAACTGTTCGCAAAAGGCAAGGGCATACGCAAACAGATTAAGGAGATATAAAGATTTAAAACCAGGGACCCTAGTCCTAGAACAACAACCTAGCAACAAGAAGGGAGGTAAACTAGGGAAGAGTGCTGCAGGACTATATGAAATTATTGAAAAAACATCCCTGGTGAACTTCAAGATAAGAGAGACATCAAGCCGAGGAAAAATGTTTACCATTCATTCAGATAGACTAAAGTTATTTAAGAGCAGATTTGATCGACTGGTTTGTCTTGGGGACTCGATAGAAAGGGTATTGGGGAAAAAAGGGAAATCTCTCAGAACAAATAACCACTGGAAAGGCACAGATGAGATTAAGCATATGAACCCGAGGCAGAAAAGTCTAATACTCAAGAAAGGGAGGACCAACCTGTCCCAGGTGACCAATTTTCCAGTTATAGGTATAGGACTTATGCTACTCCAGAACATAAGAATGACAAAGCTTTAATTAAAAATAAAAAAGGGGAAGAATGTATAAGTAGTGATGCGACAGGCAAATTTGTGCAAACTAGATACTATCTAAGACCTCAAAAGAAAGAAGTAGAAAGTCTGAATCCTCCCAGAAAGTTATGTCAATAGAAAAATTTTTCAGTGAAAGGGTAGGCCTTTGTTAAATTGTGAATGAAATTGTTTTGTATGTTTTTGTTCTTCATTCACATTTAACATAATCTGCCATATAAGACTTGTTTAAATATTATTTGTTTGTCACTTGCTTAAAAATTGTTATTCATGTATTTTCTTTCAATTTTGGCAATTATTATTTAATTATATAATTTTAGGATATGTCATAATAATAAAAGGACTCTGTAGTAAATGCCATTTATTTCATTACTTTATTCCTTCAATAATATTATAAGAAATTGTATGTATGTAACTTTTATGTGCCTTATGAAGTGTAATATTTTTTTTTTTATTATTGTAAATGAAAGTGAAGGTAAAATTAAGTAACTATAATATTTTTTTTTATTTTTCATTACTGTATGTAAAGGTATAATCTTATGTAATGCTTCTGTTTACGTTTTGTTTTGACTGTTGCCATGGAGACAGAGTTGAAATAGATAGCCCGAGCTTAGGGCGTGAGCTACGGTATTTGGAAGCAAGGAGTTGATATGAGTTGGACTATGAGAACAAGTTTTGGCAGGAAGAATGAAGGTATATATAAGCGGAAAGGAAAGTAAACAGAAAACACTCAGGGAAGGAGCACTCAGGACAGTACGGAGTAGATGAGCAGAAAACTTATATGCAGCAGGGAGTAAAGTAACAGGTGGCAGTAATAGAATTAATAAAGGACCGTGAGATTAATAGGCCATTCAGAATAATTCCACTGAGTTCTAGAATTACTACGTATTCCAATGTCGCTTGGAAGAAGGATTGTGCAAAGCTGAATTTGTTATATAATAGTAAACATGGAATAATTATTCTGCCTTATACCAAGTGCATCAAGACTTGTGTAGCACGATAAATAATAATTCAGTTATCTCCAAGAAGATTTCTTTTGAATAGTGTTGCTTCGGAGTGATAAGTGAATATAGTTTTGAAATGTGCCCACATTGAATCTGATGTGCTAAGGATTTAACCCAATAAGAACAGTCTTATTTTATTGTATTTCAGTGTGAAGATATAAGTGTTAGCTCCGTCTGAAGTATCCTAACATTAACTGTGGCGTTTTGCCTGAGATTAGCTGAAGTTACAAGCTTGAAAGTAATTCCCCTTGAAGTAATAACTGCCGCCATTAATAAATTAAGTGCTTGCTGATTAAGTGTTGAATTATAGGGTGCAACTAAGTAATACCAGTAAAAATATTTACTGAGAAATTCTGTAATATTGAACTGTCTGATCCATTTTAATTATTAGGAAAACTGTAGATTTAATACCTGAATGTCTAATGTTTAATTCTATGTGAATGTGATGACCTGTGAATTAAGTTATTTGCATTATCTGTTTTTCGGAGTTAAGTTTATGTACTTGTCATATAACCTTGCATTAAATGTTTTGTTTTTATTGATTTCAATATTGCGTGTGCCTGATTCTCTTTCATTGCACCGTTCATAAAGATATCGGACCTTGTGGGAACTTAAGTGTTAATTTTAAACTCGGCCTATATGAATAATGAGACTGCTAAATTAATTGAAGATTGATTCTACTATTTTGCATAGGCTAATCTGAAAAAAGGTGGTGCAGTATAAATATAAATTTCTCTATATTTGATTAGTAATCAATCAACAATTAATTGATTTCATTAAGAACGTTTCAAGAAGATGGCGGATTCAAAGCCAGAATGGACGACACAACACTGGGAATGAATGCGGAGGACACTGACTTGTAGAAGTAGAGAGATTCTAGTTCCATTGTATAAGGCTTTGATTAGGCCACACAAGGACTATTTTGCCCAGATTTGGTCACTGGGTTTTTCAGAAGGATGAAAAGATGTTGGAAGGTGTCCAGAGGCGACTGACTAAGGTAGTTTCTAAACTCTGGAATGTCGACTCTGAGGAAAGATTGAGAAGATGCAACTTCAGAGTCTGGTGGACAGGAGGAAAAGGGGAGATATGATAGAGACCTACAAGTTAGTAAGGGGTTGTTATAAGAGAAGGTAATGCCCGAGAGGTTCTTCAGAAAATAGTGGGAGAACAGGGGAGAACCAGAGGTCATCCCTGGAAACTGTATAAAGACGGTGCGAGTTGGGGAGTGAGAAGTAGGTTTTTTCATGCAGAGTTGTGAACGATTGTAACAATCATTCACAACTCTGCATGAAAAAACCTACTTCTCACTCCCCAACTCGCACCGTCATTATACAGTTTCCAGGGATGACCTCTGGTTCTCCCCTGATGCCCGAGAGTGTGGCATCTGCAGAGAATTTCAGTGTATTTAAAGCACAGTATGATGAGCTGTGAGTATCATAAAAGGATATCGTAAATGAGTCTTTGACTCCATGGGGGTCTTGGGTAATAATAATAATAATAATATAATTTAATAAAACTCAATTTTTTTAGTTACTATGCAACCAAACTCTCAATAATGGAATTATAGATTTCCTGTAATACTGCATGCCAGAAAATTTTAATTGCATTCTGTCCATACAGCTTTTAGCTGGGGGTTTTCATTAGCTTGTGATAACAGATGAGTATTGTAATAGTGTTAACTATAATGAACGTCAATTGCAAAGCTTTTCTATTTGTTTAACTAACAGCCCCAATTTCACAGTATTCTATAGTATACCATACTATATATTATTATTATTTACATGTCCACACGGTTAGCCTAGTGGCTGTGCGCTTCGCAAGCCTGGGGAAGGAGTGTCCTAGGTTTGATTCCCGTCGGTGACGTGATGAGCTGAAGAACTCGTTTATTAATATTTCTTACATTTTAATCAAAGTGTATCATCAATTTTTTTTTAATGCTGTTCTCACCCACGAAGTTTATTTGCAAACCAATAATGGTATATTTTGTACATGGGTGGGCTAAGGATTTTTTCTATTTTTTTTTTAATCAATTTTATATATACTGACTATAAGTGAGATTACAATAATAACAATTAAACTTATTCAAAACGCAACATGTTTCATCAGAGTGTCTGACTTCTTCAGGCGTGGGAACATAGAAAGCAAGTAAACAATATAAGAAACATCGTATCACTTTAAAATGACTATTATAAAATCAGTTAGATTTGAACTGTAGCTACAGTCCGTGTTGAAATTCTATTGTTAAGTAGCTGCGTGCATCTGATTTCACATGTGTGCCAATATCGGATAGCAGAGCTGAAAGAGTCCGGTAGATTATAGCTGAGGTTATTATTTATGTGATGAGAGTCCATAACAATTTCCTTAGACTCGACTATGCATCGCTACACCTCGTCACGGCATATATGAAGGTTTGAGGTTGTTGTCCAGTTTATCTCATGTTGACAGCCTTCATCATTTGTGTTTACTGAAAACAGTACATGGCTTGACAGGGCACTTGCTCTAGTTCTTTTGTAGGCAATGTCTCTCTGGTGTTCTTCTAGACATAGGAGGATGGATTTTTTAGTTTGGCCATAGTATTGCTTCCTGCAGTCACATGTGATTTTGTACACTCCTGGGAATTGTAGATGGTTGTGAGCTTGTTTGTATTTGCTTAAAATTGATCTTAGTTTAGGAAGAGTAGAGAAGCAGGTTTTTATGTTGAACTTTCTTAAAATTCTTCTTAGTTTCGTGGAGAGCGAGCTGATATATGGTAAGGAGATATAACCTTTTGGATTGTTTTGTGTTTCTGAGTTGTTCTGATGGCGGTGGTATAGATGCTTATTAATAGTTTTCGAAGATAGCCATTACTTGTGAAGGTTCTTTGTAGATATTGTAGTTCATTTATTAGATCTTCATCATTTGACAGTATAGATCTAGCACGATGTGCTAGGGTTGAGATGATACCCCACTTTCTGTGCAGGATACTGATGTGAAGACGCATGCAGGTATCTATCTGTGTGTGTGTAGATTTTCTAAAGATTGATATTTTAATAGAATCAGATGACTTAGTAAGTCTTACGTCCAGGAAGGGAAGAGATCCATTTTCTTCAACCTCCATTGTTAATTTGATATCTTGGTGGAAGTTGTTTAAATGATTTAAAAAAGACTGAAGGTTATCGGTGCCATGGTCCCAGATAAGAAATATGTCGTCTACAAATCTTAGCCAAATTTTTGGTTTAAGAGTAGCTGAGGAGATTGCCTTTTGTTCGAAATCTTCAAAAAAGATGTTAGCTAATATACGAGACAGGGGGGGGGCTTCCCATTTCCAATCTTTTATTTTGTTTGTAGATTTTTTTCTCATATTGAAAGTAGCCAGAGTGAATGCAATGTGATAGCATGGAAAACATCTTTTTTGAAATCTTGTTCTTTAAAATATCGAGAACCTCTTGAATTGGTACGTTTGTAAGAGAGCCACCACGTCAAAGCTCACCATGATATCTGAAGGCTGAAGTTTGAAATTTTTGATTTGAGACAAAATCTGTTGAGTTTTTTATATATGAAGAAGAATTTCCTGTAAAACCTTTTAAAGATGAAGCCAGAAACTTAGAATAAGCTGTAGGTAGGCGAGTCAATACTATCTACTATTGGTCTCAGTGGGTAGTTTTCCTTGTGTATCTTTGAGAGACCATATAACCTTGGGATGAGTGGATGTAAAGAGCGAGCAGCAAGGCGTATGTTTCGTGGAAGTTCTGTGACTTTTTGTAAGAGGTTGTTTGTTTTGTTATGTATCTCCCTCGTTGGATCTCTCTCAATTTCCAAGTATGTATCTGACTGTAATAATGCCAAGATTTTTTCATGGTAATCTGTTTTATTTAGCATTACAGTTGCGTTGCCCTTGTCAGCTTGTATGATAACGATGTCTTTGTTGTTCTTAAGACTTTTTATTGCTAGCCTTTCGCCAAGGGAGATGTTATCAGATGGAGGTCTTGCATTATTAATCGCAAGTATTGCTTCCATGAGAAATAAACTGGCATCTGCGGCAGGAAGTAATGATGCAGCTTTCTCCATCTTAGTTAAAAACATTTCCTTGGGAATAGTTTTAGGCGCAAGGACAAAATTGAGACCTTTTTTAAGAATTTGTTCTTCGTTGTGATTTAGAACATATGATGAATGGTTTATCACTAATTTTTTATTTCTTCCATGAAGATAATTAGGGGGTTGGTTGTTCTTGTGTTCTCTTTAGCGAATTAAATGTTCTGATAAGCTTATGTTTGTTTAAGTTTTGAGATGTTAATGCCCGATGTGTACTTATTTCTTGAACGTGATTCCATGACATGCAGTCTAAGGAGGTCACTAAATGGTTTTCTAAGGATGAAAAAGATAAAAGAGAAGAAAAGAGAAGAGCTAAATTACATTTGGTATCGTTAATCCTCTCTCCTAAAAGTTCTAGTTTTGCTTTTTGGTAGATTCTGCGTGCTTTTTTCACTGGTAATGGCTTCTCTGAATTGTAAGAATTTAGGAATAATAGAAGAGAATTTTAAGAAAGTTCAACATAAAAACCTGTTTCTCTACTCTTCCTAAACTAAGATTGATTTTAAGCAAATACAAACAAGCTCACAACCATCTACAATTCCTAGGAGTGTACAAAATCACGTGCGACTGCAGGAAGCAATACTATGGCCAAAACTGAAAAATCCATCCTCCTACATCTAGAAGAACACCAGAGAGACATTGCCTACAAAAGAACTAGAGCAAGTGCCCTGTCAAGCTATGTACTGTTTTCAGTAAACACAAATGATGAAGGCTGTCAACATGAGATAAACTGGACAACAACCTCAAACCCTCATATATGCCGTGACGAGGTGGAGCGACACATAGTCGAGTCTAAGGAAATTGTTATGGACCCCCTCATCACATAAATAATAACCTCAGCTATAATCTACCGGACTCTTTCAGCTCTGCTATCCAATATTGGCACATGCGTGAAATCAGATGCACGCAGCTACTTAACAATAGAACTTCAACACGGACTGTAGCTACAGTTCAAAGCTAACTGATTTTATAATAGTCATTTTATAGTGATACGATGTTTCTTATAGTGTTTACTTGCTTTCTATGTTCCCACACCTGAAGAAGTCAGACAATCCGATGAAACATGTTGCATTTTGAATAAATTTAATTGTTATTCTAGTCTCGGTTATAGTCAGTATATATAAATATGAACATATCCCAGTACTGAGTTAATACTACAAATTGCTATATATATATATATTTATATATTTGTATTTTTCATTTATTTTTCATAGTCCAAGAACCTTATTCTAGAGATAACTTTTATCTCTAAACATATAACTTTTTCAAACCACTTCAAGCCTTCAATAAGCAGACAGTGGTCTCATACCAGGAGATGAAATCCATCTCCCACCTAAAGACAATCACACACATCCATGTCCATGGCAGAATTCAAACCCACAGCCTGTTAGTTGGAGAGCAGGTATGCTAACCACTCAGCCAACCAGGCCAGCAATGAAATGTGTTCTCAACAAATGAAATGAAATGTGCTTTCAACATATTAATTACTAAATACTTATTAAAACTTGAGGTCTATATATTCAGTCATATCTATATACGTAATCATGAATTTTTAAATATGGATTTTCAAAGTATACATTATATATGAGAGCACAATATAGCTGAAAATTTAACGTAAATAGGTAGAATGTTGAGAGGAGATGGGGTGAATTTCATCGTTATGCAATAAATTAGTAGAGCATAACCATACTGTCACTAGTAATATTTCCAATACTTAGTACTGTTAAATACTAAGCATTATTGTCACCATATTGTTAAATAGTACTGATATACATATCTGTACTATGTTTGACTGATGTAATTATACATTTGAAGTAAGAGGCCACACCTCTCAGGCCACAAAGATGGCCTACCTCTACACCAATATCCTTAAATTTTTAGTTCCATCAACAAAAATTTGAATAAATAATGTACTATGCTCAATAGCAAGTCACCTAAGTAACTTGGCTTCATATAAAAATTAATGTTACAATAAAGTCAGTTAATTCTATTTAAATAATCTACTATATCAGAAAATTGTATGAGTTGAGTGGTGAATTTGTTTTGTGAGAAGGGATAAAAATTCTCCAGTTTCTGGGAGAAAAAAATCATACCATTCTATATGAGATTAATTAACTCAAACTTTGGCAACAAAGACTTTATAAAGATTCCTCACATTCTAGACAGGATTGACGTTGCAGTTTTATTTAGTCAAAGCAACTAAGCAGGGGCGGCTTGTGCATAGGCACTGCAGCACCCCCCCAATTTTTCTCTCTATATAAATATATTTATTTATTTATATTTGCTTGCAATATTTAATTTTATCATCAACAATCCCATACAATTCTCTTATTTTGTAAAAAAATAATAATAAAAATCAATCTTGTAACACTTAGGAGGGCGAAGGACGCTACCAGCATTGTGTTTTACACAATATGCATGTCATAGAAATGTGAGCTATTAGCGTAATGTGGCACTGTACGTCGCACAATTCCACTGTAGTTTATATGCAGTTTGCACCAGTAGTAGAGTGTTTGTAGTGCTTATCGTGTTTAGTCTGTCTCTTTAAATATTTGGACATTATAATTAAAGACATAACATTTGTTATAGTAATTTTTAAGTAATTTTGAATTATATTAAACTGTGTAATTTTATCGATGATAAACAATATTTTTTTACATGTTCAATTTTTTTTTAAATTTTTACCATAATTTTGATATTTTATCCAAACACGTATACACTGTACTTACAGTGTGTATGGAAATTCAAAAGTTGCAGCACCCCCTGCGATTTCAAACCACGAGCCACTACTGCAACTAAGGCTACAAAGGCCTTCATATCTGTCTGTAATTGGGTGTATTCTTCTGGCCAGTTTGCTGGTTTTGCAGGATGAAAAATACTGCCTTCTCAAAGCAAGACTAACTCACCTTCATTTGAACAGCGATAGGATAAGAACCCAGGTCTTTCTAACTAAATGGCAGCATCACTAATTTAGCATACAAAGGTGCTTAATTTGGAATTATTTCAATTTTTGATTACACTTAAGCCATCCCAGAAAAACATAAATAAAAGACACACACTATGATTCCCAATAGATGTTGAAAGTTTTTCTGCTTGGTTATACTATAAATTAGAGATGGTTTAATCCTTTATCCAAGTGTAAGCAAACAAAGTTTGCATGTGAAATAACTTCATGACTGGGGAACTCATATATATGAGTTGCCCAGTTATATAGTTACTTCACATGCCAACTTTGTTTACACTTGGATAAATGATTAAATCAAGAATATAATTTCTTGGCATCTCTAATTTATACTATGAATCCCATAATACAGTAGTGTATTAGGAGTCTGTCATTTTGTGTATGTACTAAATGCTATATGAAATACACAATACACTATTTTTTTTTATTATAAACTCACAATCCAAGGACTGCTCTAAAATTAAGCCAATATATGCATGCATTCAAGATTATTCCACTTTCCATTTTCTCATCCAAAATTAATTCATAAAAGCCTCTTCCACATGCCTAATTACATCATTAGTATATAATGATCTGAATGATGCAGTCATGACTGAAGTGGGTATGCAAGGGAGGGAAGGCTTAGATATAGACATATTTATTTTTGGACATCTCCGAAGGTTCATCATAGGAAGTCCATACTAACCATTATTCACACAATATCAATATCATTCCCCTTCCATGCATTGAAAAGTCTTTGGTATCAATCTTATAAAATCTCTTTAAAAACATGTTTCTATAATGGCTTTTCTATGTTTCTATCTACCTTATTAAAATATTATAAAGGGGAATGACCTCCCTATTCCAACTTAATGTGTTCTTCAACATCCAAGTAATCTGATGTGTTATTTTGGCCACTTATGAAATATACCCTCTAAACTTCCCTCTCCATCCCCCTCCACAAACCCCTAGCCTCATCAATCTCCTGCAGTCCAGAGCTATCTAAGATGTAATACATAGATGCAGCTTATGATATCTTCATTCCAAAGTGCATGACCTTGTGTATGGCCACATTAAAACTGATAACCATTATCCTTTGCCCATACTGCTGCTCTTTAAGTCATCCTGCAGGATCACATTGACTGTTACTAGTTTTATATAGCTTGCAAACAACTGAACACCTCTCCTTCAATCATGTCCTAGGTTAATGATATACAAATTAAAAAGCAGCGGACCAAGTACTGGGATCTTAATACACTTCTAGTGTATTAAGATATAATACTCTTTGATGTACGTATGTACATCAGCTACCCCTCTTATATACATATTAGCAGCTTCATTATCCATTTCCAATTAACTCCAATTTATGTAAGAGAGTTCCACGTAGTACATCAAATGTTTTTGCATTTGACAGTGGTACTGCTAATAGTATCTCTGCATAACCATTTGTTTCATTCAACTCAAAAGTCACTTTTTGCTTCTGTTATCTCCCTACCATCAGTAATCATTAGTCATCCTACTACAGTCATTCCTCCTTTTAATTGCTGCATAGTGAAAAAATTCTTTGGGATTTCCTCTTGCACATCAACTAGTTTACTCCATAATTAGCTTTGGCCTTCCTTACTATACTGGTCACCCTTCTTGCCCATACTCTGTACTGTTCATGAGCTTGCTGATAAGCTTTCTACTTATACACTTTCTATAATGTTTTCTTTTCTGCAACTCCCTTAATGATGTTGCCCATACATCTACCTGATTTATCCTCCTGACTCTGGATACATACAGTCTGATGACGCTTTCTTCAAACATTCCTTGACCATTTCCCATGCATTGTTAACATCTTTCCTCTCCAAATTCTTCTCCCATGGTTGACAATCTCCCAGGCCAAGTTTTCTGATGCTATCACCATATTCAGCACTCCCAACTGCCACATTCCTTCTACATGTTGTCTGATGTAATTATCTCTTAGCAACTGCATAAATTTCCTTTCTTTCTTTCCTTCTATCTGAACATTCCTTCTTCCATTCTATGTCCCATAACCAAAGCCCCCATAATAATTACTCATCCTACATCCAATGTGCTAATTTGTTGATGAAATGCAATTCACATTCTCACTCTCATCTGCTCCCACATTCTCCCTCCATATGTCCTCACTTATGTCTTAATTTCATCTTTCTATTCACTTGTTTCTATTCACTTGTTTCTATTCAGGAACAAGTGAATAGAAAGATGAAATTAAGAAAGATGAAATTAGAAAGATGAAAACTCGACTGTCTCATTCTCTCTCCCATTTCCATAACTTACCTCTCCTAATCTTGTTTGTCTGACATCAGTTAGCTTTTCAAATCTCCTAATCCCTCCTTTTACATGATTCAAGTTATTTTTCAATTGTTCTCTCCGTATCTCCATCTTTCCTTCAAGCATCCTACCTCACTCAAGATTCACTGGTACAATCAACATAATCTGTCAGAACCTCCACCTCCAGTCAAGTTATCTAATGATCATTCCATCACAATCTTATGCATGATTTCTTCCCCCTTTGATCATGCTGCTCATATCTCACTGTTGCTATCACTCATTTCACATCACTATTGCCACTACTGAAAATGCAGACCGATAATTTACAAAACTATGCTGTCCCTACAGTGTTATCATATTTCTATCTACAGAATTCTTGAATTTTCCAATACCTTAGTTTTCCAGTACCTTAATACCCCCCCACACACACACCCACACCAACTGCTGAGGTACTGGTCCCTCTTTTGGAGCTTACTGTACATAAAAAGTAGTATCTTTCTCCCTTTTCACTGGAACCTTTGCCAGTGCTGAAACTTAAACATCCTGGTCTTGGATATTGAAAATTCTCTTGCACTTTCCCACACTATGCTGTCTATGCCCCAAAGTAACATACTAAACATGTTTTTCTTCATCATTTCCCTTGCATCTTTCTCTCTCTCTCCCCCACCTCTTTTGGTTTGGTTCTCTTCCATATCACTCAGAAGCATTTCTCCAACCATTCTCTCTCATTTTATCTTGTGAAGGACGAGTAAACACATGTCCTCTCATTACAAATCAATATCATTATCGAAACTAATTACAGTATCATTAGCATCTGATCATTCACTTCATTTCCAAGGTTTCATTTTTGCTACCATTTGTACTATGTGCAACTTTGCTTGCTTCTACCACTTTATGTACAACTCAGCTGACATTTTCACTTGTATTTCATCATTCAATTCTCCACTGTCATGACTGTTTTACTCTCCGTACACTTGTGGTACTCATTTTCAAAAAACTTCCAATACACATATTCGCCAGTCTCAACCTCCATCTACAAAACTTTTACCCTTTGCAACAAATACATCACACACACACACACACACACACACAAAGTAACAGCTCTTAGAACAACTTACTAACAAATAAGCAAACACTCAAAACAATAATCCACTACAAATGACCTTAACCAGATTTTATTTAATAATAATGTGAAAGAAAGGAATCTATCATTAAATACTGTGATTCTTCTTCTTCTTCTCCCACTTAAGTACAGTCACTGTTTTTAATGCATCTCCTCCACATCCTCTTGGGCTATAACCATATCCAAGTTCTTCATCCTCAGGTCCTCCTCCACCACCAGCTCCCTCAAACTTTTCTTTGGCCACCCACACATTCTCCTAGTTTGCATAATCCATCTGCATGACCTTTCTTCCCACATACTCATCCTCCCTCCTTGTCACATGACCAAACCATTCCAACCTTGCAACCTTAGTATCTTCGCTCCTAAGTTTGTAACTTTCACTGTTTCACTTACATAGTCATTTCTCAGATGATCCTTTCTGGTCACACCACACTTCCACCTAAGCATTCTCATCTCTGCTACCTCCATCCTGCTGATGCTATTTTTCCTCTGGGCCACAGTTTCCATAGCTGGTCTCACCAGTGTCCTGTAGATTTTGTCCTTTAGATTGACTAGCACCCTCTTATCACATAGTACTCCTGCCATCTTTCTCTAGTTCCTCCATCCAGCTTGTATCCTGCATCCCACTTCCTTCTCAGCCTCTCCATCCTCTTTCACTGTTGAACCTAAGTATCTAAAGTCACTAACCTTCCTGATGACATTTCCTTCCAGCTCCAGAGCTGCCATTCCCTTTGCAACACACATACTCAGTCTTACTTCTGCTCAGCCTCATACCACTCTCTTCCAGTACTCTCCTCCATCTTTCCAATTTACCTGCCACTTCTCCTGATTCTGCACACAGCACAACGTCATCTGCATACAATGTTGTCCAAGGCACATCTTCTCTCACCTCTTCTGGACAGATTGTAATATGAATGTTTAATTGTGATGTGAATGTTTAATATTGTGATGGAGGTGGGTCCCCATCTCCATCACAATATTAAACAGGAAAACAAAAGCTTTCTGTCTCTCCCAGGCAGGTCTGAACTCTTGTCTTCATATTTCCGTACATTTCCATATCTCAAGAGTGAATCTATTATCTGACTAATTCAACAGTCTACTCACTCAGGTCCTAAAAAAGGAGAAGGATAATATGCAAATCATTATACCTCAATGCTTTTTTTTTTTAGATAAAATCAAATTGCATTATTTAATATGTTAATATTATACTAATACTCCAATCTAATACTATTAGATAATAGTACATATACATACTTTTACTTACCTGCCAATGATAAATATACTTCCTAATGTATAAAGTAGAGCAAACTTGCGTGCCTTCAATATTAGCATTGGTGTATAAAGTCCTGCCTGTTAAGAATAAAAATGGAAGCTATTAAAAATTCCTCTGGTATATAATACTATAAACTGTATATTCTTTTGTTATGTTAAAATAATAGTGGTGAATAAGATCATCTGAAGCCAACAAGTGGAGGAAATAAGCATGTTAAAAATTATATCCTATCGAGCTCATCAGAAAGAACAGAGGTCTGTCTGCAGCTTGCTGCTACTTTGCTTTGTAAAGGTTCAGATATCGCTGATATATATTCATTGTGTTTAAATTTGTTACATAATTAAGTGTATTTCATTTGTCATTAAGTTGCTTGATCTCACCCTGTGAACTTCATATGCTATGCATAGTTTTTCTTACTGAAAGCAACTTTTAAATGTCTTTTTTGAGTAGATATATAATGTTTCATATATGAAAAGCAAGTTAATCATCCTAAATAATTTGTGTTATACATAAACAGATGTACATTTTAAATCACTAAGCAAAAATTCACTCCTATCCTTAAAAAAAAAAAAAAAGAAGAAGAGGGACTTTATTTTGGTTAGAAAGGAATAATCAGAAGACACTGGCATCTGATATTTCTTCTGAGTATACTATTATTATTATTATTATTATTTAACACCTCCAGGGAATCCAAAGACTCATCGAGGGAGGGCACCTGCTCTATAACTCTATCTCCACCACTCAAATCCACCAACTGACCTCAACTACACCACCACTAGTTTTTCCATAGAAAATCAAAAACATCCATGCCCATGGCGGGATTCGAACCCGCAGCCTTATGGCTGGAGAGCAGACATGCTAACCACTCAGCCAGCCAGGCTGGGCTAATTAGTGAAGACATTTTGCAAGAGACAGAGAGATAAGGAATCTGAGGTGATAGTGGACATATGACAAAATTGTAAGGAACATAAGATCAAGGCAATGATATGGAGGACATTGCTGAAGATTCTGATTCTCTTAAAAATGGCCTTGATAAAGCTGCACATGGAATACGCATAGATCTGGTCACCTAGTTTTTAAAGGCGTATGAGAATATGGAAAGGTTCAGAAAGTTAACTAAAGTAATGTTTCATCTCAGAAAGATTAAGAAGAAGACTGAGGAAATGCAAATTACAGAGCCTTGTGAACATAGAAAAAGGAGATTTCCTTACCCCATTCAGTAACATTCATTTGCTGCAGTTTACCACCTCCGAATTCTGAAGCTTGACTTTCTGCAATACAGCTATCCAATTAGTGAAATCATCTTCCAAGTGACCTTAATGTTACTAACTGGCTGACCATTTCCAATAGCACCGACCAAGCTGGACAAGGTGCAGCAGTATTGTATCTGTTATGAGCAATGACTTAATGCATATCATATATCTACTAACCAGAATCACTAAAAATCAACCCTCTCCACTTTCCCCATACTCTTGATCTTTTCTTAACCATTATCTTTCCAGATATACTGCAGAGATCACACCTCTCTTCTCAGCCACTCAGATCACAATCTTGTACAAGTTTCTATCTCTAACAGAATCCCTCTCCTTCACTATCAACAATATGTCCTTAGGCATTACAAAGGTATCAAGTGAGACAACCTAGAGAATCTACTCTTCCTTTCCACAGTCAGTCTAGTCCTTTTGTTCTAATACAAAAATCAGTTCTGAGCAAGTCACAAAAATTAACCTCACTGGCATGAAGGACTTTATTCCCCATTCTATACAAAATTGTTATCCACTTTCCAAGCCTCAGTTCAACAAAAAGTGTACTAAAACAGTTGAAAAAAATTCAAATTATTATATGCACCTTGCAACAAGAACCTCAGCTTCATACTCAACCTATGCTGAACAAGGCAATAAATGTGAAACAACCACCATCGTCATCATCATCATATGTTCACTGGGCATCCACAGATGCCATATAGTCATTCTGATGCTCGGTGATGTGCTACACCAGGCCTCACCATGTAGTCATGTTGTATAATTTTCTGGAGGCTTCGACTCTGATAATCAGTCACTCCACATGCACACCATCCATCTCATTGACGATCTGCCCCTTCCTCTTTTTCCAGAAACTTTACCTTCTATTACTGTTCCGAGAAGTACTCCTGCCATTCTTTCAATGTGTTCAAAATATTTAACTTTCATCTGTCAATATCCTTAATGAGCCTTAAACTTCTACTGATCTTTTCTAACACCCATTCATATGTAACACCTTTCAGTATATGATATCCTCAACAGCCTTCTGTAACAGAAAAGCAGCTATCCCATTCTTATCTGACTTCTTTAGGTTCCAAGTCTCACATAAGTTGCTGTTGTAAAAAAAACAAGTGCATCCAAAATCCTCAACTTTGTTTCCATGGAGATAAATCCATCCTTCCAGATTTTAGACAATATCAGACTGTCGTTTTAGCCATTCCTAATCTTCTTCTAACATCTTCTGAGCAGCAATTCTTTACATTAATAATGGATCCTGGGTACTCAAATTTGCTGACTTCCTCAATTCTTTCTCCATTAAGGTACACTTGTTTCTCAAGAGCTTCCCTGTTTGTACTTCCTTAGAGAACCATAATCTTTGTCTAGCTAGGATTGAGTTGAAGTCCTCTGTTATTACTGATCTTGTTAACTTTATCAGGAATTTGTCCTAGTTCTTCCTTGTCATTACAGAGGAATATAGTATTCATCAGCATACCTCAGATTACTGATCAATCTACCACCTATCCTAATTCCTGTCTTGAGTTCATCTGATGCTTCACGTATGATGTCCTTAGTATATATATATTAAACAACTGAGGAGAAAGTAAACATCCTTGCCTAACTTCTTTTCCAACCTGAAGCCAATCAGTTAATCCAACAACTGTTCTTACTGTGACTTCTTGCACCCTTGCAAGTTGGCTATCAACCTGATAGTGTGTTGAGGAAAACTCATTCTTTTTAATATTTCCCACAGTTTCACATGCTGAACACAGTCAAAAGTTTTACAGTAGTCTAAGAAACACATTATCAGAGAGTCTAAATTCTTTATATTTTTCTATGATCTGTCTAAGGCAATGGATCTGATTTCTGGTGTCCTTAACTTTCCTAATACCTGCTTGTTCCTCGGGCATCAATGCCTCAACTTTGGCCTCGATCCTATTTAGAATGATCATCAATAAAACTTTGCTTGCATGAGATATTAAACTAATAGCTCTATAGTTCTTGCAAGCCTTCATATCTCCCTTCTTATGTAGTGGTATGAAAACTGAAAGGATGATGGCTGAGACACTTCAAGTGTCTCAGCCATCATCCTATCTTCCATATCCTTGTAATCAATCTATGAAACACTCTTATCCCTTTATCCCATGTGGCCTTAATCAACTCTGCTGGGATTCCATCTGAACCTGGAACCTTATTGCTGTTAAGCTGCTTAACTGCTCTTTCAATTTTGTGCCTAAGGAGGCGGTTCCAAATCAGAATTTTCCTGATGAGAGGACTCCTTCAAATCTTCTTTATCCACTCAACTGTACAGTTCCTCACAATATTCTTTCAATCTGTTTTTGATTTCCAATTCTTCTGTTAGTAATGCTCCATTCCTGTCTTTGATGACATTCAATTTGGGCTTAAACTTGTGCTTTAGGTCATGAACTAAATAAAACATCCTTTTATAATTGTGCCTCCTCATCTCTTCACATCTGGAAGTCTATCTCTTCACATTTATTAGTATAAGATGTTTTCTTGTTTTGCTTGATGGCTCTTCTGACTTCTTTATGTAATCTCTTATATTCTTCAGTCCCTGTGTCTCTTCTTTTTTCCAACAGCCTTCTTTTGATTAGTTCCCATGTTGAATCTGATATCCATGGGTCTCTTGGTCTTCTTATTGGGCTGAGATATTTCTTGACTGTATTCTATATTATCATCCTGACTCCTCAAAGAACTGGTGAGTTCTCAATTATCTCCAAAAAATCATCCAACCGAGTTGATGTTTCTTCTGTGAATCCACTAGGAATTACTCTAACTTCCAGTCTAGCGGGATGCACCTGACTTGGAAGTTTTCAGAGTCTTAGTCTTACTTTGGTTCTTACTGGCTGATGGTCTGTACCACAATCTGCTCCTGCGAAAACATGAACAGCTCAGGTAGTTTATCTTTTTCCGTTCTGCAAATACTGGTCTATTTTCCAACTAATTTAACCGTGAAGGACAGGTATGCATATCAGATATGCTTGTCTTTCATGATGGGAAGCCAGGATGTAATCAATCTGGTGCATCGACCTTTCCATGTTAGATATCCAAGTATAGGTCCATCATGAGTGTTTCTAGAAGCAGGTATTGATAATAACTAATCTGTTGTCATGGACAAATTCCCATTGTCTTTCATGGGTGTTACATTCATCCACACCAAATATGCCACACTCTGGCCTAACTCTCATACTCTTTCCCACTTATGCATTTAAGTCCCCTAAGATGCAAAAGGGGACTCTTCATCAGGCCTATCTGTGTGGGGTGCATAAACTACCATGATTGATACATTGGTAGGCTAAGCCTTAAGTCTAATAGAAAGTATCCTATCGTTAACAAGGTTATAACCAAGAAGGCTTCTTGCCTGAGCAGTCTTCAGTATCATAGCTACCCCCATGATGCTTTGAGTCACAACCTGAGTAAACAACTAGCTTACCATCCTGTCTTTTGAAGTGACCTACATTCCATCTGGTCTCTGCAATTCCCAGGATGTCAATTTAATCTCAAGAGTACCCATCTGTGGATCCCGAACAATCCATGTGGCTATGCAAATTTCCTTCTAAGATTAATTAGTGGTGTAGCTAGAGCTTTTGCTGCCCCTCTCAATATACACCAAAAATACTACAAAAAGTCAAAACAACATATAGGGAAATAAATTAAAACACTATGTTTATTTTTGAAGTAAAACTTTAACTTCAATATTCTAAAATTCTTGCTTTTCTGTTAGCAAAATCGTCAATGACATTGTCGAAGTCTATTTCATAGTAATGCAGGTAATTCTTAATTTTATTTAGAAAAACTCCTCTCACAACTAGCAGCACTTACAACAATTGTGAGGAAAATTTGCTGTGGTATTACAACAGTTGGAACTGAGTTCTCGAGACTGTATTTTAGAATTAACTGCAAAAGTTCAAAAAATTTTCAAAGTGCTGCCCGGGGTGGACCCCCCCCCCCCCGTCCCCTCTAGCTGCGCCTCTGAGATTAATCCTATAACTTTTGTTGGAGACTGTAATATACTTCTCAAAAAGGCCCCTCTGCCTAAGCCATGAATGCAGTTCTGATTATTCTGCATGACAACCAATGCAGCATGAGATGTATTATAAGGCACAACCATTTTGGCATTTTGGAGTAAAGTCACTGCAAGAAGAAAGTGGTAGGGTTGCAGAGGCCCTTTCCACATAAGATGAAACGAAATAGCACAATAGGAAAGATTCACCTCCTAGCCCTTGAAAACTCTAATAGCATTGAGGGAGGGAAGGAGCAAGAAGAAAAGAAAAGGGTGGGTATACAGATAATATAACAGATGTATATTACGTGAAGCAAGGCATGGTCCGGCATCAGGTACTTCGGGTCTGCCATGCCCAGATAACACCACTGTTACAACACCTAAAGATAAAGCTGACCTCTTCACATCACTCTCTTTTCCAAATGTGGCATAGATCACCAAGGCAAATCACCTCCTATCATACTAGGAATTGACCATATGACTTGTGGTTTATCATCACACAACCATCAGCAAATCCAAATCTGACTTTGTGGGAACTAATAGCAGAAAACTCACCTCCTGTCCAAATGGAACCTGTCGTGCCACAACTTCAGCTAAACCACAAATCATATGGTCAGTTCCTAGTATGATAGGAGGTGATTTGTCTTGTGATCTATGCCACTGTTACAGCACCTAAAGATAAAGCTGACATCTTCTCCAAATGTGGCATAGATCACCAAGACAAATCACCTATCATATTAGGAACTGACCATATGATTTGTGGTTTATCATCAAAAAACACATTAGAAAAATATTAAATGGCAGACACTAATATCTTCTGGACAGAATGATATCATTCCAACTGTTCTCAAATGCTGTACTCCAGAGCAAACGCCAATTCTTTAATTATCATTGAGACCTTCAGGGAGTCGAGGACTGCTCAAGTGTGTGTGTGGGGGGGGGGGGATGCAATATATGACCCGTACCAGCTGTCATATCCTATCTTAAACTCATTTACACTCACCACTTCAAAAGGACAACTTCTTCACTCCCTACTTTGTGAGAGAAATATCTAGCTCTAACTTTTCTTAACCACAAGAAATTTAACTTCCATGGATGCTCTGTTTTCTCTTCACCTTCCATATAATGAAAACTTTCACGAGACAATATCCTATAACACCCATTCAGAAGTTTATAGACCTATATCATATCATATCATCAAAAACAACATCGACAAAGATTTAACAAACTTTAATAATCATTTATTGAACTGCAAAGAAAGAGCCTCCTATGAACTTCCTCCTAAGACCAGGGAATGCCTATCACCAAGAACGATTAAACTATTGAAGAAAAAACCATTTAGAATATAAAATTATCTATAACAACTAAGACAGAACATCAAAGACAACTATAATATATATAGTATGCATGTCCGGACAATTCATCGTGGGGAAAATTCATCACAGAAAAAACTCATCGCACAAACTATTGATTGCTGAAAAAATTCGCTGAAAATGTTATTTCGCTAGAAAATTTAAATGATATTGCATTAATACCGAATACATGAAAAGTAAATGCAGTGCAAGATAAATTGCACAAAATATAATTTTATTATGTATCTATGTATTAGTCTGCATGGTTAGCCGAGTGGCTGGTTGCTTCTCAACTGTGTTCTGGGTTCAATTTCTGTCGCTGACATGAGGAGCTTAGGATCTTTCTCAGACACAGCCAAGTTATCCAGTCTTGGGCAAGGACTGCAGGGTTTTTCTCCCCAGTTTATATGGGATTTTTCCTCCCACAAGCAGGCAAACTGGCCTTGAGAATGTAACACTTCTACAGACATAGGATACGCTGGGAAGCATAGGTCAACCACATTATCCTCATATAACGGTTGCAGTTATAAGGAATAGATACCGTAAAGGTAAAAGAGGTATAGATCTTGTTATTTATTTAGATTTTCATAATATTTTTTATTCTTATACAGTGAAAGTAATATTTTATTGATTGGTGAGTTTCCTAATTTTTGTTTAGTCTTAAAATGGTATAATATTCTTTCTTACTTTGATACTACAGATTCTGTTGATGGAATATTAATACTTACAAAATTATAACTGCAATTGTTATACAAGGATAAGGTGGTTGGCCCTATGCCTCTCAGTGTATCCTATATCTGTAGAAGTGTTATCTTCTCAGGGTGAGTTTGCTATTTGCTTGAGGGAGGAAAAACCCCACATAAACTGGGGAGGAAAACCCTGCAGTCCTCGCCCAAGACCAATTAACTTGGCTATGTCTGAGAAAGATCCTATACTCCTCACGTCAGCGATGGGAATCGAACCCAGGACACTCCTTTCACAGGCATATGGTTGTGAAGCAACCAGCCACTCGACTAACCGTGCAGACTAATACATAGATGCATAATAAAATTATATTTTGTGAAATTTATCTCGCACTGCATTTACTTGTTTTATATCATTATCAATGCAATTCATTTCAGTTTTCTAGTGAATAACGTTTTCAGTGAATTTTTTCAGTGATCAATAGTTCATGTAATGAATTTTTCTACAATGAATTTTCCTCGCAATAAATTGTTCGTGAACCATAGAATGACAAAACTGGCAGAAGCAGCCAGGCTCTGTAGTAGCCTAAAAAAGTAGAAAAATAAATAAGTCTAAAGCAACCACTACCATCAGCCTTCATAGACAAACAATCACAGAAACAGAGGTGAGATGGAAAAAATAATAAAACTGTTTTATGAGAACCTTTACTCATCTAAACAGGTAGTCATAGCGCCAGTAGCAGATGAAAATTTGGAAATACCATCTATCCTACCTGAAGAAGTAAAAATGGCTATTCAGCATATAAAGAATGAACGATCACTAGGAATTGACAGTATACAATCCGATGAATTAAAAATGGGTGGACAAATAATCTTTAAAGCTCTAGCAGAAAGATTTATTCAACATATACAACTAAGGAAAGCACCTACCGAATGGAAAACATCAAAAACCATTATTCTGCATAAAAAAGGTAATAAGGAAGACAAGTAATTATAGACCCATCTGTCTATTATCACACACGCACAAAATGTTTGCCAGAGTCATCCGAAACAGAATACAAACCTCCAACAACGAAAATAGCTGTAAAGAACAGGCCGGTTTCAAAAAAATGCTTTTCAACAATAGATCACATTCAAACTATTACTGAACAGAAAGATGCAGAGATTACCGTTCCACTTTGTCTTCTTTTTATAGATTTTAAAAAGGCATTTGACACTGTTGAACATAATGCAGTATTCCAAGCTTTAATAGAATAAGGAGTAGAAATAGCATATATCCAGCTTATAAATGATATCTGCAAAGAAGGCACAACAAATATCACTCTTTTCAATCACCTGATTAAAATTAACTTAAGTAGAGGAGTACATCAGGGCGATGTCTTATCTAATCTCTTTACATCTACTCCGGACAGCATCATTTGAAAAACTGACATGAAAGATGGAATAAACATTGATGGTGAAATGTTAAATATCCTATTATTTACCAACGATGTGGTATTGATATCTCACTGCCCCGAACTATTAGAATCAATGCTGAATGACATAAGCCGAAACTGCCAAAAATTTGGATTGGAAGTACATACAGACAAACAAGATGAATGAAAAATGAATACTGTAAAGATTACACAATCACTCTAGAATCCCACACCATCGAAAAAGTTGAAGATTACATCTACCTCAAATACTACTGGATAGTAATTAATGAGAAAATTAAGATCAACTAAAAAAATTAATGATTATTTATTAACAAACAAGATTATTTTCATAATGCTATGATTATAAGAGTAGCAAGCATAAGAAAGACAGTCTTAAATAAAATCAGGTTTATCAAGATTTTCTTTAAAATTAGCTTTACTAATCACAAATACTGATTCAAAAAATGCCATTTGTATTTAATGATACTGATTATAGTTTTTTTTTTTTTTTAAGTACCCATTACAAATGTTTTGCAAAATCAGTAACAGATGTATTCAGCAAATCTGTGTACAATAAAGCCAAGACAAGCACTAAAACAGGTGGCAGGATGGTGAAAATCTGTTGTTACACCTTCATTCACATCTATACATGTATATATATGCATGTTTTATTATCTACTTAACATACATTTTCTCATATTTTAGAAATGAAGGTTTCCTCTATGATCTTCATAAAATCTTTATGATCTTTCACATGAGTATAAAAAACTTTTTTGCCTAATAAATAAGATGTATAAATTTAATCTGACAAAGGTAGTCAAATAAAATAAAAATATTTACAAGCATAAATACTTCACTAATTACATCTTATAAACATGTAATATCTATTAAAAAATCATCATTCTTTGGCACATACCTTCCACAGATATATCAGATATTATGATAGTCCAACAAAAATAAAAATATTTCATGACTCAATATTTCTCAAAATTTTTCATAACAATTTTTTTTCCCCCAAACTGGTCTACATGTTAAGTATGCCACTCCTAACTGCATTAAACCCAGGTAGATATTTTGGAATTAGATTTAGAATTAAATTAAAGAGATTTTTTTTGTTTGTTTGTTTGTTTCATAACCACTTTCTGCCAATTTTTCATCTCAATTTGCTATGCTTATTCTTGAATATTAATAATGTCTAGTTCTTTGCTGATATCTATTTCATTTTTAATGTGGCCCACCATATTTACTTCCCTAATTTTCATCATAATTCGCATATCCATGGCATGTAATTGTTCAAATGTGGTATTTCAAACCCAATGCTCAATCCATGCAAAACAGTTTAAACACTCTTTCGTACATTGCTAGCTTGACCTCCTGCCAATTTCTCTCCCATTCCATATAAATTTATTCAAATAACTTCTCAATGTACTAACCTATATTTATTCTATTATCTAATTCAATATTTAATTTCTCATCCTCACAAAAACATTGCGCCTAAATAGCTAAAATTTTTTACATACATATAACAACATACAACTTAAATAGTCGTGACCTGTTTAATACTGAAAAGGCAGGTAATGTTTTCTGTGTTTCAGCTTATTTTCATTGTTCTGGTGTTGAAATTTATTTAATATTTTCTTATGGAGTAATCAAAGAAATTATTATTTAGATAAAGATTAAAGATTTTAATAAGACTATACAATTTTGTCCTATATGAGTATCAGGTTTACTACTATATGTCCTAATAATGTGGTCTGTATTGATTATAAACAGTGGCGGCTCGTGGCTTAAAATCATGATGCAACTTTCGAAATATACATACACACTGTAAATACAGTGTATATGTAACTACCTTTGTAAAAATTAAAAAAAAAAAATTAAACGTGAAAAAATATTGTTTATTATCGATAAAATTATACAGTTTGGTATAATTCAAAATTAGTTAAAAATAAAATATATTCTTGTTTTGTTTCATGAAAAAATATTGTTTATTATCGATAAAATAATACAGTTTAATATAATTCAAAATTACTTAAAAATTACTATAACAAATGTTATGTCTTTAAATTGTAACATCCAAATATTTAAAGAGACGGAGTAAACACGATAAGCACCACGAACACTCTACTGCTGGTGCAAACTGCATATAAACAACAGTGGAACTGCACGATGGACAGTGACACATTACACTAATAGCTCGCATCTCACTATGACGTACATATGCTTGTGAGCATGAGTATAACAATATGACACTGTGGAAAACACAGTGCCACTAGCATCCTTCGCCATCCTAAGTGCTACAAGATGGATTTTTATTATTATTTTTACAAAATAAGAGAATTGTACAGGATTGTTGATGATAAAATTAAATATTACAAGCAAATTTTATATAAATTAATAAATATGTTTATATATTGAGAAAAATTTGGGGGTGCTGCAGTTCCGCAGTGCCTATGCACGAGCCGCCCCTGATTATAAATAAAAACGTGGATGACATACAATCCTGCCCTATATCTTACAAGAAGGACATGTGACTCAGCAACTTTTCTACAGAGCTTTCGATTCTAAATGCTAATTTGCAACTTTAATATAAGATACATGTTATTCTATATATAAGAGTCCATTTACACCATTCAGATTTGAAGAGTTTTCTCCTTTTCATTTCATAGCTTAGTGACTGTCAATAAAGTTGAAACTCAAGTAACAAGTGTAGGCACAGTTTCAGAGTCAGAGAGATATGACAACACTGAGCAAGAAAATCACAACTGGAGGATAGAAACAACAAAGTAATGTCTGCAATCAAGAGAGCAGTGGAACAAACAGTCCCAGAGACAGAAGCCAAAGAAAGGTGGATCTCACAGGAGACATTAAAGATAATGCCAGCCTGGGTGACTGAGCGGTTAGCATATCTGACTTGCTTGCAATTAAATGTGATAACAAATAACTGGTTTTAACCATAGCTCTATTATCTTCAATAGTTTGGTAAATACACTTTGTTGATTTTGAAGTGTCAACTTTAATTCCGACAATTTATCTTCAAGAAGTTTCGCAACATATTTGTCATAGTTCTCTTTATGATTTGTATCGTAATACCTTTTAATATTATATTCTTTGCAAACTGCAATAGAGTTCCTACATATCAGGCATAAAATTTTTTCCCCTTTGAATAAAACTGCAAGGGCTGACTGTATGCCTAGAGTCTGAATAATAAATCAATTAGGGATTAAATGGATGAATAACACCATTAAGCTTGAGCTGGAAAAAAAAAAGAAACAACTGTGGAGAGAATTTAAGGACAAAGGTGACCTGCAGGCACACGAACGGTATAAAGCCCAGGCCAGAAGGGTAACAAGTGTGGTAAGAAAAGCAAAAGTGGATTATGAAAAAACATTAGCCATGCAGGCTAAAGAGAATCCCAAACAGTTTTTTAATATGTTGCAAGTAAAAGAAAAAATGGATACAGCAGATTGATTTTAAAGAATGCCGATGATAGGGAGGTAACCGAATCAGTTGATATAGTAGAATTACTGAGTGAGCACTTTGCAAGAGTATATCATCGATGTGGTAACATTGCAGAAATGGAAGAACAAACAGCTTATACGGGAATTGTGGTGAATGAAGTGGAGGTGAATAGTCTATTACAAAACCTCAATGTCAATTCATATATGGGATTGGATGGTATACCAGCTCGTGTCATACGAGAAGCGGCTAAAGAATGGTCAGTGCCTTGGACCATTTTGTTTAATTTGAGTCTCGGGTCTGGGTTAGTCCCAAGGGGGTGGAAAGAGAGGACAATAGTTCCAATGCATAAAGGAGGTTCCAAGACTGCTGGTGAAAATTACCAGCTAATCAGCATATCAGGAATGGTTGTCAAGGTCTTGGAGAAAATAGTCAAGAGGAAAATACAAGATTGGATAGATGAAAATGGGTTACTCTATGGGGGGACAGCATGGTTTCGTGAAGGGTAGATCATGCCTCAGTAACTTGCTCACGTTCTATAACACAGTGACGGCTGAACTGGATAAGGGTAATGGGTTTACAGTGATTCTACTGGAGCTTGCTAAAGACTTTGATAAGATACCACATGGAATTCTAATAAGTAAACTGCAGCATATGAGAACGGATATAGGGTTGTGAAATGGATAGGAGGGTGGTTGATGGAGAGATATCAGAGAGTAGTTTATTCAGGAGTAGAGTCCAAAAGACGGCCCGTGACTAGTGGTTTGCCGCAGGGTTCTGTTCTTGGGCCGTTACTGTTTAATTTGTTCATTAACGATATAGGAAAGGATCTGAGAGGAACTGTGCATCTGTTTGCGGATGATGCAAAGTTAGGTAGAGCAATAGTGAATGCTCATGATGTCAAAAATTTGCACAATGATTTGGATAGTTTGGAGGACTGGGCTAAGGAGAATGGATGTCAATTTAATGTGGAAAAATGTAAGGTTTTGCATTTTGGGGTGAAAAGATTAGCAGCAGTATATCACATTGGTGGAATTGTACTCCAGGAGATTGACGAGACCAGGGATTTGGGAGAGTTGGTGGATAGGGAGTTGAAGTTTAGGGGACACATCGCAAAAGTGGCAAAATCAGCTCATCATATCACTTGGTTGCTGAAAACCAAGTGTCTCTGGCAAGCCATAAGCTGCCAGAGACACTTTAATAAGCAGAGACAAATAGGATATTGTTTGTCTGTATCGAGCCTTGATAAGACCCCATCTAGACTACTGTGCCCAGATATGGGTGCCAGGGTTTCTTCTCGATGGGGAGGAGGTGGAGAGGATCCAGAGACGAGTGACCAAGATAATAGCAGGACTATGGAATGAACCTTATGAGAACAGGTTTGATTTGTGGGCTGCAGAAATTGGTTGACAGGTGGAAGAGGGGTGATATGATTGAGACATTCAAATTACTGAAGGGTTTCTATAAGATTAATTCAGAAGAAATTTTTGAGAATAGGACTGGTAGTGGGAGGACTAGGGGCCATCCATGAAAGCCTGGTAAGAGTGTGGTTAGCAAGGGTGTTAGAGCTAGGTTTTTTTAGAGTGGTTTTAAAGTGGAAAGTGGTAAATGATTGGAATCAGCTGCCAGAGTCTGTTGTGGGTGCCATGACTGTAAATGAGTTCAAGGAGAAGTATGATAGATACTGTGTGAATGTTGAATAGTTGTTCTTGACATGATGTTGGGCCTCCCTCGATGAGTCTAAGGACTCCTTGGAGCTGCCCATAATAATAATAATAATAATAATAATAATAATAATAATAAAAGACTACGTTGTCTGGTAATTTGAATTTGTGGGATATTATTCAGTGCAGTGTATGCAAAATGTATGCATCAAGCAAATTAAACAATACGTGGAAGGAAGTTGAAACTGGAGAGGGAGAATATGTATTAAGTGTTTTAAAAGTGAGTGTCTGCTATGTATTGAGAATGCAACAAATACCGATGATAAGATGGAAAATGATATTAATAATATCGAACGTGTGGCTGTGGAAACAGACTATAACGAAATGAATATCAACAAAGAAATAGTGCACTTAAAAGTTATCTTTCATAGGACAAAGCACAAAATTGAAAAACTGCAGAAACAGAAAGAGTTAAGCAAGGCTGAAAAAAGAAAGAAGCAGGTGATCCAAAAGAATAATAAAGACCGAATGAACAAACAAGAAAAACAAGTAAAGAAGAAAATTATGTATGGAGACTCGATAATTAGGGGAGTACATCAAAAGTATGATGAAATCGTGTTTCCCGGGTGCAAAAATTCACGATATTAGCCAAGCCATCCGGATGCAAAAAGGTAAGTCAAAGGAAATGATTGTCTTGGTTGGTACCAATGATTTGAGAGGTGAGAAGTATTCTATGAGGGAGGATGTAAAGGAGTTGTTAGAAGAGCGAGAAGGTGAAGACCTGAATCTATGAGTCAATGAGTCTATACGTAGATTGTGCAAAAGAAATTATGTAGAATTTGTGGATCTGTGGTTTCTGTTTGACGGAAAAAAGGATTTGTACAATGTGGATGGACTACATCTGAATGGATTTGGTGTTAGATGTCTGGGGAGAGTTTTGTTCACCAAGCATGCTGACGTGCAAATTCAGGGAAACTTAAGCAATTAGGGTGGAAGCAAGTGAGTTTGTGTGAAGACAACCATGAAGCGAGTGAGTGGATGGGGGAATAAAGGGATGTTGCTGTTTTTATATACTAATGCCAGAGGTATCGGGAGCAAGAAGGACGAGTTTTTGGCATTGATTAGTGCAACCTCATCAAAAGTTATAGGCATTAGTGAGACTTGGCTAACAGCATATGATGTAGTTACAGGGATTGAATGTGAAGGGTTTAGCATTTTCAAAGAAGACAGAGATGATAGCATTGGGGAGGAGTACTACTGATGATATCAAATGAATTGAAACCAAAAAGAATAGAAAACAGGTGGAAGGGTGTTCATTTGAAGCAATCTAGTGTGAGATTAAAACCAGCAAAAGAAAATATACAGTCGGTTGTTGCTATAGGCTAGGGAATTCCACAGATGATCTGGAAAAATGCATCACCAAATTAGTACAATGAGTACAGGTCAAGTGATTATTATAAGGGACTTCAACTATAGACTGGAAGGAAGGAAGATCACATGACAGAAAGGAAATAAAATTTATACACCTACTGAGAGATAATTACTTAAGACAGCATGTGGAGGGGACAGGGATGGGAGAGTATTGAACCTGATCATGAGATCAGAAGAGTTATCCATAACCAAGTTGACAACACTGCCACCAATTGGTGAAAGTGACCTTGACATGCGATCTTGATTTGGGAAATTGTAAAATATGAGGAATATTCTACAGAGGGATATTTGTGGAACTATAAGGCAGATGATTATGACATGCTTAAATCTGTACCATGGCATAAAACACTGTTAGTAGTGCATGGGATATAGTTAAGGGTCATCTAGAGGAAGCAGTATTAAATTGCATACCTCAGGTAATGAGGGTTAATCGGATAGAAGTTAGATGGATGAGTAAGCTCATTCTTAATGATATTACTCATCCATCTAACTTCTATCCGATTAACCCTCATTACAGAAGAAGAAAATGTTGTGGAAGGTATATAAAGAGAAAGATGACCAGCAAACTTATGAACAGTACAAGGCTCAGGAAGAAAGGTGACCAGCATGGCAAGGAAGCCAAATTCAGATTATGAGAAGAATTTAGCCAAGCAGGTCAAAGGAAATCCCAAAGAATTCTTTCATTGGAGATGGAAGCGGATAAAATAGTTGAGTTACTGAGTGACCACTTTGCAAAAATATATCTTCCTGGTGAGGTTACTGCTTTAACCTACGTGACAGACACTAACGTGGGAACAGAGGTGGATGAATTGGAGGGCCTTAGGATATTGCAGAATCTCAATGTAAATACAGCTGTGGGATTAGATAAGATACCAGCTAGGATTTTGTGAGAATGTGCAAGAGAACTGGCAATGCCTTTGACTAAGCTGTTTAATTTAAGTCTCAGCCCTGGTAAAGTTCCAAGGGAGTGGAAAGAGGGCAAAATTATTCCTTTGCATAAGGGAGGTTCTAATACTAGAGTAGCAAACTATAGACCAATCAGTATCTCAGGCATGGTGGTAAAAGTATTAGAAAAATTGATAAAAAAGAGAATTCAAGAATGGATAGATAAAAATATGATACTGTATGAGGGTCAACATGGCTTTGTGAAGTGTCAGTCATGCCTTAACAATTTACTAACTTTTTATAATAGAATAACAGCTAAGTTGGATAAAGAAAATGGCTACATGATAATTTGCAAAGGCATTTGACAGAATACCACATGAAACACTGTTGTACAAATTAAAACAAATGGGGATGGATATGACACTAGTTAAGTGGATAAGAGGGTGGCTGCTGGACAGATAACAAAAAGTGGTATATGGAGGGGGCAGAATCGAGGCGAAAGCAGGTGACTAGTGTGCCACAAGGTTCAGTGCTGGGATCACTGCTGTTTAATTTATACATAAATGGTATAGGAAATAACCTTGCAGGATGATTTAAATAGGCTGTCAGTATGGGCAAAAGTTAATGGGTGTCAGTTTAAGGTCGAGAAATGTACAGATTACAAGCTGTTTATCACATTGATGGCACTGTACTCCACGAAATAGATGAAATGGTAGTAGACAGAGAGTTAAAGTTTAGAGGACATATTGCTAAGGTAGCATATAAGATTACTTGGCTAGTGAAGAACACATTAACAAGCAGAGATTAGGGAGTTGTAATTCCTCTTCATAAGGATTTGATGCGCCCACATCTGGATTACTGTGTTCATGTCTGGTCCCCTGGGTTTCTTGGGGATGTGGAAGCAGTGGAGAGGATTCAGTGGCAAGTGACCAAGATGGTACTACATCCATTCAAATTCTTTGGAAGTGTCAAGAACAACCAAGTTTCTCCTAACCTTTCTGAAGTGGATGGTGACAATATATAGCAAAATCCATATTGCTGATCACTAATAAGCTAGTGAGTCTCCAGGAGTGTAGAAGCAGCTGTTGATGACCTCCATGATTTTTTAAAGAAATGAATCTAAAGCAATGGGGTGATAGTTTAATAATGACTTATCTCCTCTCCCCCCACTCAGAATAGTCTGGGTATATGTTTGGACTGGGGGGAAAGAGGGACTGCCCCCCCCAAAAAAAAGAAAATGAAAAAAACACTAGAAAATTTTCCAAAAATCTTTTCTATTTAAAATTCATTTTTGTATTTATGTTGTGTCGTGTCTTCTATTTCTATACTACTTATGAATTAGAGGTCATATAAGTTGGGAATACCCTATAGCTCTCAGGAATCACAGCCACTGTGAACAAAGTAGTGCTCGGGTGGATCAATTGCTACTTCATTTGCCCAAGCCAGGCCAGAGGATTCTCAAATCGTCTACCCCCCCCCTCCCACCAAGATTAAATCCTGAGTGTGCCACTGCTGAAGATAGATGCTGGATGAATAAAGAAGATTAAAAATTAAGACAAAATATAAGTAATTAGGGATCACAAGTTTGTAGCACAAAAGGAGGAATATTATCAGGATCAGATGATTTGTTGATGCCTTGGGCATCAACAAATCATCTGATCCTGATAACTGAGGGTGTTAATTACATGGTTGTACCAGCAGTCATCTGACACACTAATCATTCAAGGATTGGTTAATAGACAGTTCATTTATCTGAAGGATAGAAAATTAAGAAATCACTGTAAATTAAATCTCTCCTTCATGTTTCACAAATTTATTCCTCAGATGCTTTCATTTTGATCTTTCATTACCAGTCTGATTTTTTTTTCCCCCCACTTGTGCTCTCTTTTCCTCCTCAATCAACATATCAACAAACTACAAACAACTGATACAATGTTCATTATCAATTTCCTTTTACTTACATGCATATCTGAGAATGTAACAGAACACATGTGGTTTTAATTTAGTTCATATATTGTGTGCTGCTAATACAGGTTTTGTGATCTGTTTGAAAGTGCAATAAACTTTTTTCCAAAGTGCAGAAAACTTTATTACCATATTTTTCGATAGATAACGTGCACTTAATGTATAATGTGCACCCCCAACATTTTTCATCACTCCTTTTGATGTACAGATAATGCACATGCGCCAACTAGCGGTAGAGTTAGGAAGTACAGACAGAGGATGGAGGAATTCTTTAAAAGCATGTATGTTGCTAGTAGAAGTGGTCGATTTTTTTTTAATTCCAAATTTTACAATTTTCACATTATTAGGGGAGCACTGTGATTACTACGACTACAATTGAAAGGTAGTGTTTGTGAATGGCGAAAGGCTGAAACAGTCCTGAAATGTTTACATACGAGGAAACGTGCTATGAGGTTTAGAAGGTGCTTGTGGCCAACCATAGAAACAAAAAAAAACTGTTTGATTGGATTGTTAGTGAAAGAGCTAAAGGTATGAGAATATCTACTGTCTGTGTGTTGCAGGAATCGAAAAGAATTGCGCAAAATGATAATATAAAGGATTCTAAGGCCTACCCATTTTGGGTTTTTGGATTTATGAAGAGAAACAATTTAAGTGTGTGCTCCTCCACTAGTGTTGGATAAAATTTGCCGTACCACTGGTAAGCGAAAGTAGCTAAATTTCATTTGTTTCTGAGAGAAAACTTGTGTGGGGTTGATGCTTGTTACTTTGGGAATATGGATGAGGTTCCCGTAAGTTTTGACATGCCTAGTTCTAGGACTGTGAATCTGAAGGGAGCAAAAGAGGTTTCAGTTGCTACAACAGGGCATGAAAGGTCTAACTTTACTGTGGTTCTCTGCGTGACTGCAGGTGGTTCCAAACTGCCACCGATGGTGATTTTCAAAAGAGACTGTTCCAAAAAGGTTGTGATTCCAAAGATATATTGTTACTGCTAATGATAAAGGTTGGATAAATTCCAAGGTTATGAAATTTTGGTTGGAGAATGTGTGGTAAAAGAGAAAAATGGCAATTTTTCAACCCAAAATCTTTGTTAGTGTTGGATTCATGTAGGGCATACACGACAGCAGAAGTTAAAACAATTGTAAGCAAGTATTCCAAATTGGCCATCATTCCAGGTGATTTAACAAAAAACTCCAACCCCTTGATCTTGCAGTAAATAAACCATTCAAAGACAATTTGCAGGCTAAGTGGGAAGACTGGATGATGAATGGCATCCATGAATATAACAAAACAGGGCAGATGAAAAGAACGTCATATCAAGATATAGTTACGTGGATTGTAGAAAGTTGGGCTGCTGTAAGTGAAAACTGTGTTAGAAATGGTTTCATTAAAGCACAAGGGAATGAAGTGGTGTCCGGTGACAATGATTATGAAGCTGAAGAAATACCATTAAATTGCGTTAAAACCGATTAACGCAATTGATTCTTTCAGTTTTGAGTCTGATGAAGAATTTGTTGGTTTGAATAGTGTAATGTTCAATAAATATTAAGTAATACTTCTACCTTAGATTTCTTATTACATTTGATTTACCTCTCATACCTTTCAAATGTATACTGTGCATGTTCATTTTTTAACGAATTTAGACTCTTTTGTATAGATAATGTGCGCATTATCTATCAAAAAATATGGTACTTTATAATTATGCCTAGAAGAGAGCAGAAATTATTAAACACCTATTTTACAAAGCTTAAAACAGCTAGCTAAGGTCATTCAATTATTTTTGTAATGCAAATCCAATGGCCCATCCTGATAGTATCTGTCTTAAAGTGGTAAGGAAGTTTGCATGCACCAATGTCCTCAGGAGCTATGCCAATGGTAGCTATCTAACTGGTAGGGCCTTCTGAGCTCAGGTCAAGAGGCAGGCATCAGACTAAGAGATATCTTGCTGGTCCTTAAGATTGGAGGACCAAGGTAAAACAGAACAGTATTACATTTAACATCAAATTTGTACACAAAAATAAAAATTATTTCACATGATCTTTTTAAAACTTACTGCAGTCTAGTTTTTTGAAATATGTCTAATACAGGGATGAAAATTATTAAACCTATTTTACACTAAAAACAAACCATATTAAAAAAATTTTAAAAAAAAGTGAAGAGTTGCAATTATCAGTTTGTCCTTAAACTACCTACATCAGAAAACAAAATGCAGCATATCGGGGATATTGCATCTCTGATGGCAAAACACAGAACTATGGTACTCTGAAATTGGTAATTGACTCAGAGTTCACTGTATTCAAACTCAAAATGATTTTGTTGAATTTTTTCTTGACAATTATTCATAAGACTATTACACTTTTTTATAAAATCTTTATCAAGTAGCTTTATTTTTTATCCTCCTACATGTTTCGCCAATCTGTTTCTATTGGCATCCTCAGGGAATACAAATCAGTAAGCACAAAATGAAGGTTACAGACTAGGTTATAACCGATGGTTCTAAATCATACAAAAAATTGGTAATGTGCGTGACAATGTGCGTGTCTTGTTAACGTGATTTATTCGTGATGACTCATGACGTAATTGTTATGAAAGTTGTTATGTGGTATTAGTTACGTAGGTCAGACATCTAGAAGCTTCGAAACGAGAAAGAAAGAACACATAGGATATGTCAGAAATAACAGACAAGACATTTCAGGCCTTTCATGCCACTTTGCCTCTACTAACCATCACATTGAGTGGGATAAGAGCCTTACCATACATAGAAGATAACTACCATTCAAGAACCTTTAAAGAAGCAGCTACAGTCGTCCGTAAAACTGAAAACCTAAACAAGAATCAAGGTTTAATTTTACCAGAAATTTGGAAAACTTTTATCAGATCATTAAATATCAAAGAAATGAACTTTCATAACAATTACGTCATGAGTCATCACGAATAAATCACGTTAACAAGACGCACATTGTCACGCACAATACCAATTTTTTGTATGATTTAGAACCATCGGTTATAACCTAGTCTGTAACCTTCATTTTGTGCTTACAGATTTGTATTTCCTGAGGATGCCAATAGAAACAGATTGGTGAAACATGTAGGAGGATAAAAAATAAAGCTACTTGATAAAGATTTTATAAAAAAGTGTAATAGTCTTATCAAAATGATTTTTTTCCTTTGTATCCATCAATATTACAAATTCATCTTTCCTTATGCTTTAAAGTACATTCAATTTTTTTTTCCTTTTTAATCTTATTATGTCTTATTATAACCTTTTCTGTTTTAGTTTGCAAAAAATAGCTTCAACAATTTTCCTCCATATATGTTAGAACTCTTAATATTAGCAGATCTTATATTTCAGTCTTCTAAAGCACTTCAGTCCAACTACCACCATCCCTAGATCTTTCGTCTTCCTTTGGGACTGTTCTTTTCTTTCAAATCACAGTCAAACACTTGCTGCTAATCTTTCCTCTCCCATTCTGTTTAAGTGATCATACCACCTGATATCATCTCTTCTAATACATTCCTGAAAATGCTAACATTGTCAAGTTTCTTCTTAACATCTTCATTTGTAACACGAAATATTATTCTGCCATTGATGCCATCTATTCACTTCACTAATTGTTCTCAGAACACTCATATCTATGGTCACTAGTCCTTGTTCAACTGAGTTCTAACCATAAAGATTCCTAGTATTCATTTCCTACTTTACTCCTCCGATCTTCAACATGTACAAACTTTTTCTGCTTTCTCTAATGACGTGATAAATCCTCCACTTCTAAAGCGCTTCAGTCCAACTGCAACCATCAATAGATCTTTTGTCTTCCAATTTCTTATTTTGATGTTTGCCCACATCACTATTTGAAACACCTACTGTGGAAGAAGATTGTCTATTAACCACAAAAAAAAAAAAAAAAAAAAAAAAAAAGGATTATCGTGGCAACAACAAATATGAAAGTATATAAGATTTAAAATTTATTAATTTGTTCTCTTACATCCAAAGTCTTATGCAATTAAGAATCTATGAAGTTGCATCTAGGAATAAACTAGTTACGTACATACATCTAACAGTTATTGTCTTATAAAACTTTAAATAAAATTACTTACTAAAGTAAAGCAGAAAAATCCCATGAGGACACAACCCATAAATCCCATTATTCTTTGGTGTTTTGTCTAGAAGAAAAGAGAAGAAAATAAAGGGTTTAATTTTTTTTTATTACATTTCTCCCCTTACACATGAATTATACAAAATAGTAGTTAAATATAGTTAATAACCATATTTCAAATTAGAAATTAAGATATGCAATGTCTAATTATGTTAAAAATTATAAATGATCACTATGGAGATGACCACAGAGATCCAAACAGGAGATTTGACATTTTTGTAACTAGAGGCTAACAATTATTAAATTAATACTCTCTCCTGTGATAAATTTACTGTGAACTGTTTATTCATACTGAATAGCAAAACTATGCTGCCTAATGGAATAGTAGCATGATTTTTGCAGATGCCTTATTTTGGTCACTGACTCCAAATCAAAATTTGTCCTTCATTTGGAATCATTGATCAGAAATAGGATGTGGTTATTGGCATCTACAATGATCAAACCAAATAACCACTGGAGTCTGAATAGTGATTAGATCTGACCAGCTGACCAAAAACAATCCAGATATGTTATAAAAATAACTGGTCAGTTTCAAATACAGAACTTATTATCAGCTTCCTACTGTGAAGGTAAGCTGAATGCTTACAAATCAGTAGGATTATAAATTAAAGATGGCAAGAAATTATATTCTTGGTTTCATTCTTGATCCAAGTGTAAGCAAACAAAGTTTGCATGTGAGGTAACTTCACAAAACTGGGCTACTTGTATATAGAGGCCAATCACCTCACATCAAGTGCCTCAGTACCTCATAATGCAAGGCACATATCCTTACAGACATGTATAAGTGAAGGGCCACTACCCAACCAAAACCAGTTTCGACATTTATCAAGGTCTCATCAGTGGGGGCGGGGGGGCAAAAGAGACACCAGGATTGAATAAAATCCATGATATCTCTTCTGTATATCTCTATTCTTAGTACAAGGATACAACAAGGTGAGTAATGAATTAGGACAGTGCAGAGTGAGATAGAGCAGGAGATTTCCAAAAAAATATTTACAAAGTCATGCACCATGACATGCCTTCAACAACAATCTTCTCTTTAAAGCATAAATTAACTTCTCAAACCTTTGGGCTCCCAACGAACCAAAATATCTGCAGTCAACCTGCTGAATTATTTATGACTCCAGAAGGGAGAGCAGGCAGTCAAGGATATTGCTGCCTTCCCTACCTTCTGGCATCTTATTTTATGACTGATATGTTAAAATGCCTTGTGCACAAGGGGGTATCTTTAACAACTTAACTTTAGCAGCAGGTTGCTTTTACAACGAAATATGAACAAGACAATTCTATTAATTTCCCCGATCTGCTATTATGACTCCTACCACCCTGTTTAATGCTATTATATTAAAACAGTTTATAAATGCATATAAACCTTCAACAAGCTTTAAGGATCTGAATGAAATAATTAGAAATCTAAAACTGATCTTTATTAAACAACCATATCTGCAGCAATTAACTGACCAAGCTAGTACTCGAATAAAAATGTGAGCTATTACCTCTGCCCCCCCCCTGCCAAAAAACAATCCCACTTTTAAAAATATTAAAGTTCCTCTATGTGCATAAGAGCCTTAAAAGATAGTTTTAAACATCTCTAAAGTTGCATTTACTAATCAAAAATTATTAAATCTTTTCAGAACCTCAAAAAAGCAAACAGTATATAGCTTCCCTTGCCAAATTGACTGGGAATCGCTTTACACCAGATCCATTTGATTGCTATGGTCCTGAGTATACGGACATTTTAGAAACTTCGATATCCCTAATCCTGATAACTTAAAAGGAACCATTAAAAAGAAGAGAAAAAAAAAAGCTAAAAGAATAAAAATAAAGATCTAAAAATTACAACAAAAACTACCAGCCACAAAATGTAGCAGAATAACATGCTACAAACTGAAAAAGCTTTTGTACTTGACTTCCAAAATAATGAATTTACATATCAGAAATCTTAGACATTAGAACTAACATTAAAACCATAAATATCTATCATTCCTATGTGATATAAGCAAACTGGCATCTGAACCATAATAAATTTTATCCTTAAGTTTAGAACTAATCAAAACACACACTGCTCTTTGATGCCATCTATGTTTCCCTATTTCTTCTTTTCTTCTGAAGATAACTTTGTTAGATTCTTTATTCACTCATCATATCTCATCATTCTTTAAGATCAATCATATGATAAGAAATAGTCATTTATGGGAATTTTAACCAGTTGATAGATATCTCGGCTTTTATTCTATCCTCATCAATTTATAGTGAAATCAGTGAAATTAATGAAAACAGAGAAATAACCACAGTCATCACCAGACTAAGGAGGGAACATTTTAAAGGCATGAAAATTCAGCCAGATGGTGGTAGGAGCTATGATACAGAAATGCTGCTCTACAGAAAATTTACAATAACCATAGAGAAAAGCTCTACTCCATCAAAGTTCAACATATTGCCAAAGCAGTTCTACAGATCCACAGTCATATCTAGAAGCTCTTCAATGGACTCGACAACAACAACATCAATTTATATAATTAGTAATTGTCTATTTGGTTTGATTTTACCTTTTGCTTTACACTTCCCTTTTACTTTTCCATTGTTCCTATTTATACTGTTTACCAATTCATTTATATCCTATGAATTAGTATTCATGGTATGCTTTTCATACAAAACAGAAGAAGCAATTATGCCATCCAGCATCCAAGAATTCCCAAAGGTAGGACTTTTCTTCTATTAACTAAGATAGTTTCTATTCTTAGTCTAAAATTTAACCGCATCTTATGCCTTAATCGGGTAAGAGTCAATGAAGGTTATGAAAGAATGCTTCATAAAACACTATGCTTGCTATATATAAACTTGTATCTACGCATCAATTTATATCATATACTTATTCTCCCTGTTTGCGTCCCAAGCACTTGTAGTCAAAATTCTGTAATCTAAATACTGTACTATCATGGTTACCTGCCTTTGAACTTTCATCATCATCAAATTCCTGATAGGTATCCTCAAGGGGTGTACAAGATATGATAGTACTGCATGAAAAAATTACACCATCAGTAACTTTTTATCTACAATTTTCTTTCAAATCAATATGTTACTTGTCAAGACTCCAACAATATCAGATCTTATATTTCTATCTTCTAAGGCACTTTTTACTCTATCAATCCACCTATATCTCGGTCTTCCTTAGGGTCTTTTTCCTACCAACCTTGCAAAGAACACTTGTTTTGCTAATCTTTCCTCTCCCATTCTGTTTAAGTGACCATACTACCTGAGATTAGCTCTGCTAACACATTCCTGGATGATAACAATATTAAGTTCGTTCTTTCCTAATAAAATCCTAGTTTTTATTATGATATTGCCACTGATGCCATCTGTTCACCCCTCTAATCTTTCTGAGGACTCTCATGTCTGTGGTCTCTAGTCTTTGATCAACTGTTTTATTTCTAACCCAGCTCTCAGATCCATAAGTTAAAATAGGTTTGAACACTATCTTGTATACAGCTAATTTAGTGTTTTGACTAATTTCTCTCTTATTCCATATAAATTTATTCCGTTGACTTCCTACCATACCAGCTTTATTGATTCTGTGGTCTATTTCCATATTTAATTTACCATATTCACTAAAAATCATGCCTAAGTATCTGAATTGCTTTACTTGTTCTATAGTCTCTCCATTCACAATGCAGTTGATATTTTCAGTATTTCTGCCTATTTTCATTGTCTTTGTCTTGTTATTGCTGACCTTCATACCAAATCTATTACAAGAGTTATTCAATTTAGTCAAGGAATCTTGCAGACTTGTAGCAGATTTATTTAGAAGTATAACATCATTTGCATAAAGTAAAGAGCTGAGATTAACATTTCCAATTCTGATATCAGGTTTAAAACCACTTTCCTTCAAAATGTGATCCATATAGATAATAAATAACAGAGGGGATAATGTACATCCTTGTCTGACACCAGATTTAACATAAAACCATCTTTCTATACTTCCCTCAATTTTAACTGCTGACTTACAACTTCCACACAAATAAGTCTCATTGTCCAATTCCCAATTCTGATATTTGCCCACATCACTGTGCTTGATATTGCTTTCCATTCAAGTAGATTAGCCTCGTATTTTATGTTTCAATATTATAGCTACACCTTGTTTTCCCTGATTGTCATTGCCTGAATATAAGATTTTGTATTAGAAAATGTTCAGAAAAATCTCATCAGATTTTGACTTTTTTGTTTCAGTCACCCCTATTATGTTGATCTGTTACTTATCCAATCCTCAGCTTGCTCCATTTCTTTGCCATCCAGGCTTCTTATGTTGATATTACCGATCTTGAACTCTGGTGACAATTTGGTGTGTATTGATTTGTTCCAGTAGCTGACTTTTCACTGTACGCCCTGGTTCCCTGGCGAAAACAACGGGGGCCTTGTTCAACAGGGCGACACCCCAGCCGGAATGAAATTCTGTCATGTTGCACCATCATATTATATTTTGGTTTAAGCCAATAAGAATACAATTTGGTCAGCTAAATCCCAAATTGCCACCCCATTCTCGTTCATTCGGTATCCAGGTAAACACCTAACAGGGTGCACCATAAGAAGGTGAGGACTGGACATTAGGTCGGAAGCTCTGGTCAGTTCTCCATATTCCTTTAAAGGTGATGTGGAGGTCTCCTCTTAGTTATACAGCTTTGACTCTTAACCCTGCAGAGGGTGCACTCGAAAAAATTGCAGCGTAGGTCACGTGTATCTGAGAGATACACATTCATTACTAGTATGTGCTAAAATGCGATAGAACTTAAAGAAAAAACACTGCAAATATAATACATGATGGTTTACTTTCAGTTACAATCTAGAAATTATTGAACAAAGAAACAACAAAAAAAAAAACTAAACCAATACTATACTGACATCAGAGATCACGGTATCTCTCAGATACAATTTATTATCAAATATCACTTTCAGACTCGAGTAACATTCACTGAATCTCTTCAACATCTGATGAATTATCCTGCTGATATAGTTTTCCAGCCATTTTCGATGGTAAATAAAAAAAAAAACCTAAACCAATACTATACTGACATTGGAGAGTCACAGTATCTCTCAGATACAATTTAGTATGAAATATCACAAATCTTTACATAACACATGTTAAACCAAAACTGACTGCATAAACAGTGTGGAATATCACTCATAATATATGAATGCACAGCTATTCATGACCTCCAAGCTATATACTGGATATGTGTAAGAATATTTATATAAACAATTTGCATATATCTGTCAGATCAGCTGCAACCTCCACAGGGTTTTAAGCACCCCTGAATGTACTTTCTTCTTCGTAAGTAGCTTCTCCAGTTTGGAGGTTAGCAGTCATAGTATACCAGTGTCTGTTCCTCTGCCATTCTTCTGATCTCATAATAGCTCTTGTTATCCATCCATTTCTTTACATCATCAATCCAAAAAAGGTCTACTAGGAAATTTTATTCACACTAATTTTCACTCCAGTATTTCCAGAGGCATTTTCTTTATCTTGTTTTTGAACTTTCTTTGATGTATCCCAATCTCCTAGAAATTCAGAATATCAACTTTCTTTGCTGTATCCTAATCTCCCAGAAATCCAGAGAGCCGAATTTGTGCATGATATTCCACTAGGGTCTGATCAAGGCCTTGCACTAAAGGTATAACTGCTTCCTTATACTCATGCTTATTGAGGTCCTTCAATGTATCCTCTGATGCTCAGATGCCTTGCAAAGAAAGCATTATTGGAAAATTAAGCATTGCAAATAGAATTGCACAAATCTCTTGCTGCTATTAAACTTCCTTTTTATTTCTTTTATTTCTTCAATCAAATATTTATAGTAAAACTTTTGTCTTCAACTCAACAAATCTTCTAAAAAACAGGGCAATCAAATCTTCGTTCTGCCTGCTTCTAAAATAAAAAAAAAGGGGGGGGGGGGCATTTCCCTGCTTAGCATAGTTAAATGTATTTTTCAGAAATATTTTTTATAGATTTTTCAAGACACTGGTTTACTTCAGCACAGCTGAAACAAGTAAATAATAGTTTTCCATATTTTCACTTAGTATGTGGAAATATGGAAAATTATTATCTACTTGGGAACAAGGATTAACCAACCTATTTCATCAGATTTGGTTTTGAATAACTGCATCATGAAGTGAGGGGCTTTGCATAAGCATAAATCAGGAAAGGATTATCTACTTAGCAAATTGTGAAGCTGTTCAATTACTTAAGAAGACCTGTGATACTAGTTATGTAAAAATAGACTAGAAGCACAACCATAAAATTACAACTCTGTTCCAAAAAACTTATCTGTTTCAGATAAGTTTTTTGGAATTATTAATTGTAAATAAGTGTGTGTGTTTATAACTAAGAGTTGCTGTAAAAGCTGTGTGCTTGCATTGTTTCTAGTGTGTGGGCTTGTTTGTTTAAGTGAGTTTATGAAATCATTAAACTTACAGCTTAGTATAGTAACTGCTGAAGGAAAGATGGCAGTGGCTTTGTCTTTGCAGGAATGTAATTTTGATTTCAGTCATTTCATGAAATGTAAGGTGTGCTATACATATTCATTCAATTATCTAGATAAATTATGGAGGTTTAAGGCAGATGGAAGAAGGGTAGGGTGCGTGTGTGTGTGAAATGTGTCTGAATGAGGACTTGAGTGGTAATGTATTGGTAACTAAAAGTGTTAATAGCAAGAATGCCAGAGGAGGATGAGTGCTCGTCTGATAGAAAAGAGGAACAGCATAAAAGAGCAGCGAAAAAAGAAAAAAAAAAAAAAAAAGATAAAAAAGTTTTGAAAAAGCAAATGAGTAATCTGATGAACTTAATCGATGGTAAAAGAGACAAAAGCAACATGAATGTAACAGAAGTTGAAAAACAGAGTGCAATTAAAGGAAAGGTGGCGAGTCGCATTGATGGCAAACATGCGTGTATGGTTGGCAATAAAATTGAGAGAGTGAAAATGTGACACAAGATTTGAAATCTGAGCTGGTTAAGATGAGGCAAGAGATGAAACTAATGCAGAGTGAAAATGATGAAAATGAATGATATCAGTATGAAAGACCCACGGGTGGTGTTGTATGGGGATTCAATTATTAGAGGTGTGGTAAATGAGAAGACGCACAAGGTACGTTTTCTTGGAGGTAAAATGAATAGAGTGATTGAGGCAATAGCTATAAGGAGTAAGCAAGCAAAAGTTGGTAATGGTAACAGGGACTTGACTGGAAAGAACGAACATATTAGATTGGATATTAGGAAGTTGTTGAGAAAGATAAAAGATAATAGTGTGATAGGAAAGGTAGTCACTATGCTTCCCAGGTATGACAGTGATGAAATGAGGTGGAGGGCAAAGTTTGTGAATGATATGTTAGCAGAAATGTGTAAGAAGAAGGAGTGCAGTTTGTTGATATGTGGAATGAATGTGAAGAACAAATTGAACTGCATACAATTGATGGACTGCATTTGAATGGTTTTGGTGTGAGTCAATTGGAAAGACTGCTGCTGGAAGGTAGAGGAAATTGAATTCAGAGAATGAATCTGATCAAATAAGAAGTGATGTGAAAGAGTGGGAGAGTAAGAAAGGAGAGATTGAAGTGGTGGTAATGAATGAATAAGTGGGTAGCATGAGTATAGAGAATGAGAGAACAAGTGTGCAAGACAAACAGGGAGGCTCATCATGGACAGGGGGAACACAGTGTGAGAAAGGATGATGTTTCAAGAGGATGTGAATGTGTGTGTAGGCAAAAAGGGAAGGGGGAGTGATCTGGGGATCAAGGGAAAGCAGTTGAATTTGAAGAAGGTTCTAAGATGAATAAGAAAAAAAAGAAATGGCTCAAGTTAAGTATGAAAAAGTCACATCAAATAAGTGGTACTTACTGTGGATCAAGGAATGAGCTGTTATGTTGGTATACAAACGCTAAAAGTGTGAGAAACAAGGCAAATGAAATGTTTGCATTCATTGAGTCTGCTCACCCAAGAATTGCTAGAATAAGTGAGACATGGTTGGATGAGGATAACATCCTGACAGGAGTAGAGATGGAAAGGTATGATGTGTTTTATGAAGATAGAAAGGCAGGGGGGGGTTGCTATTGATGATAGAGAAAGAGTTATGTCCATACAAGGTAGAGATGCAAGAGGGAAATAGTGCCAGTAGTTTTGGAGGAAGTATGGTGTGAGATAGAGGAGAGAAAAATGAAATGCTACTATAGACCTGGTAATGTAAATGGTAGTAATCGTGAAATGTATAATCAAATTAGCCAAGCAAATAAGAAAAGGTGATCATTATGGATGATTTAAATTATAGCAATATAGAATGGGATGATAAGATAACAACTGTAAATAAAGAAAATGAGTTTGAGGGACAACTACCTCAGACAGTATATAACAGAGAGCAAATGAGGATTGGGGTCTTGGATTTGATCATCTCATCAGCAGAGATGACATGTCAAATCACTCTCCAGTTAGTGAGAGTGACCATGAAGTGATTACCTGGGTAGTTGCCAGAAGTGTGAGGACCTCTGTGAGGAAAGGGTATATGTAGAACTACAAGGCTGGTGATTATGAAAAGCTCAGGAGACAGCTTGTAGGTGTAGCATGGAATGAGGAGTTGGGTGGAAGGGAGATCAATGCAGCTTAGGTGATATTCAAGAACTGTCTAAAGAAGCAAATGTCTAAACATATTCCAAGAGGTCAAAAGGTTAAATAAGGTAGGTGTGAAATGGATGAATGAAGAGATTAAACATGCAATACAGAGGAAAAAGGCATTATGGAGGCAACATAAGAGGAGTGGAAATAATTAATTCCATGCAGAATACAAAGAACATACAAGGATGGTGAGGTAAGGGTAGCAAAAGTGAAGTATGAGCAGCAGTTAGCTAATGAAGCCAAAAAAATCCTAGGGAGTTCTTTTGGTATGTAGCAAGCAAAAAAAAGAATGATTATGGAAGGATGACATTGAGAGAGAAAATGGTATAAGAACACTGCTGCAGAGGATATAGTTGAGATATTTAATGAGCAGTTCATGAAGGTCTTTCATGAACTGCTCATTAAATATTAAATAAACTGCTCATGAACTCATTTGAATGGGACATCATGGAGAGTTTGAAAGCAGTTGATGATGAGGAGGAGAGACTGAATGTAAGTGAGAAAGAGGTATATGGGAAATTGAGCAAACTTGAAGTTAATAAGGCTGTGGGACTTGATAATATATCACAACGTGTTTTGAAGGAATGTGCCAGGGAGTTGGCACATTCCTTCAAAATTCAATGCAAGACACATATTTGTTTAATATGAGTCTTGCATTGGGTCAAGTTCCAAAGGAGTGGAAGGAAGGCAAGATTTTGCTGTTTCATAAGGGAGGCAACAGAAATTAAGCAAATTAAAGGCCTATCTATGTGTCAGTTGTTGTGTTAAAGTGTTAGAAAGGCTGGTGAGAACCAGGATCCAGAATTGGGTTAACAGCAATGGTATTATCTTTGATGGACAGCATGGATTTGCTAAAGGGAGGTCATTTTTATTAATCTACTTATTACAATAAGGTGACGGCTTCATTGGACAAAGGAGAGCTCTGATTAGGCATGAACACATGAACTACTGTGCACAGATTTGGTCACCTGGTTTTCAAAAGGATGAAGACATATTGGAAAGGCTCCAGAGGCGAGTAAAGTAGTTTCTGATCTCTGGAATATTAAATATGAAGAAAGGGTAAGAAAATGCAATTTAGTCTAGTGCAGGATTCTCAACCTATGGTACACGTACCACTGGTGGTATGTGAGCCACTGCCAGGTGGTACAAAAACAGATTTGCTTACTGGTACATCTAATATCTTGAATTAAATATAGTGGTACGCCACTGGAAAAGGTTGAGAATCCCTGGTCTAGTGGATAGAAGGATGAGGGGGGGGGGGTAAGATGATAAGAGACATACAAGCTTGTAAGCGGTGTTATATGATCAATGTCAAAGAGGTTTTTCATAAAATGGTGGGAGATCAGGGGAGAACAAGAGGTCATCCCTGGAAGCTATATAAGGAGGATGTGAGCAAGCGAGTGATAAGCAGGTTTTTTTCATGCAGAGTTGTGAATGATTGGAATGCTTTGCCTGAGAGTGTGGTGTCTGCAAAGAATTTGAATGTGTTTGAAGGTCCAGTATGATGAGCTGTGTGTATGACAAAAGGGACCTCCTAGATGAGTCTTTGACTCCATGGGATCTTGAAAAGTAGAAATTTTAATCCATATAAATTTTATTCCATTTTCCTCAGGAAGGAAAGTGTTCTATGGAACACTTTCCTTCCTGCATTATCCTCTCCCACATTCTTCTTGGTCTTCCTTAACTTATATTGTTTTTTACTGTTTTCCAATGTATAGCATTCTTTTTTTCCTTTTTTTTTTTTTTTTCATTGCATGCCACTTATGTCACTTATAAGGATAAGTGATATTCTCTCCATATATTATTTCCATTTCTGTGATTGCAAAGAAGAATTTCTTTAGTGACATTTTTATTCCCCCTTTCATCCAGTATTTAATATCCAGCCAATGGATATTAAATACTCTCTCTCTCTCTCTCACACACACACACCTATCAAAATAGTGATATAAATGGCAATTTCAATCTTAAAAATTTCTAAGACATATGGAAAGACTGGAATGCTGCATATGACAGAGTAAGGTTTGCAGAGCTTCAGAGGCAAGTGGGCAAGTGATAACTGAAACATGAGCTGAAGAAAGTAACTGGCCAGACAGATGGGAGAACTACTCAACAGGGCAGTAATTAATCAATTAGCTGCTGTAATCATATGATGATACAGCAGCCATGAGTCCATATGGATAGTACGGCACCATCTTATGAAACCAACATAAAGCTATTGGTTATAATACATTTTTTTTGTCCGTCAATTGTATATGTTCTCCTGGCGAGTTTGCCTGTTCTGAGGGATGAAAAACCTGAGTTTCCAAGAGAAAAAAAAACTTTCTACTTCTGTATGAGACTGGCTAACTTACCTTTACTCAAAAGAGACCAGATAAAGGTTCCTGATGTTATAGACAGGAATTGAATGCAGGTCTTTCTAACCAAAAGGTTTCATCTATACCAACTGAGCTAAAGAGGCTCTAACATGGCAGTGAGTGATGGGAGGAAAACCAAGCTGCCAAAGACTCAATGGCTGATGAAAAAAGCTATATCAGTATGCTGTTCCATGGTCAATCTGAAGAGTTACAAAGAAAACATGTGGCATCTTTGCTTCCAATGGAAAATTAGATTATAAAACAGACATTTCTTTAGGGATTTTTTTTTTTTTCCTGTTCAAGGTACAACATTTCTTCTTCAAAGGTTGAATATAAATTGAAAAAATAGAATAAGAGAACTAATATCACTAAAAATAAATAAATAAATAAAAAACATAAGTTCATACATGCCAAAGCTTAGGAAGTAGGAAAACAGCTAAATATCATGTTAATCAATAGTACAAAAAACAAAAGAGAAGGAAAATGATATTTGAAACCATTACTAAATGTTTAGGATAATCTACTACACTGTAAAAACAAATCTGGCATATCCTAACAACTGGAGTCCAGCTGGGACAGAATTTTTTTTTTTTTTTTTTTTTTTTTTTTTTTTTATGTGTGGTTCCCATCCATGAAAGGTTATTATACACCTATAGCACATTTTTTACTATGGATGGGCTAAGAATATTTTTTGCAATTTTATATACACATACACACACAATTTTTTTTTTATATTTATATAATTGTAATGTTGTTTTTTTAAAATAGTTCAGAAACTGCTCTAGAGACCAAACATGAAACTTTTTCAAGCCATTTCAAACCTCCAATAACTGGGGAGGTGGTATCACATTGGGCAATGAAATTCATCTCCCACAAAATTGCTTCAAAGTAGATACGTTTACAGTGATATCAGAGAACATGTCTTTTGGCAGTTTTCCACACTTCTCCCCCCCCAAAAAAAAGAGATAAACATATTAAGATTTGAACTTGCTATTAAAATTGATGCCATTAGGAATCCAGTAACATTTCCTTTGGATACGACTAAGTTTAGCAGTATGCTGGTTAAAAACAAACATGTTCTTATCTTATAAAACTGTGACATTAAAAAAGGAAGCTTTTCAAATGTGTAATATACTATAGATTCATTATTTTACCTTTTTTGTTTCATCTTAATCACATCCATGAAAGGATGTAAAACTTCTGTGGATAAGCTTCACCTATAGCATATCAGTACCATGGATTGGCTAAGCATAAATAATCTAGAAATGCTACTTTTTGGATGCTTAAGGCATCCAGAAACAGATGCATCAAACAATCACTTCAGGCACCCAATAAGCAGGTGGTCTAAGATGTGGCAATAAAAATCATCTACCACTTAAAACATTCCAAATATCCATGCTCACAGCAGAATTCAAACTTGAGCCTGTTGGTTGGGGAGTGAGATACTACCCACTTGACAAACCTAGCTAACAACATAAGTACTAGGATCTTTATTTTTTTCATTTACTTATTTAAAATGATGGCAATGCAAAATTTGATGCAGCGTCATAAATTCTTACAATGTTTAATTGCATCGATTTTACAGGAGTCACATCCAAAATTCAAAGAATTGTAAACTTGTATATATTAGATGTAAATAATATCAGCCAAGAAAAATTTACATGATACTGTAGATAGAAGATATATGAGTGTGTATTTCAAAAGAAAATCCCTTAGAGAGCAGAAGTATGTTAGAATTACCTACATAAGTAATACAAAATGCCCATCTGTAGAGACCCCGAGGAATTAAAGATGCTAAAATAAAGTAAACAGGTATCTAAAAATAGAAGTTTAAAGGCAATTACCTTAGAGTTCAGAAATGTATTTGATGTATCACTTGGTATAGGGTAGAATGGAAACCCATTATAACCAAGGCAGTCCGACACCGCCGTCAAGGCCGATAGCAAAAGGGGGCGATATACATCAGAAGCTGTTATGCTATGCTGAAAAAGGGATCTACACTTCAGGGAGATAGAAGTCGGAACTTTCTAGAAGGAAAGGAGTTAGCACGTGATAGGTACGGGGATCTCAGACCTTAATTCAAAGTTTGCATGGAAATATCTGGGGTCGAAAAACTTCACACAGGGTCCCGTGAGAGGCGAAATAAAAAGGTTAGGAATCAACTAGCGTGCATCGGGAGACATGACACAGGGAGAAGAGGGGGGAGGTCGATCCATGGAATCCTGGATGAATTCGTGGAGGGTAACCAGAGGCAAAACCGTTATAGAGCAAGTAGCAGCTAAGGACCCGGATGACAAGGCTTTGACTATCAGACCGTACGTCCTAGTACCTACAACGCTGAAAGATCAAGCTCCAGCCCCCCGAGAAACTCCAAAGGAGTACACGGTTTCCATGATGTGTCTGAAGCGATAGAGCAAGCCATAACAACAGAGGGGGATCCAGAATAAGCCCTAAGAGAAGATACGACTAAGTGCAATTGTGCCTATGAAAGAATTAATGTGAGTTGAATTTTTTGTTGAAAAACTTTCTTTTAATTTATGATGTGAAGGACTGTTTTGGATAGACTGAATTCTTAGAACTGAAAGATGTAATAGATTGAGAACTAATTCGCATGAAGTGAATCTGCTTTTAGAATAATTGAAAATATATTAATGAAAGTTTAAGCTTACGTTGTATTGTGTTGAAATTATTTAAAAGAGCTGATAAGAAAATTATAGAATTTAGAAATGTAATGGTGTGAAAGGTTGGTTGCTAAGTGAGTGTCACATTCTTTTGTGAAAGTTAGAATTGGAGATTTTTTTTAGTCAAAGCATGATAATTCCTAGATTGTAAATGGGCTGATAGTTATTTGATATATAGAATTAAATGTTTGATGATTCTCATCTTTGATGTTTATAACATGCCTAAGAGTTATAATAAATTTAGTTTAATCCTTTATTCAAGTGTGTGCAAACAAAGTTTGCACCTGAAAGTATCTTCAGGACTGAGATAAGGTGGTACAACACTGGGCGACTCCTTGCAAAGGTGGAGCAAGCTACCAACACTCCTATCTCAGTATCTCCCATAATGCAAAACATATCTCCTTGCGGATATGTATAATGTTATGTATTAAATGGGAAGGGCCACTTAATGCATAACATTATACATATCCGCAAGGAGATGTGTTTTGCATTATGGGAGATACTGAGATAGGACTGTTGGTAGCTTTTTCCACCTTTGCAAGGAGTCACCCGGTTGTACCACCTTACCTCAGTCCTGAAGATACTTTCAGGTGCAAACTTTGTTTGCACACACTTGGATAAAGGATTAAACTAAATTTATTATAGTCTGACCAAGTGAAAAATAAACTTTCAACAGGCCTAAGAGTTGTCCTATATTATGGTTAGATTTTGATGTTTAGCTTTGAGGGGGAAATGATCGTTATTTGATACATAGAATTAATTGTCTGATGATTTACGTCTTTGATGTTTATAACATGACTATGAGTTGTCCTATGTGATGTTTTAATTTTGATGCTTAGCCTTGAGAGGAAATGATAGTAACATCATTTAAGTGTAAACATTGTATTATTGTCCTAGTGTGAATAAATATGTTTGTTTTATTTATAAGTGCTGACTGATCTTTTTAGCAACTGCACTTTTCTCAAATAAAATCTAATTCTGTAAGCGGGAAAGAAAATAAACATTGATAGGAAATTTAAGTCAGGAGTTAGCCACGACTGTAATTAACTGTATAGAGGTGCTTTACTGGAGGTATAATTAATTTCTTATGCCAATTAGAGATTTTTAGTGGTGCAGTCTGGAATAATCAAATAAATTTCTAGAAATCTCAAGTATAAGTATAATATACTGAAAGTAGAGAAAAGGAATTAAGATTAACTGACTATATAAAAAAAGTAACTGATAAGAATAAAGTATAAAAAAAGTTAACGAATGATAATATAGAAGACAAGTCGAAAGAAATAGATAGATATGTTACAATGGCTCAGCCGGTAGGATAAAAATAAAAAATTAAAGAAATATTTGTAAATATATATAAAATAAAGAACATCAAAAATTTTACAGCAACATGCTTAGAGTTAAGGCCAGAATGGGAAAACATACAAAACATTTTCCAAATCATATACTGTAAGAATGAGTTAGCAATAGACTTCAGCTGGTTGTTGACCAAGCACTGGATATTCCTGGATAAAATTTTGTCCATTTCTGGACAGTTTATACCAACTTTAAAGTGAAATACCAAAAATACACAAATTTACTCAGTAAATATGCCAGTGAAGAGTATGTTATTAACAAAAATTGTAATGTTCAGTGCATGAAGAGTAACTTCAACATGGAGAACTTTCAAAGAAACTCTAGTAATACATTCCGTTCACTGACAATTCTGCATGTAAAAAATCTATTCCTCATACCCTTCTACACCACACTCTTACATAACTTCTAATGATGGCATCTGATTCTTCCTCTCTTACCTTCTACTCTTTTTATAATCCCCTCTGGATTAATTCAATAAAATCCTCTCAGTAACTTGAATATCTCTATCATATAACCACACCTCCTATCTACCAAACTATGCAATCCACATTTCTTCAACCTCTCTCTATAGACAGAATTCCAAAGTCTTGATATTGTCTTAATTACTCATCTGTGGACCCTCTCCAATGTTTCTACATCAAAGTGAAAACCAGGTGACCAAATCTGAGTACAATAGTCAAGTGTGGTCTGACTAGTGTTTTATAGAGTGGCACAACCACTTCCTTATCCCTACATGTTAGAGTACTTTTTATCATAGCAGCACTACGATGTGCAGTCTTATTGTTTGCCCACTGTTTGTAGGTCTCTGCTTGGTGTCTTGCCAAGAATAGTCAATTCATGCTGAAGGGGAGAAAGAAATGAAGGACATAGAAATTGGTTGCCAACACACTAAATCACATGCTTTATAGGTAAAATTTTCCAACTGTTATACAAGCAACACAGTTAACTATAATAATCATAAAAGAGAAGTTAATTTTCCGACCTGTAATAATAAACAACTCATCCCACAATACAGACTGATTATCGGAATGGATTCTCCTTTTTCTGAAATGCACAGAAGTGTCGAAGGATCTCTAATTGGGGCAAACTATAGCAACACTTGCAATACGCCCTCTAAACTTTGTCTACTGTCAACTATCACTCCCAAATCTCACCCACTTCCAGCAGTAGGGTACCATCAATATAATACACAGCTTTATATTTCTGCACTCCAAAATGCAACACCATGCACTTAATAATATTAAAACTACAACCCCACTCCTTTGTCCAAGTCAAACAGTCTATTCAAATCTGGAAATTAACATCAACAGTAATACTTATATGTGGGAGGCTGAAAAGCTCTGATAAACACTTAGAACAAAAACAATATTAAAGTAACCTGATATAACCACAAAAAAGAACACATCTAAAAACCCCTTAACCCCCATGAAACATGATATAACATAGATTCTTTCTTGCGGTTATATCAATTGCTTTGATATCATTTTTGTTCTAGGTGCTCATTACCCCCCCCCTCCCATAATTCTCCCCAACTTTGCATCATCAGCAAACAGAAAATCCCTAGTCAGTCCACATGATATATCATTTACATACAAGTTAAACAAAAGGGGCCCAAGAACAGAATCCTGAGGTATGCCACTGGTTAACCTCCTTTTTTTAAACAATGCTCCATCATACAACTTGCTGGTATCATTCAGAGAACCAATCTATCTATCTAACTAATATATGATCTATTCTCATCCTCTGCAGCTTGTACAGAAGTGTATAACTTACCACATAAGTTGTACACCAACTTATCATGTGATAATCTATCAAACACTTTTGCAAAGTAGCAAAGTACAAAAATATCATTATATATGATTCTCCCTCATTTAACACACTCATTACCTTATAAAATGCAAGTAAATTGCTAAAACAGGACCTATCCTTTACAAATCCATGCTGACCATTATAAAGAATGCCATGTCCATCAATTCAATCCTGTACTCTATTCCTAACCAATCTCTCCAACATCCTGAAGCTGCAGTTATACAGATTGGTCTGTAATTGGAAACTTCTGTCCTAGAACCGTGCTTGTGGAGCGGTACTATTTTGTCTTCTTTCCACTGCAAGACTTTCATTAAATAAACAAGTCAAGGAACATAGCCAACTGTTGTGCACATTCCTTAAGAATATGTGGTGATATGTCATCCATTCCCACAGCCTTATTAACATCTAACCCAATCAACACCTAATACAAGTCTGATTCTTTTACTTCCAATTCTCCTAACACTTGCCTCCCTTCTATATATTGCACTGCATCATTTACACCAGTATGATATACACATAAAGTGATCATTCAATAATTCCATTATATCCTTTGCAACTGTCATTCTGCTATCATGATTATTCTTTCTCTTGCTTGACACATAGCAAAAAAATTCCCTTGAATTAACCTTGGCCTGACCAGTCAATCTCCTCTCATATAACACCTTTTCTTTCTTTACCATGCTTATCATCTTTCTAGCCTGCACTTTATACTCTTCATGGATCCAATTACCACCAACTGTCTTGTACATCTTCCAGAGCATTTTCTTTTCCAACACAGCTTGCTTGATTTAACTGTTCATCCATTTCACTCCTACTCTATTTACTCACTTAACCCTTCGTATGCTGTTACACATTGCTTGTGTAAGATACTGCCTTATGAATTTCCATGCACTGTAAATATCTTCTGCACAACTCATCTACCCAACGTATCGATGCTAACTGACTACAGAGCATCCATTAATCACCCACTTCATACTTCCACATATATCCATTTTTGGCATTAACTTTTCTTGTTTCACCACTTCCCAAACAAGTATGTCAAGATCACTTTTACCAACCGACAGTAGTGTTAACACTTCATTAACGACATCTTGTGAAGTTATTACCAAATCCAAAACAATAAAGCCTCTAGTTACTTCAATCATGCTGCTTAAGATATTAATCTCTCCAGAAATTCAACAAATTCACTCTCATTGCTTCCATACATCTTTTCCTTCCATTCTATATTCCTGTAATTAAAGTCTCCCATAAGGATCACCATTTTACACTCCAACCAATTTGCCTAAACATTTCACATTCAGTATTCTCTACATTCCCAGCATCCTATCAGATATACTAGCCTGTTAATTTCAACTTTACACCATACAGATTCAAAATCTATGCATGTACTATCAACTTACACACTTTGTGGACACAATTCCTCTGCAATCATTAACAGCGCTCCCCCCCCCCCTCTCCTCTTTTCACATTCTTATCCTTCTGGAAAATTTTATATCCTTCCATTTCTATTTCCAACATCACATCCTCTTCAGACAACCAAGTTTCACTTATTTCAATTATCTTTAGGCATACTGACTCAATCAATGCAACAAACTCAGCTCTTATTTTGAATATGCCTTACATTTGTGTACAAACATAACAAACCTTGTATCTTTGAGGCCATTCTACAGCACCGATATTCTCTATTCTAGTTGCTATACCACAATTCTCTCTTATCAATCTGACCACTCCCGTTTTCCTGATCCTGACTCAGATTTTCATTCATACATCTCTCATTCTCACCTTAATGCATTCCATCACCTTGTGCTGCTGAAAGTACATCTTCAACCTCGTATCCATCTTCCTCCTGTTGCACAATCCAGTATATCTGCTTAATAAACAAGCAAAATTTCAAGCCCTCCACTCCAAAGCAGTAGGTTCAATTAATTCCGTTAAAAGGGTTTAATTAACTTTATATGGCCTAATTAAACAGATGACATAAAAATCGAAAAATCATAAATTTCGGGTCAAATGAAATTTTGGGAACAAGTAAGCCCATCCAGCCTGGACAGGCTTACCTGTCAACGGTTGCCGTATGTGCTGTTAAAAAAAAAGTAGAACAGTTTTTGGTCTCTACTATTCAAACCTTCCAAAAATATTAAAAGGAACTTCACAATACAGGATGATACAATATTTACTTAATTTGGAACTATGTCTGTTGTGACAGCTCCATCAAAACATCATAACTACAGTCAATTATTCATTTAATTGTTTATCAAAATATTAGCTTACCAAGCTTGGAAATAAGGGATCTTTCTCAGCTTCCATAAACCACCCATTACTAGCATTACCGCTATTTTCTTCGTAGTCCGATGACTGATTCCAGTTGGATTTATTAAACCATTTCGTTAACCCACTACTTGGAACACTGAAAAATGTTTTCTGTTCATTTTTATTGGAACGAGACAAATATTCTTTTAACTCTTTATTCAATTCAGCCATATCACTGCTTTGAAATAAGTGTCACATTTAATTTTGACAAGCGAGAAAGCGCACTTAAATTCCTATGCACCCGACGTTGACAATTCTCACAAACAGCTTATGTTTTCATTAATCTCAGCAGTACACAAAGACCCCTGGAAAATCAGAACTTTCAACGGGGTATTTATATTATATTTTATATTGCCTAACACCTTTTTATTCGCCAAAGGGCGTAGTCTTTTGTCAACACACGGCTCAAATACATAGTCATCAGTTTGCTATGTCTGTGGTTATTGACAGCTGCAGACTACAGATACGGCAGGCAACTGTCACCATCTGGTGTTCCTAATACTAAGCCATGTTATTGTCTGAGTGAGTTCTGCAGTCAATTTTCTGAGTTTTGGGGTTAATAAAATAAATAAAGTCAATAGAACAAAAACAACAAAAAAAAAAGCATAAGGATATCATCAAAAATCCATTCACATTGTACAAGAAACTAGACTTCTACAAGAGGACTCGAGATTATTATTATTATTATTTGACACCTCCAGGGAGTCCAAAGACTCATCGAAGGAGAGTGTGCCAACAGCATCGAACGATTGGTCTCCTTCCAACTACGAACCGCGCTCAAACTTACTTAACTGAGCCATTAGTAGCAGAGGCTCTACCAATCGACCAACCTTTGTCGGCAATAGGAGAGTATTGGATCTTTTTATAGAGTCAGAAGACCTGTCCATAACCCAGGTGGCTGGCTACACTGCCATCAACTGATGAAAATTATCGTGTGGCCTTGACTTCGGAGGTAACAAAAACATGTGGAAATCCCAGTTGAGAAGGGGTATTGTGTGGGACTACATTTAAGGCAGGTGATTATGTTACATTTAGGTGGCAACGTGAAGAAGTACCACAGCATAAAGATCTCCAAGGAAAGGATGTTAACAGTGCACTGGGGGGATAGTCAAGGGATTGACTGGCCTGGTTGGCAAAGTGGATAGCGTATCCGCTCTCCAGCCAAAAGGCTTCGGGTTCGAATCCCGCCATGGGCATGGATGTTTGTGATTGTCTGTGAAAATACCAGTGGTGGTCAGCGGTAGATGGCATTAGTGTAGTTGCAGTCAGTTGGTGATTGAATGGTGGAGACGGTGTTGTAGAGCAGGTGCCCTCCCTCGATGATTCCTTGGACTCCCAGGAGGTATCAAAAAATAAAATCAGGGGTAGCCAACCAGAGATAGCTGGTCCGTGTCTATCACTAATTATAGCAGCTACCGATGAAGAGGCTGGCAAGCAAGTGCTGCCATCTCTTGGTATCTAACCCTAACAAGATATGTTAGTCTGAAATAATGTGGGTACTACGATCGATTTTCTTGAGTTTACGGGATGAAAAACCCGAGTTTCTGGGAGGAAAAACCTGCTTGCCTGTGCCAGAGATTGAGTAACTCAGAAGGTGTCAAATAATAATAATAATAATAATAATAATAATAATAATAATAATAATAATAATATCTGTAGGAAGCAATATTACAATGTATACCCAAGGTCAGGAGGGTACACCAGGTAGGAAATAAATGGATGGGTAACATCGTTAAGCATGAACTACAAAAAAAAAAAAGAAAAGAAAAAGAAAGAAAGAAAGAAAGAAAAGAAAAGAAAGAAATAAAGAAAATGTTATGAAGGGTATAGAACGAGAAAGGTGACCAGCTAACGTATGAATGGTGGAATGGTGCAAGGATCAGGCTTAAAAATTCATCAGCACAGTAAGGAAGGCTCAGATATTGGGAAGAAATTAGGCGAAAGGAAATCCAAAGAAGTTTTTCGTTATGTGACAAGTTGGAGAAAGAATGACTATGAAAGGACAAATTTAATGAGTGCAGATGGTAGAACGATAACAGAGGCAGATGACATTGTTGAGCTACTGGATTAGAAAGGTTGCCCATTTTGCAAGGATATATCTCCCAAGTGAAAATCTTGTGGCAGAAGTGACGACTATTGACATGAGAAGATAGCTTGATGATTAATGAGCATGCGATATTGCAGAATCTGAATGCAAATACCATGGGTTACTGGCTCCCATTTTAAGAGCATATACAAGGAAACTTGTATATGCTCTTGATGATATGATATTATCAATTAACCAGTTAGTGAAAGGAGATGCCTTTCACTAACTGGTTAATTGATATCTTAGTGGCTTATTTTGCATCCAGAATAGGATTTCCAGATCATTTACAAAATAAATTTAAACAAATGAAAAAGTATGAAATTAATTAAATATTTTATAAAATCCTTATCCGACCATTCGTGGGTAGAAGTCACATAAAAATACCAATAAAAGAAAATGAAACATTATAATTATAAATAATGGATAAAGCATGCATGACAAAGCATGGAGTTTAACCTTAAAGGTCGGCACCACCAGACACAGTTATAAATTTGCAGCTAAATTCCAGTTTTTATTGGTTCTTATTTTGTTACTGGTATTTAAAAGATATATTAGTATATTATAGCTTTTCTGCTCGTATACCACTGTGTGGTATACGAGGAGCAGAAAGTATCATACATCAGAAGAATGATACGTCAGAAGAAAAAAGTCCATTGTTCACATTGAGCCCCAGCATATGAAAGAATTCTAATGAGTGAAAAGAGAGCAGGATAATTCTGCTATACAAGAGAAGAGCTATGACTGATGCAGTGATGTATTGATCAAAAGATATCTCTAGTATAATCATGATGGTATTCAAAAGGCTAGTTAGAAATCACTTCCAAACTCGGGTACACGACCCTGAGATCCTATTTCAAAGACGGCATGGTTGATATAGGTAAGCTTTGCTTTAGCAATCTGATCATATTCTGCAATAGTGCAGCGTTGGTTAGATGAAGGGAATGGATAAATAAGCTGGGAGGAATGGGCTTGCAAAAAAAAAAAAAAAAAAAAATGACGTGAATTGGAGAGTGGACCGACAGTTATCAGAAAGTAATGTGTAGTGGTGCACAGAGTCTATAAAGAGGGGAGAATCCATGGTATACCACAGTTTTCCATACTAGGGTTATTGTTGTTTAACATATATATATATTAATAATATTGGAGAGGATTCTGATTGTGATAATCTTTTTTTCTTTGATGATATTGTTAAGTTATGGAAAGTCATTGGAATGTAGCTGATGTGAAATCTTTGTAGTGTAGTATAACCTGAACATACAGGTTATACAAGATAACCCATAAGTCACGAAGCAGGGGCGCGCCAGTAGTGTCCGGCGCCAGTGTGCAAAACTTTAGTTGGCGCCCCTATACCCAGTAGCATGCCAGTGGTTTCCGGCGCCTATGTGCAAAACTTTAGTTGGCATCCTTATCCCCCTCCAATAAAAAAATCACTTAAAAAAGCCGTTTTTTTTTAAAGTATTTCCTCCTCTTTGGCGCCTTTACTATCCAGTCGCCTGTGTGTGTTGCCCATATGGCCGGCGCGCCCCTGTCAAGAAGGCGTATAAAATATAAATAACTCATAAGTAATAAAAAATTTCCATGGGCTGAATTTCATTATATCAAAAAAAGAATAAACATGATTAATAAATAAATTCTCCACAGCGCTTGACGGCATGAATGAAGACTTGGTTTCAAGTCTAGTCGCCGACTAGAGGAACTTTTCTAACCCTTTTTTCGACCAGTTCCCGAGTTAGTCGATCTCTGGCATGGGCAAGCGGGATTTTTCCCCCGGAAACTCGGGTTTTTCGTATTGTAACCTCCAGAAAATCAACCGTCGAACCCACACAATTTTCAGACAACAGAAATATTGTGTTAGGGTTAGGGACCACGAAATGGCGACACTTGTTCGCCGTCTGTTCTTTGTCTGGAGATTAAGTCAGTGATAGCCTTGGGCCAGCTATCTCTGATTGGCTGCCAGTAGAGATTAAACTGCCAGCTCAGTTTCCAAAAGTTAGATAGGGCTAAAACGGCCTCGCCTACACCTCATATATGGGAATAAAAGGCGCTAGCTAATTTTTTTTTTACTTTATTAAATATTTAAGCCCTTTCGTAACTTATGGGTTACCCTGTACCCAGTCTTGCCATAAACACTGTTACACCTTCCTCACCACACTGCACTGTACAGAATTGCGCAAACCAAGTTTTAGTGGTGCTTTGTGCAACCAACATTCCCTTGTTTATCAGTAGAGAGAGAGAGAGAGAGAGAGAGAGAAAGAGAGAGAGAGAGATATTATTAATCATTATAAAAATCTGATGACTTGAGGCTGAGAACCTATCATCATTCTACTGCATTGCAGCGTCACTTAACCACCAAACGATAAGATATGTCTCAGATGGTCGCGCAGCACGTGAAATAGCATTCGGGATTCAGAGAAGTCATCACCCTACAACAGCAAAGATTCGGTGCGGGAATGATGTATCAAAGAGTTATAGAAGTTGCATTTCTATGGCAAAGAGTCAAATCCTGTGCCAAAATGAATCAAGACCCCATGATGGAACCTGTGCTGCTTCCTTTTAACAACACGTTGCACAGTAGGTAGTGGACCTTCCAACAGAACTTATTCCTGCACACAAGGCGCAGACCACACAACAGTGGTCGGAGATGAATGTGTCAATCATATTTCACCATCTGGAAGTCCCTATCAGAATACGTTCGACTTCAGATGGTGGTCAGAGATTAAGAGAGAGAGAAAGAGAGAGAGAGAGAGAGGCCAGCAAGAAACAACACAAGAAAGCATCACAAGCCTAAATGTGGACTTGGATTGATGAATGGTAGTGTTTCTGTTGGATATTGTGCATGCCTCCATAGATATGTGGCCTCCGAGATTTCGAATGTGTGTGTGCGAAGGCAAAAGGGGACAATTTGAACATTGAGTGCTGATGTTTGCACGTTACACACATTGTTTGTATGTGCTGAAATTGCAAATGATTTACCGATAGATTATAGGGCTATGCACTGTTCAAATTGTAACAGTATTTATAGCTAGATTAGGTATAAGCAATGACAATGAAGATCAATTCAGTATTGCCAAGCTATGCATTTTGGACAGAGGTTTGTGCTACTTAATGGCAGTTTGCTGGAGGATAGTCAGTGAAGTGAGAAACTTGAGAGTTATCGTGGACTGGGTGGTAGAGTCGATGAGTAACATAGCTAAAGCGATTGCGTCATCAGACCTAATAACAGAACTAGTAAAGAGAATGCTAACTTGGGAATAAGGAAGTTATTCTTCACTTTACAAAACTTTGACTGCATCACAACTGGATGTCAATGCACAGACATGGTGATTTCACTTCCAAAGAAATGTAGACATTTCAAAATATTTCAAAAGATAAACAGTCGTGAAATTATGTACGGGAGGATGAAAGAAGACGCTTTTTGAAATCCACAGGTGCACTGGAAGTGATTTATTTGTGAACGAAAAAAGTCCTGTCGAAGAAGAGAAATCTCATCTCAAGTGTGAGCTGAGTATTGCCAAAAGTAAGGAGGGAAATATGTTTCTATTTATTTATGTATTTATATTTATATTTTATTTCTTTATTAGCGAAAACATTAAAAAACTGGCCAAAAAATTGCCAAGTCGTGATCAGTGTATAGGCCACTAATTGTAAACAAGTTTAAAGAAGTTACGCTGCTCGAAAACAGGTGCTGCAATCGATGATTGCAGCAATCTTACGAGTCATAATTTCCAGAGTAGCATTCAATGGGAACTTTTAACCATTCTTCCTGTAGACATGTAATAGGGTCTTGGACAGTTCCGGGAAGAACGTCCCTTCACCTCACCGACACTGCAGTTCGTCCAACAGATGTGGAGGCCAATCAAGTGTGGTGACGTTCCAAAAATGACACAGTTATAGCAGAAGCCCTATGAGTGCAATCTTCTTCTTTTTCCTAGTGTTATGTCTCGCTTGGTGTACTGTATGCTGAAATCCCATTAAGGAAGAATTGGATCTACTCTCTCATGTGGACCCACTCCATCTTGGGAGAGTTTATATATACAGTATTTGTCTGGATGAATGTATGAAGGTGTTAGACAATCACAAACATCCGTGCCCTATGCGAACTATGGCAGGCTACTTGGCCAACCAGCCCGACCAATCTTACGGAGTGCATTGTCTTGCTGAAAAAGACAACGGCCATTTCCGTAAAAACGTCACATAGTGGGAAGCATTCATTGTCGACAATGTTCAGATACATCTCGTTTGTGGCACCAAAAACATAGGTCACAGGTTAAACCAGGACTATATCATGACACCGCTACCTCCGAATTTCATAGTTGCGGTTATAAACTCTCATAAGAGACTTTCACTGGTCATCCGCCAACGCCACATGCATTCATCTTGGAAGAGGGTGTGGCGTGATGTGTTGCTACATAACACAGCTTTTCAAGCTTCCACATCCCACTGTACAAACTTTGTTACCACTGAAGATTACGCTGCATGTTAGTTCGGGTAATGTGAGGCTTACATATTAATGTCCTACCCCCTAGAAACCCATGTTGTTAGCCTCCGTTCTGAATGTTTTTGCGCAAATTCGTGTTCGTGGGAATGCCCGAATCTCCGCATTCAACATGTCGGCCGACGAATGGCGGTTTTTGTATGGTGTACTGAGTAGTACGCTATGGTCACGTTTGGTGAGTATGGTGGGTTGTTCACTGATGGTAGCATTTGCAGTTGATTCCCTGCGCTTCCATCTCAGTATGGCATCACTGAATGTTGACTTGGGTGACTCAATTTGTCAAAAATTTACCGAACAGATAGTCCTGCAATGTGGCATCCTATCATAACGCTTCTTTCACACTCTGTCAATTCCCTTCTAACAGTCATTTTCCCTAAGACACAGTGGCACTGAATTGGGAGCATCCAATTCACCCAATTTATAACCGCTGCAAACACGTGATGTGTTACATGGCACGATGTACCATTCCCATGTGGGTGTCTGTTGACTGTAGTATATTTGCACACTGGAGGGTTTATTGTGTAAACACACTGAACAGCCTGAAGAAAAGCTGGAAATCCAGTTACAGAGGAGAGAAGACTTCTTTTAAATGACAATTTGCTAAGAAGTCCTTAAGGAGCAAAGCACTCTACTATCGATCTAAACACCTGGAATCCATATTGATGGGAACTGACAGTTGAGAGTTCAAGAGGAGTTAAAGAAGTTACTTTTCGCAGCACCTAACTGTGAAAAGTGGTTTGACAGCTTGTTCATAATTCCTTATCCAAACTTTGTTTTAAATTAGTATATGGTATGGAATTGTACAGTGAATGCTAGCAGTGTATTATTCAGTTTCATGATGATAAACGATGCGTCTGCCTTAGACAAATATTTCGTTTTGGCTAAAAAAATTTCTAATTCCTTTATACCCTAAAAGGGATTATGCAAGACCATTTACCCTAATGACCTTTTTAAAGTGACCTGGGTCCATAGTCTCAATCCTCAAAGAATCACGGATTAGCTAGCAAAGCACTATTAGTGAATGTAATTAACATAATGTACAATGGACAAATGTCACCATCTAACGGTTTCTAACCATAACACTATTCATTATTGACTGAATAGTGTAGGTTTTATGGTCTTTTTTGAGTTTATGGGATGAAAAACTCAATTATTCATGAATTAAACCCGATTTTCTTCTGCCAGAAATCGAATAACTCTGCAGCTGAATGAAGAAAGGATTAGAGTTCCTCGAGACAGTGAGTAGAATCTCCTTATAACGATGTTTCTCTGTGTGGACTAGAACTAGGATGAAAACGTTATTTAAACAGGAGTTCAGGAGCCTCTTATTTTGCAAAATGTTTTTAAAAAAATCAGCTAACGCCTTTTTATTCCCATATATATATAGGGAGTAGGCAAGGCCATTTTTCTATCTAAGTTTTGGAGACTAAGTGGGCAGTTCAATCTCCACTGGTACCCATTCAGAGATAGCTGGCCCAAGGCTATCACTAATTAAACGGCATGCAGTGAAGAGTGACGACTCAACAAGTGCCGCCATCTCGTGGTCCCTAACCCTACCACTCGTATTTAATGTCTGAAATAATGTGCGTTCTACGGTCGATTTTCTTGAGTTTACAGGACGAAAAACCTGAGTTTCCGGGAGAAAAAACCCACTTTCCCGTGCCAGAGATCGACTAACTCGGGAACCGGTCGAAAAAAGGCTTGGAAAAATTTCCTCTAGTCGCCGACTAGACTCGAAACCAAGCTCCTTCGTGCGGCCAAGCGCCGTGGTATGCAAACACCATATCCACTGAGCTACACAGGCTAACTTTGCAAAATGTTGCCAACAAAAATGGTTCCAACAGTTGAAAAAAAATTATCAAAAAGATCAGCTAACACCTAATAGGTGGGGCAGGTCTTTTTAGCCCTACCAAACGTTTTGAGACTGATGGAGAGGGGTTCAGTCTATACTAGCATCCAATTAGCAATAGTTCTTCCACGATTATAACTAATTGTAAAATACACCTGATGAAGAGACGATTGACAAGTTCCTCCATTTCATAGTCACTAACCCTAACAGACTATCTTATCATATGAAATAGTATGGATTCTACGGTCGATTTTCCTGAGTTTATGTGAAAAAAAAAAAAAGATTATCCTGGAGAAAAAACTGCTCTCTCCATACTAGAGATAAATTAATGAGGCGTCCTGTCAAAGAAAGACAGGAAATTTTCCTCAATTTGGCGACTAGAATTGAACTTCAGTCTTTCTTAAAGTCAGGGCAATGCCATGCGGTTGTGCAGATTGTGTGCCGCACAAGGACACTTGAAGCTAGGGGTACCATTTCAAGAAGGGGAAATAATAATAATAATAATTTTTTTTTCTTTTGTTCTTTCAAATATTTACATATGTACAATGATCATCTATTCAGTATATTATTTTACAAGCTTCAGCACTTTGTGCTACATATAATGAGATTTAAATAGTAATAATGATAACAGTTTTTTTTCTATTTTTTTTTATATAACAATCATAATAATAATTTACAATTATATTGTTCAGAGTTACATAAGTTGTATAATATTACATGTTGTGGTTTGCTATTTTTTTCAAGTTTGAAAAGGTATGATTATACAACAGTATTTACAACATTAACATTAACATTAACATTTCTGGCTAGATGGGTGAAGCAAAATTGCTTTTCATATTCCCCTTTTATCTTGTAATGGAAGAACTTTGAATGGAGTGTTTATGAGCTATATGCTCGCCCATTGAGGGCAGTGAAGTTAGTTGCGTTCAGCTGAACTTAAAATAGATTTTGGTCTTTTAAATTAGTAGATTTCTTCTTCATTATATTCCGAGGCTTCCTTGATTAATGGGTTTGGATGGTTACTTGTCTTGGTAAAGAACTTCTCAGCTAGATTTATGAGAAAGGAAGAGATATAAGGGATATTAACTTCTCTATGGATCTGGGTGTTTCTTATGAACCGGGGGGGGCATCCAGAATCGTCCTCAGGCACTTATTCTGTAATCTCTGAAGTTTTAGAATGTTAGAATTTGCGGTGTGGCTCCAAGCTGGGGATGCGTAAGTGATAACCGGTCTAATTACCATCTTGTAAATTGTTAATTTTGTTTGCATGTCCAGTTTACATTGTTTGTTGATCATAGGGTAGAGCTGTGCTAAGACGTTGGATGTCTTTGAGGAAATGTAACTAATATGTTTGCTGAATAGGAGTTTACTATCAAGAATCACTCCAAGATATTTAACTTCAGTCTGCCATGGAATCTTTACTCCCAATAAATAAATATCCTCCATGGTATGGATTTTCTTTCTAGTAAACAGTATGGCTGAGCTTTTCTGGGGGTTAACTGGGATCCTCCAGTCTGCCATCCACTTTTCTAAAGTGTGTATGCTATTTTGTAGTCTTTTAGTTGCCAGTTTTGGGCTCAGTGAACTTCGCATCAGTGCAGTATCATCAGTATATAATGCAGTGAATGTTGTTCTTGGGTTCAGAGGGATGTCTGCTACATAGATTGAAAACAGTAGAGGTGCCAAAGAGATCCTTGAGGTACGCCTGCCGAGATCCTGCGTCTGGTCGAAACCATTTCGCCTACCCTGACCTGCATGTATCTGTCTTTCAGATAAGAATGTATTACCTTTATTAGTCTGACTGGGAAATTAAATTTTATCAGTTTGTAGAGAAGACCTTGATGCCATACTTTATCAAACGCCTTCTCTGCGTCGATGAAGATGGCAGCTCTATTGAGTTTCCAGTTGAAACCTTTAGTAATTATTTCTACCAGCCGGTGCACTGGTTGGGCTGTACTATGGGCCCTACGGAAGCCGAACTGTTCGTTAGGCAAAATTACTAACTTATCTGTTTCTGCTTGGAATCTTGAGAGGATCACTGTCTCTGTTACCTTTCCGAGGCTGGATAATAGGCTTATGGGTCTGTAGCTTTCAGGAAGGTGAGCATTTTTTCCTGGCTTCTTCAGTGGTATGATTGTGGCTGTTTTCCATGTAGAAGGGAAATGCTGGAATCTAAAGATAGCATTTGTAATGTTGACGAGATGGACTATGGCCTTTCTTGGAAGTACTTTTACTATTCTGTTAGTTATGCCATCCGGTCCTGGAGCTTTTCTGTTGTTTAGATGGGAGATGATATTTATCATTTCTGTTGGATTTGTAGGAGTAATATGTTCTGAGTTGACAATGTTCTCTCTTAAGGTTGACCTAACATGACGATGAATCTTGTACATAAGGTTGATATTTAAATTAGTATACGATGGGTTGCACTGAGATTCTAGGTTATCTACTAGTGCTTCGGCTTTCTCTTCATCTTTGTGAACTGTCCCTTTCTTGGTTTGGATAGGGGGTATGAGTTGCTTTTTGGTACGGATTGCTCGTAAGAATTTCCACACAGAATGATCTTCAGTATTGATGTTAGCCAATTTGGTTTCCCATTGATGGTTTCTGTGTTTTTGAAGAGCTTCTCGGACCTGCCTGTTTAGATTGTTCAATACTTTTTTATCTTGTGGGGCTCTGGTATTGTGGTATCTCTTCCTGGCTCGATTTTTTGCTCTGATTAGGTCCATGATTTCTTCAGGGATACGGTTTGTTGGGTTGAAGACAGTTGATTGTCTGACTGATTCAATTGCTTTCTGAATTTGTATGGTTAAGTTATTTATTGCTGTGTCAATCTCTTCCTTTTTACTGATATTGGATACTGGACCAATATGATCGGGAAGAACCTTGGCTAACTTGTCCCATGGTATGAATGTGTGCAGAGGAGAGAATTGATCTGATGAGCCTAGATCGAGCACTATGGGACTGTGGTCAGAAGATAATTCGTTGACTGATTCCAATTTGAAGTGGTATATTAAATTTTTAAAAATGACAATGTCCAGCACATCCAAGCCACCCGAAGGGCTGAAATGGGTGGACTCAGTAGGGCCGGCGACTACAACAGAGTTGAGCATTGCATTGTTGAAAAGTGTGTGGCCTTTGGTGTTAGTAGATGAGCTGTACCAGGATGTGTGTTTTGAGTTGAAGTCTCCTGCTATTATTATGGAGTCATTTGGACCAAGTATGGAGTCTAGATCTGTTGTCAGCAGAGGAATGCTTGGAGGGTTATATGCAGCATAGATCTTGAGACTCCCAGCATTGAAGGTATGTACCTCCACACCAGTCACCTCCAGGTTTACTGTTTTGGGCTTGTCTATTGTGTTATGATTCAAATAACTCTTTATATATATATGGCTGTGCCTCCACCTCTTGTGCCAATTCTGTCGTTTCTGTACATAGCGTATCCACGGATTTTTGGGTTATTAGCTGGTCTTAGGTGTGTTTCACCAATCAAGATGATATCAGCACTGAGACGAGTTGAAAGTTCTTGTAGTTCCAAAATCTTGTTCATCAATCCATTTGCATTCCATGCTATTATCTTAAGAGCTTTTGGTTTGAATTTATTATTCATGACAGATGGCTGTTATAATGTTTTCAGTGCTTTGCAGGAATCTCTTTCTGGAAGATGTTGAGGGGCATGTCTTGCTGAATTCTTGCAGCATAATGGCAAGTGAGGCTGTTAAAACGGATGTTATGTTAGAGCTTTCTAGCTCGAGAGATGTAGGAGGCTTAGTTCTTGCAGCCTCAGCATATGTTTTGGTCATGGTCGTTCCCTCTTGTGAGGAAGAAGGCAAGGTGTTTCGGACTGGAAGACGATTTGTTTGGTTGCTTAAAACGTCTTTACGTGGCGGAACAAGATTGACTTTTGTTGGTCCTCGGTTTTTTGGATTGGAAAGGCATCCCTTGTAGTTGGCGGGATGAGGTCCTCTGCAGTTTGCACAGCATGCTGGAGTTGTGCGAGGTTTGGTGCAAGAGATGGTCTGGTGTCCCTCGCCGCACTTCAAGCACCTGTAGGCTGCCTTACATAATTTTTGGGCATGTCCAAATCTTTGGCATCTATGACACTGACCTGCAGATGCTCTTTTCCTTAGAGGCCCAGTTGTAATTTTGAGACCGCATACTACAGTCAGTTCATAGATCTGCTTTTGTGTGTTGTTTATTTCCACTAGCACCAAAGGCATTGGCCTTTTATTTACTCTGAGCATTCTGCTCACTTTAACTGGGGACAGGCCTTGTCTGGAGAGATCAGTGGACACATCTTCAGGAGTGATACCTTCAGCTATCCCACGTAGAACAACTTTCAGGTTCTTTTCACTAAGTAAAGTGACGGTGTGGTATGGGACGCTTGCTTTGTCCAGAAATCTGGTCATCTGTCTGTAATCCGAGACTGTAGAGGGTTGTATTTTAACTCCCTCATCTGTGTTTCCAGCCCATGAGAATGAGATGTTTTGCTCTCTTAGGGCTGATGAGATAGGGATCCATTTTTCTTTATCCCTTAATATGACTGGTGGTATCTTTTCTTTAGGACCATTGTGTGCTTCTATCCCTGATGTTTTGGGTTCTTCCACATTGGTGGAGATTTTTCTCTTCTTTTTCACCATTTCGAACTCTATATCACTTTCCAAGGTATGATGTCTGCTGTCTTGGGATGTAGCATCTTCCATACTCGGGGAGTGTGCTAAATCTGATTGCGTCTGAGTTATGGGCTTTTCACTCATGTCAACCATATTATCCTCTGTGACTGCTGTGGGAGGAAATGTGTCAAAGCGCTTGACTTTTCCTGCCCAATTATCACTCAGCAGCTTTCCCAGTCTGAGGAATTCAAAGTAAACTTCCTCGAATTTGGCCTCGTTTAGAAGTTTTGACATGATAATATTCGGAAATAAGTCACGGATGGAGAAAGAGTAGAGATTGCTCAAGTGTTCCAAGCAGGTAAAGATAATCCTGTGGACTTTTGAGGGTCCACTAGCAAATCCCGTAGACACACTAAGGTGTCTACCAGCAATAAGATGTGGCGATATAAAATACAACAATGGCGATACTAGCGGCAGTAGGCCTAGCGTATCGCCCTTGTAAATTCAATAGACTTACCTGGATAAACCAGTATAGAAAATAAAGTGCCTGTTTATGGCAGCAAGTAATTAACTGATATTATTAATGAATAAGCATAAATCTCTAAAAACATATCAGTCAAATTCACAATTCCCCATCAAAAATACACGACACGAAACACTAACACGCGAGCCGCCATCTTACTTCAGTCACCACTAATTAACTAATGCACAGTATTTACTAGTAACAACTAGTAACATTACTGGCTTAACGGGTGAAGCAAAAGCTTTTCATATTCCCGGCTATCTTAATAGAGACTGTGAGTAGAAAGAGTTTATGAGCTAATTGCTCGCCCTCAGCAGGCTAGGAGATTAATCCTCAGTGAGGGGTTTGAGGATGGCTTTAGGTCTTTTGTGCTTCGAGTAGTCCATAGCATCATAGTCAGCAGCCAGTTGGATCAGTCTGTTAGGGTGCACAGTTGCCTTTGAAAAGAATTTGGTTGCTATAGTCTGCATGAAGGTGTAGATATAGGGGACCTCCGTGTCCCGGTGCAGTCGGACAGTTCGGACGAACCATGGAGCGCCCAGGATCATTCTGAGACACTTGTTCTGAATGCGTTGTAATTTAATGATATTTGAGTTTGAAGTATGGCTCCAGGCCGGTGAGGCATAGGTGAGTATTGGACGAACCATCAGTTTATATATGAGAAGTTTGATTCTGGTGCTCAGCTTACTGTTTCTGTTTATTAGCGGATAGAGCTGTGCTATGGTTTTTGACGTGTTTACACAGAGAGTCTTGATATGGGAGTTGAAAGACAGTTTTCTGTCCATTACTACACCAAGATATTTGATCTCTGTTTTCCACTGAATTTTTGTGTTAAACAGGAGAATATCTTCATTAGGAAGCACTGATCTTCTAGAGAATAAGACGGCTACGCTCTTCTGAGGGTTCACCTGGAGTCGCCATTTGGCAAAATATTGTTCTATTTGTAGTAGGTTTTCTTGCAGTTTCTTGATGGCTAAATGAGGCTTTAATGATCTGGCCAATATCGCCGTGTCATCAGCGTAAAGAGCTTTAATTGAAGATAATGGGTTGTGTGGTATATCATGCAGGTATAAGGAGAATAGGATTGGTGCTAGTAAGGACCCTTGTGGAACTCCAGCCAAGATGTGTTTCTGTGCAGACACTACTCCACTTAATCTCACTTGCATGCGCCTATCGCAGAGGTATGTCTTGATGAGTTGAATGATTCCGATTGGAACACCGGATGATATAAGCTTGTATAGCAAACCATAATGCCAAACCTTGTCAAATGCACTGGCTAAGTCTAGGAAAACAGCCCCAGTGCATTGACGCCAGTTAAAACCTGTAATGATATGTTCCACCAATCTGTGTATTTGTTGAGTGGTACTATGCAACTGTCTGAAGCCAAACTGCTCCTCAGGCAGGATGTTTAAGTGGAGTACTGAATCTTGAAGCCTAGTAAGAATCACCTTCTCAGCAATTTTTCCGAGATTAGAGATGAGACTGATTGGTCTGTAATTTTGTGGCAGAGTGGGATCCTTTCCAGATTTATGAATTGGTATTATGTACGCCAGTTTCCAGTAGGAAGGGAAATACTTGTAGTGAAGTATGGAGTTGATTATGTTTGCTAAATGAACAATAGCTTTGCGAGGTAGAAGTTTTATAACTTTGTTGGAGATACCATCGGGTCCAGGAGCCTTTTTATTTTTGAATTTCTGAACAATAGCATATATTTCAGCAGGCGAGGTGGGTGTGATTTGAGTGGATTGTGTGGGAGCAGAATTGAGCGAATATCTGACATTACGGTGTATCTTGTAAATATGACTAATGTCAAGGTGGTCGTAGGCAGGTTTGCACTGTTTTTCAAGATGATTCGCTATTGCCTCGGCTTTTTCAGCATCAGTGTGGATGAGGCCTAAATCTGTTTGTAGAGGGGGAAGAGGTTTGTTTTTGTTCTTGATCTTACGGATAAGATTCCATACAGAGTGGTTATCAGTGGAGATGGAGGTCAGTTTTTCTTCCCAGAGTTGAGATCTATGAGTTGCGAGTGCATCTCTCACTGCAGAATTTAACCTATTTAAGATCCGCTTGTCTTGTGATGCCCTAGTGTTGTGGTATCTTTTCCTAGCCCTGTTTTTTTCCCTAATCAGATTCATAATATCTTCGGGCAGATGGTTGGGTTTGTGGGTAGTTACAGGGGTAGTAACTGCTGCACAGGCTGCTGTGATCTGTTCTGTTAGATTTTTGACAGCTATCTCAATTTCCTCTTTTGATTTAATGATGGGAACAGGACCAATATATTTTGGAAGCATCTTGGAGAGCCTTTCCCAGGGAATAAATGAGTGAGGGGGTGGAGATAATTTTTCAAGATTTCCTAATTTTAATCGTATTGGGTTATGATCTGATGATAAATCATTGATTGTCATTAAATTGTATTGGAGTCTAATGTGCTGCAGTATGGCAATGTCCAATACATCAGCCCTACCATAAGTGTTGTGATGGGTGGGATCAGCAGGGCCTATTACGTGAAGGTTGTTGAAATCAGCATAGTTCTGTAGTATCTGTCCATTTTTGTTAGTGGAGTGGCTATTCCAGGTAGGATGTTTGGCATTTAGATCCCCTGCCACAATGGTAGGCTCTCCAGTATCAAATATGGCATTCAAGTCAGAAGATAGTAATGATTTTTGTGGTGGATGGTATGCTGCAAAAATTTTTAATTTGCCTACTGAGCTCGTGAGAATCTCAATGCCAGTGACCTCAAGAGTGGAGGTAGGAGGAAGGTTTATGGAGTGATGTGAGATAAAGTTCTTGATGAAAATTGCTGTGCCTCCACCTCTGTGGGTTGATCTGTCAGTTCTATATGATTGATATCCGTAGATTTTGGGATTGTCTGCTGGTCTTAGATGTGTTTCGTTTAGTAATAGAACATCTGGCCGATGTCTATGGACAAAATTTTTAAGTTCTAGGATCTTATTTCTTAAGCCGTTGGCATTCCAGGCTATTATCTCTAAGGATTCTGGTTTTAATTTTTTACTGTTCATTAGTGAGCGCTGAAATGATGACTTGGTTGGGTGTCTTTGAGGAATCTGTTAGTAGAACTTTGTGAAGGATTAGATCTGCTGAAATCTAATAGCATATTTGCCAGGGACACGGTGATGATAGCTGTCAAATTTGGGCGTGAAGCTGGCTGTTCTAGGGATGTCTGTTTAGGGCGGGTTACATCCGCATATGACCTGGACTGCCTTTTTAGAGTTGTTTTTTGAGGGAACTCAGTTTTCGGCAGATGGGCTTCTGAATCTTTATTCTGAACTTTAGGAGACTGTGAAGTAGCTGCAGATGTAGGTGAGCTAGTGGAAGGAGAGAATGTTCCCTCTTCTGACCTCCTATTACGTGGATTATATAAACATCCTTTGTAGTTGGATGTGTGAGGGCCGCCGCAATTGGCACATTTAGCCGGGGTAGATTTTGGTTTAGAGCAGGTGTTCGTTGGGTGACCAACCCCACACTTCAGACACTTGAACTCTGCCCTGCACATTTTCTGGGCATGCCCAAATTTTTGACATCTGTGGCATTGCCCAGTAGAAGCTCTCTTCCTTAGCGGTTCTACCGAGATTTTCAATCCACAGATGGTTGTCAAGTCATATATGTGTTTGTGGGCTTGACTGATTTCGATCAGCACCAGTGGCATTGGAGTCTTGTCCCTCCTGGTCATTCTGCTGACCTTGATTGGTGGTAAATCATTCGAGTGCAGATCCGCAATGATTTCATCTATGGAGACATCCTCAGGTACGCCTCTAATTACGATCTTAAGATTTTTTTCGGAGCCGAGCGAATAAGTATGGTACTGGACCCCTCTAGAATTCAGTTCTACTGTCAACCTACGGTAATCTGAGACAGTGTTGGGGTGGATTTTGACACCATCTGTGATATTCTTTGCATTGTTGTACGAAATCTTTAGGTTGTACATCATGTTCTTTATTGTCATCCATTTTTTCTTCTCACGCAGAATAATCGGGGGGATCTTTTCCCTTGCGGAGGTAGGAGAGTCTGCAGCAGAGCCATCTTCTACTACAACATCCATTATTGGTGATTCAGAGGTCGCGGTTTTTTCGCTTTTTGCTTGCGCGAACCTCCTGAAAATCAGCATCAGCATGGTCAGTGCGGGAATGATCATCAGCCGCCGCTGATTCCTCAGCAGCGCCGCCCTGAAGCAGTTCAAGAAGCTGAGCATCGTCAGCATCAACCTCTTGAATTTCATGAACTACTACCTTGCCAGGCCATTTTGTGTGGAGCAGATTTCCAATGTGCTTGAAAATGGCCAGGAGCTGTTTAAAGGTGAGGTCCTCGTACGGTACATCTGTGGTTGGATCCGCAAGTTGTTCTGCGGAGCAGTACATGCTGTCCATTTCCACCGCACTATGGTAATAGACAGTTTCTATAACACAATGGCGATGCTGATGGCAGTAAGCCTAGCGTATCGCCGTTGTTTTAGAAAGAAAAGGTTAACTTACCTACTAGATAAAGCACTGAGGAAAATATGTGACTAATTATGGTAGCAAGCAATTAACTACTAACCCTAATGATTAAGCATAACTATAACTCGCTAAAAACATATCAAACCCGATTGTAATCCACTATCAATAATACACACTAAACACTACAACACGAGCCGCCATCTTTTTTTTCCACAGTATTTACACATATGCAATCTAAATATTATGTTTGCTTATTCTCACAAACATACGGTGTAAACTCATGATTTACTTTTAAAAGAATTTTTTTTACATTGCATACATTTGTTACAAGTTATTATATAGATTATATGCATTTGTTACAATTATTATATACATTACATACATTTATTTACATATGATACATTACTTACATTTATTTACATATGATACATTACTTACATTTGTTTACATGTGATATTTAATTTACGTACATTAGTTTACATATAATACATACATTACATACATTAGCTTTCATGTGATACGTACATTACATGCATTTGGTTGCATATGATACATCTCGGATGTGAACTAATTTCTTTGCTTTCATCCTCGAAGCTTATAAGTAAGCTTATCTGAGGATGACACCAGTTGATTAATATGCATTGGTTTTTTTTTTTTCCGCTGTGTTGAGAATCTACGAAAACTATTTTTATTTACCACATATGGTTTTGCTTGAGACTACCTCGTCATGAACGTGTGAAAACTAAGAAATATATAGTGAATGCATTTCAGATATTATGGAAATGGGTTTAAGAGAATTAGCATTTCAATTCAATTGTCAGCTTGTTTTGTTTGGGTCGCGTGACCTTTTGTTAATACCTCACCAATCATATGCACTCCTTAATAGTTGCTTTTTCTCTACTGGCCTACAATCGCGCACATCTTTCACTTCTCATTAGTAATTTGTCAAGGATTGTTTATTACGTATCTCAAGTTTTAAAGTACTGGTAATTTTTGCTTGATATAATGGGAAAGAAGATGACTCTATTTGGGTAGATAACTTTGATTGCACACAAGGAAACTGCTCTCGAGGACAGAAAAAGTGATGGAGAATAGAAGCTTCTTGGTAAGTCATACCCATTTTCAGTTGTTTTTTTTTCTGAAAACTTTAGTTTCCGAAAATCTCCGCATATAACTCGGACCACGATTTTTTAGCTTAATTTTGGGGAAAAAGTGCGAGTTACAGTCGAGTTAATACGGTAATTTTTTTATCTTTCAAATTATTAAGTATGGATCATTGGTTAAAGACTGGATTTATAAAACCCACAAAAGAGAGCAATATATCAGATATAGAAATAAGCAATTTCACTTCTCTCATTGATGATAAATTATTTATACTAAGTAAAAATGTATAGTATCTTTATAAATTTTGTTTATTAAAAATAAATCTTTTTTTTTTTTTCGTTTAAATGTACATCTAAATTCAAATAAAATAGTCATTTACAATGAAATATATTTTTATTTATTATTATTATTATTATTATTATTATTATTATTATTATTATTATTATTTTGATAAGGATATTTTGAAAAGGTGCTTGGTAATAATGAAAATCAAAGAAGGGGTACATGAATATCTGAAATTTCAGGAACACTGATCTATCCAAATATTTAGTCTGAAACATAGGTGTATAGTACGATGTTCGTTTTCTTAAATTTAGCTTCGAATTTGGATAGACGAAATAGCATCTATCGAAATATGCACTTCTTACATTTTTCTCAGCGCCATTTCAATTTTGAAAGTGAAACATATTGAATGTATTGTGTATTCTGTGTTTAAGTGATTTTGGACAATTTTTGACTTGTTTTTCTGAATTTGGATTATTATTCACGTAAAGTAAGTACGTCTACTATATTTTAGCTAAGTTTGAAATTCAGTTTCATTGTTTCATTTTAGTTAATTATCTTATTTTGAAAACAAAAGATTTTTATCTTATGTTGGGTGGACGTCTAGAAAATAAGTAATTTTCAATAAGAGATTTATTTATATATTTGTTCTTGTTCTGGTTGGAAGACATTGGGTTGGGATTCTTTTACTAATTTCTTTAATAAATGATTTAAAATTCTAGAAATTTCTTAATTATTAAACAATTACCAGAATGTAAAAAATATTAAATAAATTGTTAAGTAAGTTTGAGTGCGGTTAGTAGTTGAAAGGGGCCAATCATTCGATGCGGTTGGCACACTCTCCCTCGATGAGGCTTTGGACTCCCTGGAGGTGTCAAATAATAATAATAATAATAAATATCACTGAGAAATCAATCAGTGCCTAATATCTCTACTTGCTAATTTTCAAAAAAAAAAAAAAAAAAAAAACCTAAAGTGTAAGCATATTTATTATTCAAAACATTTGAAAAAATCAAATTCTGTAGTAAAAAAAAATAGTCAGTTTTGGGCGATTCACCTTAAAAATAACAGTGGTTAAAAAATAAGTTTAATGGAAAATTTCAGCAATTATTATTTATTTTGGTGGAAAACTTTGACCGCTCTTCTTATTTTAAAGTCTAACCAAGTGTGTTAACCCCCAGATGTCGGAAAAAAAGCCAAAGAAGTTATCTGGTGCAACAAAACAGGAAAAGACAATTGCAACGAGTACAACGGGAACATAAATTGGCTGGGATCACTGAATAAATTTTTAAATTTAGGACCACATAAAAAACGAAGAACAGAAAGTTCTGACGAAGAAAGTACTCCGTGTAGCTCTACTACAGAAAAAGAAGAGGACACAAGATAACTATGAAGAAACAAATGTTACATACGAAAATGAAACTGGCCTGACTGGGCTGTCTACAGAAGTTGCAGCAGAAGAAATATTGGATTCCGATTCAGCGAGACACGAAACTTCAAATTTTACTTTAAATTTTAATGTTAATGATCCAGGTTCTTGGTTGAATCATATAACTAGAGTTAGAGGTTGTTTAGTTGAGCAGTGTCCGCGTCAAGTAGTTAATAAAGAATTTCCCAAAGATGAATCTGGCCGCAAGTTTTCGATTCATACTATTATCGAACTTTAGCAAATGGAGAAAAACTGTTACGAAGTTATTTAGTTTATTCAGAATCGCGAAATTCGGTTTTCTGTTATTATTGCAAAATATTTGGTAGTCAAAATTCCCACTTTACTAACGAATATGGTTGTAACGAATGGCAACATTTGAGTCTTATACTAAAAATACACGAGACAAGTTCCGTGCACATTAAAAACTGTTCTAAATACAGCGAACTTAAAATGTCGTTGATTAAGAAATGCATTATTGATTGCACACAACAAAGATTATACGAAACTGAGAAAAAAATATTGGCAATCTATTATAGAACGGTTAATCTACATAATACAATATTTATCAAGACAGTGTATAGCTTTTAGAGGTTCTTCCCAAAAACGTTTTTGAAAATGATAACGGCAGTTTTTTAAAGTTAGTAGAAACTGTCCCTAAATTTGATTCGATAATGGCAGAACACTTACATCGCATCCAAACATCACAAAAAAGGAACATTGCTCATTATTTAGGTGATAAAATACAAAATGAAATCATCCGTATAATTTCTGCAGCTATAAAACCAAAAAGTTTAGAAATGGTTAAAGAGGCGAAATATTATTCATTAATTCTTGACACTACTCCGGATATAAGCCACACAGAACAATTATCTATTGTTATTAGATTTGTTAATCAAAATAAAGATACAAATATAGCAGAAATTCATGAACTTTTTTGGGTTTTCAATCTGTAGAAGATACCACTGGGCAAGGACTATTTCAATTTATAAAAAATTATTTAAAATTATTGAATATTAACATTTCGGATTTACGCAGCCAAGCTTATATTAACTGTTCAAATATGCGAGGGAAGCATAATGGACTGCAGAAAATAATCCTTGAAATAAATTCAAGGACTTTTTTTTTATTCCCTGTGCTACTGATTCATTGAATTTGGTAGTTAATGATGCAGCTAAGATATCCTGTGAAGCTGTAATTTTTGTTTGCTAATTCAGGAATTATATAATAATTTTTCAATATATGTAAAGCGTTGGGCTATATTAAAAAAAAAACATATTCGTGTTTTAAATTTTAAACCACTTTCTGCTACTAGGTGGGAAAGTAGAGTAGACGCAATAAAGCCACTTAAAAATAATATCAAGGAAATTTATCAGCCTCTTTTTGATATTACGGAAGATGAAACTAAAGATATCGATTCTAGAGTTCAGGCAGACAACTTAATTTCAAAGATTTATTCGTTTACATTTATTTGCTCTGTTCATGTTTGATACGAAAACTTAAGTCTCGTAAATGTTGCAAGCAAAATAATGCAGAATCCGACATTTGATATAGGAAAAATTACAGAAAATCTTGATTATGTTATACAAGAATTAAATACTCGCCGAAAAGACCAATATTTTGAAAATATTATTAGAACTACAAAAGAAGTAGCAAACGATCTTAATATTGATCCTATTTTTCCAGACATTCGCAAAAGAACAAAAACAAAAATGTATCGTTACTAAGCATCAGATGAGACAACGCATGATCCTAAACAAAATTTTTAAATAAATTTTTTCTTCGCGATTTTAGACACGACAATAACTTCAGTCACGGAAAGATTCATACTCTTAACATGTTCATTGCCAATCACGCGATATCGCGCGATGCGAGTCCTCACCAAACGGCCGATCACGCGTTATCGCGTGGACGTCGCTAACTAAATAAAAAAATTTAAAAAAATTGGCCACCACACGAAATTCCAATTTTCAGCTTGGCAATGAAAGTGTTAAAACAACATAGCGAGGACTTTAAAATTATAAGAGACATTAGCAAATTAAAAGATTGGAGCGATGAAGATTTAATGAAACATTGTAAAGATTTGAACTTAAAACTGAGCTAGAATCAAGATTCCGACAATCGCGATATTGACGGTATGAGTTTATTTGAGAATAAAAAAAAATTGCAATGTTTTATTAAAAAAGAGTCAGCTCCTCAGGATGTTTTAAATTATATATAAGAAAATAAATTAACCGGCACGTTTCCGAATACTGCGATTGTGATGATGTATTTATTGAACATTACCAATATCCGTAGCATCAGGGGAAAGAAGTTTTTCAAAACTGAAATTAATAAAAAATTATTTGCGGTCGACTATGTCTGGAAAGCGTCCAACGAATTTATCAATTATATCAATTGAAAATAATATTATCGATTCATTAGACATTAAAGATATTATTAAAAATTTTGTGCCGGCTAAAAGCAAAACGGATAAATATGTAAAATAAATTTACATTTATCCTAATTGTTATATAGATAAAAGCATATCTCCAAATTATTTTTATTAGGTAATATTTCTTTTTATATTAAAATAAAAGTAATTTTGTACACACACACACACACACACACACACACACACACACACACACACACACACATTCTGTTGTATTTATATAAGCAAAGAATAAACATTTTTGAAAATTTTTATTATTAAAAATTCCTTATTAATGAATTTCAGTGATTACAGTGTTCTACTACTGTTAAATAAAATTTATTTTAATGTATGCACATAAACTGTTTCGTACTTTTAACAAAGAAAAATATTTTGCAAAAATGTTTCATGGAAACTTATTTTATGGGGACGCTGACAAACGTTTTGTACAAGGGCGCCTCCTACCCATGGCACGGCACCGCTTCAAGTCCCCTAGTACTATGGATACAAACGCCACTTCCACTGAGCAACACATGGTGCAAAGATTAGTATTCTCATTTTACACAATATAATATTAAATAATAATATAATAGTGTTTATTTTATTAAATTATAATAAGATATTTGGCCTGTGCAGCCATGGGGAGGTGATGTTTGCATCCACAATGCTGGGTCATCAGAAGAAAAAAGTTCGATTCTAGTTGCCAACTAGGGGAATTTTGTAACATTTTCTTCCACCGCTCCTCGAAGTAGTTGATATCTGGTATAATCAAGTGGATATATTTTTCATTAACTCCAGTTATTTATCCCACAAAATTAATAAAATCAACTGTAGAACCCTTACTATTTCAGACAATAATATATTGTCTCAGGGTTAGGAAGCACAAGATAGCAACATTTATCTACCATCTCTTCAACTGATACAATTTAAAGTTAGTGAAGGTCTTATTCCTCTTGGGCCTACTATCTACAAAGTGGTAATGGTGGACTTCGATTTCACTCCTCCACAGAATACAAAATGTAAGGCTGAAGCATTCTCATCTACTCCTATTGGAATAAAAGTCGTTTGGGAATTTTTATAATAAAAACGAAATTTAATGGAAAAGAAACAGACATAATCCAAGATAACCATAAAATTGATGCATTTCTTAATCGAATTATTTTATAGATGTAATTCATTACTACATCTCTGATTCTATAACTATTTTTGATATGCGTAGACTTATTTGCTCATAGTTATTACACTATTAACACTTTCATTGCCAAGCTGAAAATTGGAATTTCGTGTGGTGGCCAAATTTTTTTTATTTTTTTATTTAGTTAGCGAAGTCCACGCGATAACACGTGATCGGCCGTTTGGTGAGAACTCGTATCACGTGATCGCGCAATATCGTTCATTGCCAAGCTGAAAATTGGAATTTCGTGTGGTGGCCAATTTTTTTTTACTTTTTTATTTAGTTAGCCACGTCCACGCGATAACGCATGATCGGCCGTTTGGTGAGAACTCGCATCGAGTGATTGGCAATGAACGTGTTAAACTAAACCATTTGAAACAATTCAGCAAATTTTTATTGGGATTGTAAATAATAAACATAATAAAATTTCACATTATCCAGTTGAGTCATTTTGCTAATCCCCTTAGCTAAATCGATAGCGTTACTGGCTTCCAACCATACGCTACAGGTGTAAATCCCACTCTAACGGATACACGTGAATCTAGTACCTAAAGATTTAGGTATTAGAAAAAATTTCGAGCCACCACTGGAAGATCAGTACACAACTCATTTCAGAACGTGGCTTGATAGTCCATGATTGATCTATAGAGAAGTAGTCCTAGATTATTTATTCATACTATAAATGGATATGTTTGCAACTTTTTAAGATTGATACATACATAAAATAAATAATAAAAACATCCATTTACAGAAAAATATATAAATTATTAACATTTCAAAATTTTCAAAAAATTTAAATAATAAATTATTATTTATTTATCATTTTATTCATAGCAAAATAAAGCACATCTAAAGAAATAAAAACTTGCGAAAAATATTAAAAAAAACATGAATCTGCTGACACCTTTTATTGTTTAAAATGAGTAGGGAGATTAGGAGAGGCCATTTAGCCTCAACTTTTTTTTGAAGATGAGTGGGCACTAGGTTCCACCCCTCTGCCAATCACAGAATATCTAGCCTATGAATAGTAATAATTTTAATTGGCGTCTGGGGAGCACAGTATCACAGACGACTGCTGCCATTCGGTGGTCTTTAATCCGAATATTATATGTTATTCTCTAAAATGGTGTGAGGTCATAGTCAATGTTCTTGACTTTATGGCAATGAAAACCTGAGTTTCTGGGAGAGAAAAAAACGGTTTGCCCTTGACAGAGATAGAACTAAATCGAAAATCGGTTGAAGAAAGGCTTAAAAAGCTATTCTAGTCAATGACTACATTGAACTTAAATGGTGTTTCTTCCAAAGGTCTAGATTTAGAAAACACCATTTCAATAAATTTGCTCAGTCCTACTACAGAAATATAAATCTTTCCACAAGACTGTAAAGAATGTATGATGATTTAATCGCATAAAGCTAGTGCTAGACTGCAAAGCAGGAGATTATGAGGACTCCAGGAAGTTTGTTCCATGGTAGCTGTTGCAAGATGGAAAAGAAATTAACAATGCATTGGACGCATTTAAAAAAGACTCAAATTATACAGTATTGAAATATGTCCCTAGTGTTCGAAGGAAAAATCGTGCAGAACATTTAGGTCAGAGAGTTATTACAAATAGTTTATGAAAAGTAAGTCAGAGTTTGAAAACAAAGAAACAGGTACTGCAAGATAACACAACCCAAAAGAATGGCATCATAATACTGCAAGTAGAAGAAACAATAAATGTGAAAGCATACCACAACTGAATGCAGTTGGTAGATGCAGTAGAGATTCTTCTGTTAAGTGAAAAGTTTGCAAAGAGCTATCAATCCCAATACTAGCTTTTCAGGATGAAGAAACTCGGGTGTATCAGGAGGTGATATTAGCGTTTTTGCATAAAGTGAATAAGAATTCAGCAATAGATTTGGCGTGGATATTAAAAGAGTGTTCAGCTAAACTCTCTTTACCTTTGACTAGTCTATATAATTGGAATATCAAAAGTAAGATTCCAAAAGAGTGGAAAGAACGAATAATAATCTCTTTGCACAAGGTAGATAAAGACTAATGCATCTAACACTCCCCAAATCAGTATCTGAGTATTATTATTATTATTATTATTATTATTATTATTATTATTATTATTATTATTATTATTATTATTATTAGAATTTACTTTGATGCAGATATGAATTGGAATAGCCACATAAACCATCTACACAACAAACTCCGAACAATAAGTGGCAAACTCTATAGGTTAAAAGACATAGTTCCCACACGCCTAAAAACACTAATATACAAAGCACTATTCCAAAATATACTAAGATATGATAAACGAATTACCTTTTGAATGCAGAAACCTTACAAACTTCAGTAGCCTGAAAAGAGCTCTAAGGACATACTATGAACAAGAAACACGCACCCAAAATACCAAACAAACTTAATGAAACACAATATATTCGTTCAGGCTTCCAGTTCAGCGACACATCAATACATTCCAAGTTATTGTGTGTGTGCGTGCGTGCGTGCGCGCGCGCGCCAATTTCTCAATCATAGATTTCGTAGCTCCCCAACACAGCAAAAAAACCAATAAATAATAACCAGCTGGTGTCATCCTCAGATAAGCTTACATATAAGCTTAGAGGATGAAAGCAGAGAAATTACTTCTCATCCAAAATGTATCATATGTAACCAAATGCATGTAATGTATGTAACACATGTAAACCAATCTATGTAATGTATGTATTATATGTAAACAAATGTACGTAATGTAAGTATCACATGTAAACAAATGTAAGTAATGTATCATATGTAATCAAATGTATGTAATGTATATAATAACTGTAACAAATGTATGCAATGTAATAAAAAAAATTTTTAAATGTAAATCATAAGTTTATACTGTATGTTTGTGAGAATTAGGAAATATAATATTTTGCTTGCATATGTGTAAATACTGTTGTATAATCACACCTTTTCAAACTTGAAAAAAAAATAAAAATAGTAAACTACAACATGTAATATTATACAACTTATGTAACTCTGAACAATATAATTGTAAATTATTACTATGATTGTTATTTTAAAAAAAAACTGTTATCATCATTACTATTTAAATCTCATTATATGTAGTGTAAAGCACTGAACCTTGTAAAATAATATACTGAACAGATGATCATTGTACATATGTAAATATTTGAAAGAACAATAAAAATAATAATAAAATAAAAGTATTATTATTATTATTATTATTATTATTAGACAGACATTTTTGTGTATTTTTTTAAAAAAATAAAAACCTATTAAAAATTATTATCTGAGACCTCCAGGGAGTCAAGGACTCGTCGATGGAAGCTATGAATCACTCAAACCATCTGTCATATCTTCCCTTAAATTCCTTCACACTAGATACACTCATTATCCCTAAAGGCAAACTATTCTGCTCACTCACTGCTGTGTAAGAGAAAAACCTAACTCTTACCCCCTTTCTTGAGTGCAAATAAATTTAACTTCCATGGATGCCCCCTGGTTCTCTTCCCATCTTCCATATAACGTAAAATTTCATTAGATGATATTCTATAACATCCATTCAAAAGTTCATAGATATCTATCATATTCATAGATATCTACCCCTCTTTATCCTGTTAATCAGAGTCTGCAATCCACATATTGGAATCTGTCCTCATAATCTAAATCCCATAATCCAGATATAACATTTGTAACTCTTCTTTGCACCCATTCCACAGCTTTTTTTTATCCCCTTGGAATCCAAGAGACCAAATCTGAACACAATAATCCAAGTGTGGTCGTATCAAAGTCTTATAAAGAGGCAAAAATGACTTCCTTATCCATACATGTCAAAGTTCGCTTCAACATCGAAATTATCCTCTGAGTTGCATTTGCAACTTTTGTTATGTGACCTTTAAATTCAAATTTCTATCCACCAATACGCCAAGATCTCTTGCCTTCTCAGTTTCTTGTAGTATAACCCTGATAATATAATATGCCGCTAGAATTCTAATCATGTCAGCGTGCATAACTTTACACTTACTAACACTAAACTGATAACCATTTTCGTTTGCCCAAATATCTAGCCTATTCAAATTATTTTGTAAGTGTTGAGTATCAGTAGCACCTCTGATTGCCCTACCTATCTTCACATCATCGGCAAATAATTGCACATCAGATGTTAGGCCCTGATGTCGTTGATGCACAGATTGAACAATAATGAATGTAAGTGGTGTACCTCAGACTGAATCCTGAGGTACACCACTGATACCTTAAATCTGGCATATTCACACCTACTGTATACCACTTTTTGATATCTGTCTGGTAACCATCCCCTGATCCAAGCTAAAAGTTTTCATTCCATGAAAACTTTTAGCTTGGATCAGGGGATGGTTATTCCCTGATCCAAGCTAAATCCCATATTCTCCAGTTTATGCAACAGCTTTTGTTGTGGTATACTATGAAATTTTTTATCAAATATACTTTGCAAAGAACATTACCAAGGCAGGGCTAAGACAATGTTTAAGTAATGTGCTTTCATTTTATAATGATATAATGGTTGAGTTAGAAAAAGGGAATAGATAACAGTGATACTTTTTGTTACGGCCTTGGACAGGTAACATCACTGGAAGGTTGTTACATAATTTGGAGAAATGGGATAGGAGTTTAAACTATTAGCTGGCTTAGAGAATGGCTGAGGAACATGTAAAAAGTTGTAAAGTGGTGTGGATCTATAAGGTTTAAAGGGATCAGTGGTGTACCGCAGGAACGACTTAGTCCATTTTATACAACCTTTAGATAAATGACATTACGAAGGATTTAACTAGCAGAAAAAAAAAAGCCATTTGATGATAATGCAAAGATAAGTAGGACAGCCAGGAATGTGGCTGACATCCAGCACTTGCAGAATTATTTGAATGAGCAGGGACTCTGCAGATGGAGGAAGGGGAATAGGGTATACAATAATCGTCTTAAGTGACATTTCACATGTTATTTTACAAAGTACAGCAACTAAGTGCTGCAATTATGGTTTATTTTCGACATTAGATTTCTATTTAAAAAATTCAATACTTTTTTAATATTAAAATTATGATTATACTGTATATTATGAGTTTAGACACATATTGTTCTGTTTATTTTTTTATGAATAAATTTCATACAAATTTCTCTTTTTTTCTGTATGAGGTATAAATAATAGTTTCTGTATTCTTGTAGATAAGCTTATACATTGGTGATACATAACTGTTAATAGTTACTGTAGTTGGTAATTTATAGTTGCGGTTGAATAAGATTGCATTTTTATAGTATTTATACAATAACAATAAGTTATATATATTTACAATCTTTGCATTAATGTATTTAAGCGCTGTAACTACAGCACTTAATGTAATATATGGATTTTTTGTTTCTTTGTGTCGCTCTCGGTTGAGAGGTAATGTCTCAGCTTGCATCCCGAAGCTTTTTTATTAAGCTTATCTGAGGATGAAACCTGTTAATTATTGTATATTGGTTTGATTGCAGTGTTGGTAGTAGGCTGTGTTTGACAGATCTGATATCCACTACAGCCGTAGGATGAGAAATTCGCACGCACGCACACACACACGCACGCACGCACGCACGCGCGCGCACACACGCACGCACGCACGCACGCACGCACGCACACACACACACACACACACACACACACACACACACACACACACACACACACACACACACACACACACACACACACACACACACACACACACACACACACACACACACACACACACACACACACACCGAGAGTAGACTTAAACGTGAACGGACGTGCTTGGATCAGCTCCTCTTTTTACCTTAACATTGTGTGTAACTGAACAAGAAAACTGGATGTATCTAGTACAGACTGATTGCTTGCAAGGTGCTCTTTCCAACAGTGAGTAATTTACTCCATAGTTTCATAGTTATAAGTGCGGATGAGTGAATTTTATTCTATCTTTATGAACTGAATACTGCTGGTCAGATAGCATCCATTGTTCAGTTTAATGACAACGTCCAATTCATAATAGGATTAACTGCTATAGCAAGGGCTAGCACCCCCTCCCCGCTGCTGCCACTGAGAGGTACAAAGGTCACAAGAAACAGCCGTCTGAAGTCTAATTCCATGGAAGCGTCACTTATAGACAAGCAGCATAACTGTAAGTAAAATTTGTACTCTAGTAAACCTAGCAATTCAATAGGAAGTGATAATGGTATAACTTTGAGTAACATTAAGATGGCTGCACCGGACGAATTGGAGTTCGAAAAAGTCCTCGATTTGCTGCGTAACGCTGCCAAAGTAAGCAGTAATCTAAGAAATCACTTAAAATAGGACATAATAACTGCAGTGAGCAAACTAATGAAGGTATTAATAAAATGAAAATGTAGCTAAAGTATCAACAGAACAACAGACTACTACACACAACCCGGGACGGGCTAACCTACTCAGTCTACTCAGCTATACTCGCAAGTCGTTAAAAACAATGCTAAAACAAAGATGAATCTGAAAACAATCCTTGCTATAAATTAATAGTAAAACCTATAGCTCAACTAAATAGCAAAGAAACCAAAAATATCATGTTGGAAGTTTTTTCCACTTCGTTAGACTATAATACATTTAGTTTAATCCTTTATCCAAGTGTAAGCAAACAATTTGTGCCTGAGGTATCTTCAGGATTGAGGCAACTCGTGGTGAAGGTGGACCAAGCTCTCATCACTCCTTGTCTTAGTATCTCCCATAGTGCAAAGCACACCTCCTTGCGGACGTGTATACTGCTATGCATTAAGGGAAAGGCCACTGCCCAGACCGGTTTCGACATTTATTGAGGTCTCGTTAGTGGGAGCCTGACCCAGTGGCGGTGATGGCGGTGATACCAAGGTGGAAGCAATGGAGAAGTCATCTTTACCTATACGAGTTACCAATAGGTGTCTTACCTTATTATTAAATTACTCTAGATTTAGAGAAAGATGTTGGAAGTTTTTTTTCCACTTGGAAAGACTATAATAAATTTAATTTAATCCTTTATCCAAGTGTAAGCAAACAAAGTTTGCACTTGAAGTATCTTTAGGATTGAGGCAACTCGTGGTAAAGGGGTAAATTTTTTTATTATAAATAAAAAAACGAAGAAGAGAAACCTAATTATAGAAGTCGATCCAACATTGAGGACCAAATTGCTGAAAATCAGTGTTAAAATGCTGTGGAGAATTTGTCATTGTGCAGGCTATATAACCATTCTGAGATGCTTTAACTGCAATAAATTTCACTCATGCACGAGATTGCAGGGGAAAAACCATCTGTCCATTCTGCTCTAAAGAACATAAGTTCAGCGAGTGCCCACGAAATAAGTCCAGAGTAATTGCATAAATTTCCAAAATCACAAATATGCCAAACCAAAAACGACTGCAAACCCATGGCACTAAGCAAAGACTGCCCTACATAAACTACTACAAACAGCTCAAAATTCAAAACACAGATTAGGAAAGCAATAATAAAGCTAGCAGAAACAACACTACTTCCCTGGCATGTCTTTAAATAAATCTTCAACGCTCTATAAATGTTGTAAATAACTTAACAGAACTCATAAATGGAAAAATTATAGGACTGGCATTAATACAAGAACCCTACAGCATCATCAACAAAATATGCTGTAGTTTATATTTTATAATTCCCAGTAATTATAAAATATTTTCCAAAGGATCTAAAAGAAAGAGCTGCAATAATCGTGGGTCAACCCTGAAGTCGAGGCAATATTAATTTCGCAGTACAGCAACGAGGACTCGGTACTTTTTGAAATTACATACAAAGAAATTAAAACTTTTGTTGCAAGTATGTATCTAAACTATCACACTGACATAAAATACGACTTAGAAAAAATGGGCAATGTGGATTTTACCATCAACCACGGCCTAATTATTGGAATAGATAGTAATTTCGGTATTACGGTTTAACGAAATCACAAACAACAGAGGTAATAATTTGGAAGAGTTCTTAGTACCAAATGCTCTACACATACTAAACGATGACTGTAACACTCCATCATTTGAAAATGCCAGAGGAAGCAGCTTCATTGATCTGACAACAGCAAACAACGCTATTTTACCCTGGGTTTCTGAATGGAAATGCGAAGAAGAGGAAAGCTGTTCTGATCATTGTATATTAAGTTTTAATATCAGTAACAAAAATATAAACGGAATACACAAACACAAACCATCGCATTAACATCAAGTACCTTCACCAATCAAACCAATGTAGAGATATTTGCTAAAGTATTAAAAAGAGAATTTTCATGCCTAATCTCAGAACATCATTTTAACGGGATCAGCAAACAACAGCTCAGCTTAGACAAGAACCTAGCCATCTGGGCATGAGAACAAACCGATATAGACTTCCTTGCTTATGCGTTTTCATCAGGTCTGATAAAATCCAGCGACCAACCACTCAGAGCAACCAAGAACTAAACATCGAAGGAAGAAAATCAGTACCTTGGTGGAACGCCTAATTAACAGTCCTAAGAAAACGTGTTAACGCACTCAGACGACTATATCAAAGAACATACAATAATCTAAGATTTAAGGGAAAGCAGAAGACAGAACTAATATAAAGCTAAATACAGCTATCAGTCAAAAATTAGAAACGCGAAAACAGAATCATGGAAAAAATTCTATACTCTTTCAACCGTATGGAATGCTTGGAATTGCATATATAAATTAGCAGCAAGTAAGCAAGAATAAGACAACACCTATATTATCAACCATCAAGAAAATAGTACTTGCAATTGTAAGTCCTCCCCCTCCAGGGACTTGCACTACCTGAGCTAAGTATGGTCTCCCTCACTCTTAGCCATACTTCTTTCCTATATTGTTCTTGATCTTGATCCCTCTTATATCTCCTCTATTAAAATGTATAGAAGGGGACACAATACTATAATCTTTACTGTCCTAACTTCTAAGTATGGACGGGTTCCTCCACTCTCTTCTGAAGCTATTAGAGTAATCGAGGGCTAAGAGAATTTCGTTTTCCTTCAATAACCACTAACCAAGGCAAGCTTGAAGACCTTATGGTGGCAGCCGCACTATCAAGCTAGACTACAAGTGGGAAATAATCCCTCCCTCATTTGAATTGAAACTCACTAAAAAGACTCATGACAATTCGATAAGACATAGAGATCTAATGGATAAGACACAGAGATCTAAGGCGATGGGACGAAGAGAACAAACAGATAATTGAAGAAAAAAAGATAGCATATAAACAATGATTAAATTTAAAGACAGATGAATCATTCATTGAATATAAAAGGAAAAGAGCAATAGCAAAGAAAGCATTCAGGAAAAAAATCCCAATTTACAAAAAATGACAAAAAACAGATTGCAATAACTATCGTGGCACCAGTCTCCTCAATACAGGTTATAAAATCTATGCAAAGATGCTAACAAAGAAATTAATATCCTATATAGAATCACAGCTGGGAGAAGAACAGAACGGATTCCGTACCCAGCTTTTATTTTAAAAATAATTATAGAAAAACATACAGAATACAATATTGAAACACCCATAGCTTAAATTCATTATATAAAAGCATTTGACAAAATTTTAAGAAATAAACTATGGGAAACTCTAAAGGAATATCACATTCCAAACCAACTATACAATGCTCTATTGAACATATACCACAATAATGAAATAGCAATAAAGAAAAATGATATCATATCTACTTGGAAACCAATAAATAGAGGAGTCCGTCAAGACTGTCCTTTATCACCCATACTATTGAACATATATATGGGCAATGTTATCAAAAACTGGAGAGAAGTAAATACATGTCACTTCTCAAATTAATCGACATACAAAAATAGTCACGCTACTCTTTGCTGATGATCAGATCATCTTCGAAAAGAATGAAGACGAACTATAGAAATCAATCTATAATTTAAATAATATTATACAACAATATGGCCTGGAAATATCAACGAAGAAAACTAAAGTCATGGTTTTTCTTGGAGATAACCCTGTCAGAAGTAAAATAGTATTAAATAATAAAATAATTGAGCAAGTTAATAATTTCAAATACCTAGGCTGTAAACTATCTTACATAATTGAAATAGATATTGATTTTAAGATGACAAACATTATAAAAATCACTGGAGTAATTAACAGAACCTTTAAACCTAATTACATACAGAAACATTTTCTAGACTCTAAGTCTTGTGACTTAGAGTCTAGAAAACGATGGCCAAACCTGCACTATTTTATAGAATTGAGATATAGACCTTTGGAGAAAGAGATATACAGAGAATTCAGGCAGCAGAAATGAAATTCCTAGAAAAACAGAATAACTAACTGTATTAGATAAAAATTAAAAAAAAATAGTGAACTAATTAAAATTTTTAAAATCAATTTCATAACAGACTCAGTGGTTAAATATAGGAAAAACTGGTTATACCATATAGCAAAAATGCAGAGAGAAAGATTAGCAAAAAAAAGATCTTAACATATAAGCATAGAAGAACAAGAAATAGGGGATGATCAAGAAGAAGATGGACTGAGTCAGGAGCAGGCTACTTGGCCTAGAACCTGGATAGGAAGAAGAAGAGAAGAAGAAGAAGAACAAAACAGACGGCACCTACACTAAAAAAATTATCAGAAGCTGCAGCTATTAAGATAAACAAGTTTATTCCCCATGACGATGAATCAACAGACGAAAAAAATCCACAAAACTTACAGACAAAGAATGAAAACAGACAGATACGCATAATGACGATTTATTTACAACTAATGAAATAGTGTCAGTATTAAGATCAATGGATCCAAGTAAACCTCCTGAAGAGGACGGAATAACCAGCAATATACTCCTAGAGCGTTTGTCGAATTTCCCGAATTCATAACAACAGTTCATAACGAACGCCTAAAAAGAGGGCGATTTCCATCTCTAAAATTATACCCATAATAAAACCAGGAAAAGGAACATCCGACGAAATTAGCAATTACAGGCTAATCAGTCTCATAAACGTTGCTGGTAAGGTGTTAGAAAAACTTCTGATAAAGCGAATAATGCACTATTTCTACTCAAGAAACCTATTTAGCGGCAATCAATACGCATTTAGATAAATGCATATTGATGAATATGCATTTATCTAAATGCAGCACAGTAGACGCAATTATGGAGGTAAAAGAGTTCACAGAAGACAGTCTACAATAAAAATAAAAAAAGAAAAAAAGACGTACTACAAATCTCACTCGACGTACAAGGAGCTTTTGATGCTGTGTGGTGGCCAGCCATAATCAATCAATTAAGAGATCTAAAATATCCAAAAAACTTTCTCAATCTTACAAAAAAGTATTTTACAGAGAGAAGAGCAACCATGACATTAAAAACCACAGCTGTAACTGAAGAATTCAAGCGAGGCTGCACGCGAGGCTCCTGCTGTGGACTAGGCTTCTGGAACATCCAGTACGACTCGCTATTAAGACTTCCTTTCACTACTGAAATAAAACTCATAGCTTTCGTCGATAATGCGACGAAATACCTAGGAGTAATAATACACGAAAGGTTTATCTTCAACAAGCCCATCTAATATGTTGCCGAAAAAAAAAAGCTTACAAATTGTAAACCTTCTAGCAAAGTTGGCAAGGATTAAGTGGGGATTAGGCCAACGAGCGCTGAAAACAATATGTACCGGAGCTATACAACCATTAATATCATATGCTGCACCTGCCTGGAAACATTCACTAAAATCAAAGAAAATTCGACAAAAGCTAAACAGAGTTCAACGCCTTATAGCCAAACGTATAATTAAAGGATACAGGATCCTTTAATTATACGTATTAAAGGATCCTTTATATAATTAAAGGATCTTTCAAGGCATCTTGCGTTATTGCAGCTCTAACACTTATCTGCCTGAAAATACAAGAATTATCTCCAATATACGAAGTCACTTCCGGAAGATATATCGGAAATTCCAACATTAATCTAAATCTACGAACGTCCGCTTCACTACAGTAAGTTGCCTCACCCAGCAAAGAAAACAAATATTAAGGAGAAGGAAATCTCTGAAAGTGACGAATTCCATATATACACTAATACACTGACGGAAGCAAAACCGGAGGGAATGTTGGCTGTTCTTTCATTGCATATAACAAGCAGTCCAATGAGTCCATTATACAAGAACGCTGCTTTAGACTGCATCCTCTCTGTTCCAACAACCAAGCAGACCAACTTGCTATAGTTCATTCACTTGCATATCTCCAGGAATTAGAAGTCAACACCTCTCATCAAAAGACAGCAACAATTTACAGTGGCAGTAGAAGCACTATAGATGGCATAAAAAACCAGAACAGACATATAGCATTAAAAGAACAGACAAGAAATCTGGTTCGGAATCTCACTCTATTGGGATGGGAAATCAAGTTAGTTCTGCTGGTGAACGCGCATACTGGGGTAGAAGGAAACGAGAGAGTTGACCAGTTGGCAAAAGAAGCGGCTAGAAACAAGTTACCAAAAGTACTCGAAATCTGCTATAAAAACTCTTGCAGAAGAAAGAAGCCTAAACTTGGAAGAAGAATGGAAAATATAAAAAAAAAAAAAAAAAAAAAAAAAACGTATCAACAACAAAAGAATCATTTTCTAGCATCAGAAACAGACTCCGTCTGAAAAACCACGCCATTTCTCCAGGTTTAAGCACGCTACTAACGGGACATGGAAAACTAAGACACTACTTACACAGATTCCATAACCTGGAATCTGTGTAAGTAGTGTCTAATCTGGAATCTGTGTAAGTAGTGTGCAAGTCATCATGTATTTGTAGTTAACCTTCAACAGACTGTTGACCACATACTTTATGACTGTCAGCTACTGAACTCCATCCGGATGCCCTTCTTAATGCAACACGTCATTACTTCTGGAGACAAGTGGCCAGTGTCAAAACAGAGACTTATCGATAAGTATTACAATTAGCAGGAAAACGCAAAACACACACACACACACACACACACACACACACACACACACACACACACACACACACACACACACACACACACACACACACACACACACACACACACACACACACACACACACACACACACACACACACACACACACACACACACACACACACACAGTAATTTGGAATGTCATGACGCCTCGCTAAAGACTGAACTAATATATTGTGCTTTATTAAGTTTGTAAGGTGTATAGGGTACATATTTCTTGTTCATAGTATGTCCTTGAGGCTTTTCTTCGGGCTATTGTAATTTGTAAACTTCCTGTAATCAAAGGGTAGTTTATTTTTAGCATATCTGTGATGTAGAAGCTTCAAGTGACCATTCTGTAGTGATTATAATATTTACATGCGATATAATTAGTTGTCTCAGGTCTTGTTATACGGTATGTATTTCTGGCTGCCCCATAGTTGGAATCGAAATAATGTTTTGGCATAGCTGCATAGTGACATATGTGTTTTGCTGTTAGTAATTTGTGTTCTGACATCGCAGTGTATATAAAGCGGGTATTGTCTCTTTGTTTCCAAAAGATTAGTTTTTATCATTTTGTACTGTAATGACATTAATCTATTTAAGTTCGTAGTGTGCACAGAAAGCATACGTTGTTATAGCGTATCTTAGGATATTTTGACATTATGTTTGCATATTAGTGTTTTTATTGTTCGGAGCTTATTTTGTAGATGGTTTATGTGGCTATTCCAGTTCATATCTACATCAAGGTAAAGCCAAGGAAGTGGCGGCCAGTGAAAATTTTAAGTGAGGGGTGCTGCATATACAAAACGAAAAAAAAAAAATTTTTTTTTTCTAATCAGTAACGAATTTATTAATAAATAAATTTAAATATTAAAAATTGCTTTATTAAAAATATTTCATCCTCACCACGAACAAATACCAATAATAAAAGTTTCTTATCAATAGCAATGATAAGCGCAAACGAACATCGGCATTAGATCGCAGTGCATTTGTTTCATGTAACAATAATTGAAAAAATATAATCCTTTTCATATTTTCAACAGTGACACTAGTCATAATTCAGCCTTGTATTTATAATAAATAAATAATTATATGTTTTTTTAACAAAATAAAATACGATTGACAAAAAATAGTTCACCACGGACACACACACACACCAATAATAAACGTTTCATATCTCACATAAATAACGTGCCAAATGATACTAAAAATATACTGCCGTTTGGGCAGTGTCGGAATGACGTAACGTGCAATGACAAGCGCAAACGAATATCGGCGTTAGATGCAAGTGCATCTGTTTCATAATCTAAAGCGTTAATCGAACAATTCCAATTATTAACTATTCAATCAATTTCAAAACATAAGCTGCAACCTTTAACATGCTGTATTGCATTCATATAATGTTGTAAGCATTGTTATTATTTATAAACACAAACAAAATTTAAATTTTTCATTTTTGCCTTGGGGGTGCTGCAGTGTCGCAGTGCTTATGTATGGTACGCCACTGGTTCAAGGTATCGTATTGCTTCATCCTGAGTGATGGTAGTGGTTTTACTGTTCTGTTTGTTTTTTATGTTGGAGATTAGATGTTGGATGGTTATATATTAGGGTTACCAAGGAATTTTATAAACTTGGTTATTTTACTCCTAATTCCAAGTAAGCAAACAGTTAAGTTTGTGCTTGAAACGTAGTTCAAGTCTAAAAGTGGTGCAACACCAGGGCAACTCATTGTAAAGGTCAGTAAAGCTCTGATCACTATTCTTAGTATTTTCCATAATGTAAAGCACATCTCACTAAGAGATGTATACTGCAATACATTATGGGTGGGGTCACTACCCAGACCGGTTTCAACCTTTTTTTTTAGCGTAAAAGTGAAATAGGCTCTAAAAATAAGACGATCCCGAAAGATCACCCAACTCTGCATTGTTCTACCCAATGACAGGCTAACCCTGTCACAGAGAAGAACTTCTCAGTATTAGCTCTATCCAGTTGCAGGCTCACCCCACCACCAAGCAGAGCCATAATCTCAATGGTGGCACCACTCAGAGACAGGCAAAAACCTTACCCCAAGCAGAGCCTCATGGAGTCCCTCACCGGTTTCAACCTTTTTTGAGGTCTCCTCAGTGAGTAGCTAGACCCTGAAATACCAAGGTTGACAATTGGTAATTGACATTTATGTTTTTAGGAGTGAAGCAAGATGCTTTTCATATTCCCCGCTATCTGTTGTGGTTACAGTGAAGGTAAAATTTATCAGCAGATTGCTCGCCCTGAATGGGCATGGAGATTATGCATCACTAAAGGAGGCTAATATAGCTTTTGGTCTTCTATATTTGAATATGTCCGTTGGATCGTATGCTGCAGCTTGCTGAACCAAATCGTTGGGATGTGTGGACGTCTTTAGGAAAAACTTGGTGGCTAAGGATCGTAGAAAAGAGAAAATATAGGGAATATTTCTGTCTCTGAGGAGTTGAATGTTTCTAACATACCACGGGGCGTTCAGAATCATTCTCAAGCACCTGTCTGCACTCGCTGTATTTTGATAATGTTAGCTTAAGAGGTATGGCTCCAGGCCGGAGAGGCATAGGTGATTAAAGGACGAATTGTCATCTGGTATAGTTGCAATTTTATTCTGTTGTTGAGCTTGTTATTTCTATTAATTAGCTGATAGATCTGAGCTATGGCTTTAGATGTCTTTGTGCACGCAGACTTACAGTATGTGCTGATTGAAAGATAGCTTTTTGTCGAGAATTACACCCAGGTAATTTGTTTCTGTCTGCCAGGGAATTTTAGTATTGAATAGTAACACATCTCCTACAGGAATCATTGGTCTTTTTGAGAAAAGAACGGCTGAGCTTTTCTGGGGGTGGACTTCCAATCTCCACTTAGAGAACCAACCCTCCAGCTTTAGAATGTTTTCTTGAAGCTTTCTGGTAATGAAATGGGGTCTGAGAGATCTGGTTAGTATTGCTGTATCGTCCGCATACAGGGCCAAAATGGAAGTCATCGGATTGTGCGGGATGTCTGACATGTATATAAAGAACAGCAATGGAGCCAGTAGAGATCCCTGCGCACTCCAGCAAAGATGTGGCGCTGGGAGGATGTAGAACCGTTGATTTTTACTTGCATTGATCTATTCTGAAGATATGAATGGATTAAATGAACCATTTTTAGTGAGATACCAGTTGAGATAAGTTTGTGCAGGAGTCAAAAATGCCAGATTTTATCAAATGCTTTGGATAAGTCTAGGAAAACAGCGCCTGTGCACTGGTGCCAGTTGTAGCTGGTGGTGATGTATTCGACAATTCTGTGGATTTGTTGGGTAGTATGGTGTTGCATAAAACCAAACTGTTCTTTAGGGAGGATGTTTAGGTCATTTACTGAGGTTTGGAGTCGTAAGAGGATGACCTTCTCTGCAACCTTACCCAGATTTGAGATGAGACTGATTGGACGATAATTTTGCGGTAGGTGTGGGTCTTTGCAGTTTCCAGGTGGAAGGAAAATAGTGAAATCTTAGAATTGCATTTATTATACTGGTCAGGTGCACTACTGCTTTTCGGGGAAGAAGTTTAATCACCCGATTCGTAATGTTGTCTGATCCAGGAGCTTTTTTGTTCTTTAATTTTTTAACAATGTCATATATCTCAGCAAGTGATGTTGGTGCAATGTCAGTGCTGGTGATAGGAAGTTTGAGTGAGTGTCTGACCTTGCTGTGAATCTTATATATGTGGTCAAAGTCAAGGTTTCCATACGAAAATTTCCTCTAAGTTGTATGCTATAACTTCTGCTTTGTCTACCTGTGTGAGCAAGGCCCTGGTCAGAGAATATTAGGGGAAGGGATCTGTCTTTGTTTTTGATATTTTTCAGTTGTCCCCAGATGGAGTGATCAGTAGGTGAAATGGAGGATAACTTTTCATCCCATACTTGGTCTCAATGACCTTTGAATGCATCTCCTACTTCCCCATTTAATCTGTTTAGATTTATTTTAACTTGTGGTGCACACGTGTTACGGAATCTTTACCTAGCTCTGCTTTTGTCTCTGATCAAGTTCATGATGTCTTCAGGCAAACGATCTGGCTTGCGGGCAGATTTGCAGGAGGAAGCTACCTTTAGAGCAGAATTAATTTGTTGTGTGAGATTTGTAACTGCAGTTTCTACTTCTTCTTTTGAGCGTATGTGAGGAACAAGTCCAATATAATCCTTGAGTGCTGCTGACAGTCTTTCCCGTGCAATATAGGAGTGAGAAGGAGGACACAGGTATTCTTGTTTTCTCAGCTGTAGTAGAATTGGATTGTGATCAGATGATAGTTCATCCATAGATAGTGATGCTGTATTGAAGTTTGATATCCTGCAGGATAGCTATATCCAAGATGTCAGCAGTGCCAAAGGTACTAAGATGAGTTGGTTCGGTGGGGCCTGCCACAACAGCGTTGCTTGATCCTAAATAATTGGAAAGGATGCAACCATTCTTGTTTGTGGTTGTACAATTCCATGCAGGATGCTTGGAATTCAGATCCCCGGCAATAATGATGTGCTCTCTGATGCATAAGATGGCATTTAGATCAGAGTGAAGTAGAGATTTTTGGGGAGGGTTGTAAGCTGAGTAGACTTTCAGTTTGCCAGTGGAGCTGGTGACTACTTCCACTCCTGTGATCTCATGGTTAGTGGTTGAAGGATTGCTCACAGAGTGGTGCTTAATGTAGTTTTTAATGAATATGGCAGTGCCGCCGCCTCTGTAGAGTAGTCTGTCATTTCTGTATAGGTGATAGCCACTTATTGTAGGATTGTCTGAGGTTCTTAAATGAGTTTCACTGATTAAAATAACATCTGGCTGATACCTATATGTGAAGTCTCGGAGTTCCAGAATTTTGTTTTTGAGGCCATTTGCGTTCCAAGCAACGATCTGAAGAGATGCTGGAAAGAGTTTGTTACTATTTATTTATGAGAGCTATGAGGAAGACCTGCTTTTCACGAAGAAATCTTTTAGTGGAGGTTTCAGTAGGGTTTGATAGGCTGAAATTTTGTAGCATGTTTGCTAGTGAGGCCGTAATAACAGCTGTTAGGTTTTTAGGTGCTGTTGGTTGATTTTGTTCTGGAATTCGTCTAATTGTACGGGTCACATCGGAATAACTTCTTGTTTGCTTTTCGGTGTCTCTATTATTGGAGGTCTCCGACTGTGGCCAGTGAGTCTCCGGTTTTGATGTCTGGGCCTCTGATGGTCTTGTACTGTAGGAGTAGGACTGATTGATTGCCTCCATCCGTCTGTTCTTTGGGTGCTGAGTACATCCTTTGTAGTTCGCAGGATGAGGGTCACTGAAGTTGGCACATTTGGCCGAGGTGGTCCTCGGCTTTGTGCAGGCATTGGTTGGGTGGCTGTCTCCACATTTTAAACATCAATATTCTGCTCTGCATAGATTCTGGGCAGGGCCAAACTTCTGGCACCTGTGGCACTGCCCAGAAGATGATCTTTTACATAGTGGTTCCGGTGTGACGATGAGACGACAGACTGTTTTTAAGTTGTAGATATCATTGTATATTTTATGAATCTCAACAAGGACTAATGATATGGGAGTCTTTTCTGCTGACCTTGACTGGAGGCAGATCCTGAGAATTTAGGTCAGCAGCTTTTTCTGCTGTGTCAGTGTCTTCACAGACACCACGAACGACTACTTTTAAGTTTTTTTCGGAGCTGAGCGCAAAGGTATGATACTGGATGCTTCTGTCGTCCAGTTCTTTGGTCAACCTTCTATAGCCTGTCAGTGTTGCTGGCTGTATCTTTTTGCTTTCATCCATGTTTTTGGCCTTAATGAAGCCAATATGCAAATTGGATATTCTGGATCTTAAAGCTGCCCACATATGCTTTTCTCTAAGGATGATCGGAGGCACCTTTTCTTTGGGAGAAATAGCGGCGTCCGAACCCTGAGAATCCTGTTCCATTTCAGTATTGTCATTGTGCGGTTCATCTGTTGTTCTTCGCTTTTTGCGTGCGAGCACTTCTACAAAGTCTGAAGGAGTAGAAGGTACCGATTCTAAATGATCTTCAGCGACAACGTCTCAGACACATTCGGGGTGAAACGTTTCATACAAGTTCACTTTTCCCGGCCAATTATCACTCAGCAGCTTTCCTAGTCTGAGGAATTCCTTGTATACTTCCTCGAATTTGGTCTCATTCAGAAGTTTTGCCATTTTAATAATTTAAAATGTGTTAAGACACAGATGGAGAAAGGGTAGAGATTTCGCAGGTGTCCCGTGCAGGTAAAGATAATCCTGTGGACTTTTGAGGGTCCACTAGCAAATCCCGTAGACACTCTTAGGTGTCTACCATAAATAAAATGTCACTATAAGAAACAAACAAAGGCGATACTAGCGGCTGTAGGCCTAGCGTATCGCCCTTGTAATTACAAATGACTTACCTGGATAAAGCACTATGGAAAATAAAGTGACTGTTCATGTTAGCAAGCAATTAACTACTATTACTAATGAATAAGCATAAATATAAATCGATAAAAACATATCAATCAAATTCACAAGTCATCATCAATAATACACGACACGAAACACTAACACACGAGCTGCCATCATTTTCTCCTTTATCTCCCTTATACCAAGGTTGACAATTGACTGACAATTGACATTTATGTCTTTAGGGGTGAAGCAAGATGCTTTTCATATTCCCCGCTATCTGTTGTGGTTGCAGTGAAGGTAAAATTTATGAGCAGAATGCTCGCCCTGATTGGGCATGGAGATTATGCATCACTAAAGGAGGCCAATATAGCTTTTGGTCTTCTATATTTGAATATGTCCGTTGGATCATATGCTGTAGCTTGTTGAACCAAATCGTTGGGATGTGTGGACGTCTTTAGGAAAAACTTGGTGGCTAAGGATCGTAGAAAAGAGAAAATATAGGGAATATTTCTGTCTCTGTGGAGTTGAATGTTTCTAACATACCACGGGGCGTTCAGAATCATTCTCAAGCACCTGTCTGCACTCGCTGTATTTTGATAATGTTAGCATTAGAGGTGTGGCTTCAGGCCGGAGAGGCATAGGTGATTAAAGGACGAATTGTCATCTGGTATAGTTGTAATTTGATTCTGTTGTTGAGCTTGTTATTTCTATTAATTAGCTGATAGATCTGAGCTATGGCTTTAGATGTCTTTGTGCACGCAGACTTACAGTATGTGCTGATTGAAAGATAGCTTTTTGTCGAGAATTACACCCAGGTAATTTGTTTCTGACTGCCAGGGAATTTTAGTTTTGAATATTAACAAATCTCCTACAGGAGACATTGGCCTTTTTGAGAAAAGAACGGCTGAGCTTTTCTGGGGGTTGACTTCCAATCTCCACTTAGAGAACCAACCCTCCAGCTTTAGAATGTTTTCTTGAAGCTTTCTGGTAATGAAAAGGGGTCTGAGAGATCTGGTTAGAATTGCCGTATCGTCCGCATATAGGGCCAAAATGGAAGTCATCGGATTGTGCGGGATGTCTGATATGTATATAGAGAACAGTAATGGAGCCAGCAGAGATCCCTGCGGCACTCCAGCAAATATGTGGCGCTGGGAGGATGTAGAACCGTTGATTTTTACTTGCATTGATCTATTTTGAAGATATGAGTGGATTAAATGAACCATTTTAGGTGAGATGCCGGCTGAGATAAGCTTGTGCAGGAGTCCAAAATACCAGATTTTGTCAAATGCTTTGGATAAGTCTAGGAAAACAGCGCCTGTGCACTGGCGCCAGTTGTAGCTGGTTGTTATGTATTCAACAATTCTGTGGATTTGCTGGGTAGTACTATGGTGTTGCCTAAAACCAAACTGTTCTTTTGGAAGGATGTTTAGGTCATTTATTGAGGTCTGAAGTCGTGAGAGGATGACCTTCTCTGCAACCTTACCCAGATTTGAGATGAGACTGACTGGACGATAATTTTGGGGTAGGTGTGAGTCTTTGCCTGGCTTATGTATGGGAATTACGTCAGCCAGTTTCCAGGTGGAAGGAAAATAGTGAAATCTTAAAATTGCATTTATTATACTGGTCAGGTACACTACTGCCCTCCGAGGCAGAAGTTTAATCACACGATTAGTAATGCCGTCTGGTCCAGGAGCTTTTTTTGTTCTTTAAATTCTTAATAATGTCATATATCTCAGCAGGTGATGTTGATGCAATATGGTCAGTGCTGGTGATAGGAAGTTTGAGTGAGTGCTGACCTTGCTGTGAATCTTATGTATGTGGTCAAAGTCAAGGTTTCCATACGAAGGCCTGCATTGCTCTTCCAAGCTGTGCGCTATAATCTCTGCTTTGTCCACATCTGTGTGAGCAAGGCCCTGATCAGTTAATATTGGGGGAAGGGATCTGCCTTTGTTTTTGGTATTTTTCAGTAGTCCCCCAGATGTAGTGATCACTAGGTGAAATGGAGGATAACTTTTCATCCCATACATAGTCTCTATGAGCTTTCAATGCATCTCTTACTGCCCCATTTTGTCTGTTTAGATTTGTTTTGTCTTGTGGTGCACACGTGTTACGAAATCTTTTTCGAGCTCTGTTTTTATCTCTAATTAAGTTCATGATGTCTTCAGGCAAACGATCTGGCTTGTGGGCAGATTTGTAGGAGGAAGCTACCTTTATAGCAGAATTAATTTGTTGTGTGAGATTAGTAACTGCAGTTTCTACTTCTTCTTTTGTGTGTATGTGAGGAACAGGTCCAATATAATCCTTGAGTGCGGCTGACAGTCTTTCCCATACAATGTAGGAGTGAGAAGGAGGACACAGGAATTCATGATTTCCCAGCTGTAGTAGAATTGGATTGTGATCGGATGATAGTTCATCCATAGATATGATACTGTACTGAAGTTTAATATCCTGCAGGATAACTATATCCAGGATGTCAGCAGTGCCGAACGTACTGAGATGAGTTGGTTCGGTGGGGCCTGCCACAACAGCGTTGCTTGATCCTAAGTAATTGAAAAGGATGCAACCATTCTTGTTTGTGGTTGAACAATTCCACGCAGGATGCTTGGAATTCAGATCCCCGGCAATAATGGTGGGCCCTCTGATGCCTAAGATGGCATTTAGATCAGAGTGAAGTAGAGATTTTTGGGGAGGGTTGTAAGCTGAGTAGATTTTCAGTTTGCCAGTGGAGCTGGTGACTACTTCCACTCCTGTGATCTCAAGGTTAGTGGTTGAAGGAATGCTCACAGAGTGGTGCTTAATGTAGTTTTTATTGAAGATGGCTGTGCCACCGCCTCTGTAGCGTAGTCTGTCATTTCTGTATAGGCGATAGCCCCTTATTGTAGGATTGTCTGAGGGTCTTAGATGAGTTTCGGTAATTAGAATGACATCTGCCTGATACCTAGATGTGAAGGCACGGAGTTCCAGGATTTTGTTTTTGAGGCCATTTGTGTTCCAAGCAACTAGTTGAAGAGATGCTGGAATGAGTTTGTTTCTATTCATTTACGAGAGCTGTGAGGATGACCTGTGTTTCACGAAGAAATCTTTTAGTGGAGGTTTCAGTAGGGTTTGATAGGCTAAAATTTTGTAGCATGTTTGCTAGTGAGGCCGTGATAATAGCTGTTAGGTTTTTAGGTGCTCTTGGTTGATTTTGTTCTGGAATTGGCCTAATTGTACGGGTCACATCGGCATAACTTCTTGTTTGCTTTTGGTTGGAGGTCTCCTACTGTGGCCGCAGAGTCTCCGGTTTTGATGTCTTGGCCGCTGGTTCTTATACTGTAGGAGGAGGGCTGACTGATTGACTCCATCCGTCTGTTCTTTGGGTGTTGAGTACATCCTTTGTAGTTCGCCGGATGAGGGCCACTGCAGTTGGCACATTTGGCCGAGGTGGTCCTTGGCTTAGTGCAGGTATTGATTGGGTGGCTGTCCCCACATTTCAAACATCTATATTCTGCGCTACATAGATTCTGGGCATGGCCAAATTTTTGGCACCTGTGGCACTGCCCAGAAGATGATCTTTTAAGGAGTGGTTCCGGTGTGACGATGAGACCACAGACTGTTTTTAAGTTGTAGATATCCTTATATATTTTGTGAATCTCAACAAGGACTAATGGCATGGGAGTTTTGTCTGTTTTGTACATTCTGCTCACCTTGACAGGTGGCAGATCCTGAGAGTTTAGGTCAGCAGCGATTTCTGCTGTGTCAATGTCTTCACAGACACCACGAAGGACTACTTTTAAATTTTTTTCGGAACTGAGCGCAAAGGTATGATACTGGATGCCTCTGTCGTCCAGTTCCTTGGTCAACCTTCTATAGTCTGTCACTGTTGCTGCTGAATTTTTATGCCTTCATCCATGTTTTTGGCCTTAATGAAGCCAATATGCAGATTGGACATTGTGGATCGTAAAGCTGCCCACTTTTGTTTTTCTCTAAGGATGACCGGAGGCACCTTTTCTTTGGGAGAAGTAGTGGCGTCCGAACCCTGAGAATCCTGTTCCATTACAGTATTGTCATTGTGCGGTTCTTCTGTTGTTCTTCGCTTTTTGCGAGCACGCACTTCTACAAAGTCTGAAGGAGTAGAAGGCATCGACTCTAAATGATCTTCAGCGACAACTTTGCGAGTACGTACTTCTACAATGTCTGAAGGAGTAGAAGGCATCGACTCTAAATGATCTTCAGCGACAGCGTCTGAGACACATTCGGGGGGAAACGTGTCATACAGTTTAACTTTTCCCGGCCAATTATCACTCAGTAGCCTTCCCAGTCTGAGGAATTCCCTGTAAACTTCTTCGCATTTGGTCTCATTTAGAAATTTTGTCATATCAAGAATTTAAAATGTGTTGAGACACAGATGGAGAAAGAGTAGAGATCCCTCAGGTGCCCCGAGCAGGCAAAGACAATCCTGTGGACTTTTGAGGGTCCACTAGCAGATCCCGTAGATACTCTTAGGTGTCTACCATCAATAAAATGTTACTCTATATATATATATATCCCGTAGATCAAATCGATCTACCAGCATCGGTAGCAAATATTTCACCTTAAAAAAACCTCAGAAAATGAAGAACACTTACCTCTGTATATATCATTTATCATTGAAAACTATCGCCACTAATTAACAACACAATGACTCATCTGACTCTTAATTCCATCATCAATAATACACGACACAAAACACTAACATACAGGCCGCCATTTTTTCATAATCTCACTCTCATACCAAGGTTTTAGTAATACAGAGCCTTATCAAATTTACCTATGCAAGTTACTAAAAGGTGTTTTTATTTTGAATAATTTCTGGAGGAGATATAGATGTAAATAAGTTTTTTTACCTTATAAATGTAATTTTATACCTTATAAATGTAAATATAAATGGGAATAATATATATTATTGTTACCAAGTAATTTTATAAACTTGGTTATTTTACTCCTTTTCAGGCGCAAACTTAACTGTTTGCTTACTTGGGATCGAGGAGTAAAATAACCAAGTTTATAAAATTACTTGGTAACCCTAATATACATTATTCCCAAGGTAAAAAAATTTATTTACATATACATATATATTATAAACTGGTGGAGTCAGTGGATTTCTGAATATCATTAATTTTTTGTTATCTGAGTTTAGGTATATGGAGTTTTTGGTTAGCCAGTCAATGAACAGATATATGTCATGCTACATATTTGTTTGGGTTATGCTTGCATTATTACGGATGGTTATTATAGCTGTATTTTCTGCGTATTGGAAGATCTTGCCTTTGAGAGGTAGCTAGTTAATATCGTGCGTGTAAATGTTGAATAGAGTATAGGAGAGAACAGCTCCCTTTGGTACTCCACAGGTTACTGATAGCTCTCTACTGCGGTTTGAACCGATACATGTGATATGTCTTCTATTTTGAAGGTAGTTTATAAACAACCTGTGAAAAGGCCAAGCTATTCCAACATGTCTTAGCTTTTCTAATTAGGTTTGATGCGTGATTGTGTTAAATGCTTTTGTCAAATGGATAAAGACTCCATGACAATTTTGTTTTTATCTAACGTGGTATTAATTATGTCCATAAAGTCTTCCAAGAGAAGTGTTATTTCCTTATTTTTCTGAAATATGTATTGTGCTTTGGGTAAAATATTGATGTTCTCTGTATGTGTTGACAGTTTCCTTAGTACGATCCACTGCATAATTTGATTGATAATTGGTAGTGTTGCTATGGGTCTGTAATTATTGATTCAGTTTCTTTTTCCATGTTTGTATATAGGTGTGATTATGAGTCTTTAACATACCTGGTATTTGTCTAGTTTTAAATATATTTATTAATTTTAGTAGAATAGGCTAGTTGCATGTTGCTTAATATCCTTAGGCCTTATACTATCGATTACTGGGCCTTTGTTAGGTTTGGTTTGATTTGGTGTATTACAGAGAGAAGTTCTGCTTATGTGGTTGGGAACCATAATGTCTGTTTTGCTTGTTGTCCAACTGGTGGATCACGTTTTGTGATTGGAGGGATATTTCTCTGTAGTTCTTGGATGGAGTCTGCAAAGTATTTGTAAAAGTCATTTGCTGGTTGTTGGGTAGATTTAGCATCTTTCATGAAGCTGTGTTTTTTATGGTTTCAGAAGCGGTAGTATTGGGAACACAATCTAGCATCTCGTTGATCAGAGATGTCAGGTTTGTTTCATGTTATTTTGTGCAGAGGATAATATGTCTCTGTAGTAGTTTTTTTTTCTTATTTGCGTTGTAAGGCGATTCCTTGTTATCTTATATTCAGTTTTTAAAGCTTCGTTATTTGGATATCGTTTTAATTGTTTCCATAGAATGACCTTTTGTGTATATCTAGGATGATATTTGCGTTATCCAAGGATTTTGTTTGTTTTTGAACGAATTCTGATTTTCTTTGCAGCTTTCTTATATATTTCCTCCAGACGGAGTTTAATGTTGTTGTATAAGTGATCTGTTGAATCTGCTTATGCCATGTGTTTTTAGTCGATTTTTCTTATTTCGTGGTTGAATATTTCTTCATCTATTATTGTTTTATGTTGCTTTTCATATGTGGAGCATTGCATGGATGGTCGTAATGCATTTAGAGCTGTGAAGTAATGGTCTGCTACTTTGTACTTTATGACTGATGCAGTGAAACTATTTGGTGGTGCCCGAATGTCTATATGATCTAGGCAAGAAGCAGTAATAGTATTTCCGACTATTTATTCTCTAGTACATGATTTCATGGTTGCTATTAGGTTCTACCTAGATAGCGTATCTAGGTATTGTACAGTGTTGTTATGGTTTTTGTTTGCAATATTGATGTTTATAATCACCAATTATCATTAGGCATTCGGATGAGCATAATTCTTGGCGTGAAAGCCAGCAATTGCAGCAATTGCAGGAATTTTATCATGTTTACGTTTGGGCTATAACCACATCCAATTTCTTCATCCTCAAGTCCACCTCGACCAGCTCCCTCCATCTCTTCTTTGGCCGACTGTGCTTCCACCTTCCCTGTACATCCATCTGCATGACCTTTTTTCCCCCATACTCGTCCTCCCTCTTCATTACATGACCAAACCATCTCAACCTTGTCTCCTTTATCTTCGCAGCTAAGTCCATAACTTTCACCATTCCCTCACATAGTCATTTCTCAGACAATACGTTCTGGTCACACCGCACATCCACTTATGCACACTCATCTCTGCTACCTCCATCCTGCTGATGTTATTTTTCCTCAGGGCAACAGTTTCCATAGCATACGTCATAGTTGGTCTCAACTGTCCTATAGATTTTGCCTTTTAGATTGATCGGCACCCTCTTATCGAATAGCACTCTTGCCATCTTTCTCCAGTTCCTCTATCCTGCATCCACTTCCTTCTCGGCCTCTCCATCCTCTTCCACTGTTGAACCTAAGTATCTAAAGTCCCTAACCTTCCTGATGACATTTCTTTCTAGCTCCAGATCTGTCTCCTGGCTGCCATTCACTTTGCAATACACACACACACACACACACACACACACACACACACACACACACACACACACACACACACACACACACACACACACACACACACACACACACACACACACACACACACACACACACACACACACACACACACACACACACACACACACACACACACACACACACACACACACACACACACACACACTCTGTCTTACTTCTACTCAGTCTCATACCCCTCTTTCTTATAGTACTTTCCTCCATCTTTCCAGTTTAGCTGCCACTTCTTCTCTTGACTCTGCACACAGCATGATGTTATCCGAATATATCATAGAATTTATTGAAATATGTGGATTTTGCTTTAATCGGGAAACGAAAAATTCATTTCAAAATTATTGAAGAAATAATAATAATATTAAATGAAAAAAAAAAACATTTTTACATGTTCTTTCAGTAACCTTTGTGGAAACATTTTTAATTCAGGAGAGCCAAAAGTTAGACATTAAAGGAAAAGTCATTATAATTTCTGACTAAAAATACTGTCTACAGAACATTTTTCATCTAATTCATTCAATGTCTGAAACAGGAAAGTTAGTTAGTTTGTTTTTTCTCTTGGGTTAAAACTTTGTTTTTTCTCAGAAAAACTGTCCACAAAACTCACATTTACGTCATAACACAACATGAGCCTTAGAATTTGGAAGTCTATCACTAATTTAAGCGGCCCGCAAGGAACAGACGGCTCAATAAGTGCCGCCATCTCGTGATCCCTGACCTTAACACAATAATTTTAATGTCTGAAATAGTGTGGGTACTACGGTCGATTTTCTTGAGGTTTACGGGAAGAAAAACCCGAGTTTCTGGGAGAAAAAAAAACAGCTTGAGGGGAAAAATCCCGTGTCTATCCTTTTAAATCCTCCTGTCTCTTGAAACAATATTCAAATTCCATACATTTCATGTTTACAACTCCCTTGGTTTTGGGACTATTTGTTTTCTCGGTTATCGCTTTAACGTGATGTACAATGCATTACTCAATGCTTCACAGTATTTGAATCACTGGATGACTTGAAACATACATACTTTAATTTTGATAAATCACCTTGTATAGAGTCCATCTGCTGTTAGCCAATTCTCACTAATGCCTATAAATTTTGATGAAGTTGCATTAACAAATGACAAAACTCATACCTATTGTTCCTGGCATTAATATATGGAAACTTCAGCATCCTTTAACACGTTCATTGCCAATCACGCGATATCGCACGATGAGAGTTCTCACCAAACGGCCGATCACGCGTTATCGCGTGGACGTCGCTAACTAAATAAAAAAATTAAAAAAATTTGCCCACCACACGAAATTCCAATTTTCAGCTTGGCAATGAAAGTGTTAAGGTCCCCAACCGCCTATATGCATTGAATTGACTACCCTATTCAATATTTTTCTTGACAGACTAGTTTCTGCACTTGTTGGTCAATCTTATACTCACTTACCTCGTAGATGCCTTGACACATACCTTGACACTTCATTCACCCTAATTACTTAAGTTTTCCTGAATTTTCACTCCAGCATGCTCGGTGAAAAAATGTCACTCTATACACCCACCAAATCATTTAGGTGCAGTTTATTAGCTTTATACAAATCCTTTTTTTCGTCAGATTTAGACTATAGGTCAATCAATTTTAAATCGCTCCTGCAGAAACTGCATATTTATTAGTTGCTATTAGCACCTCCCTTCTCAATTCAATTCTATCATAACGCGACAGGAGACTTAAAATCTTTACCTTGGTCTTGATTTCTGCTTCATCTAACAACTCTTTCGCATCCTCCTTTATTGAACACGTCTCCCTTCTCAGATCATTGGTACTAACCAAGACGATTATTCTTTAATTTGGATGGCATTAATAATATTAATTTTTATGTCAGGGAAACAAGAATATGTCATACTTTTCTTAAGTACTCCTCTGATCACAAAGTCTCTGTACTCTCCTTAACTTGTGTTTCTCGTTTGTTCACGTGATATCTTGTTATTGCCCCTGACCACCTTCTTCTTAGCCCTGCTAATCTGTTACCACTTCTGCAACTTTTCGATTTCGCGCTTTGTCCTACGAAGGATAACATTCAAGCGCGCTCTTTCCTTATTTAGATCCATTTCGTTCTGTATTTCCACCGCTCGTGCGTTCAACATTAACATTTTCCATTCTACTGTAGTTCGTTGTTTCCACTTAACTAGCACTTAATACCCTCACTCCCCAATTTCATTATCCTTCCATAATTCCTTTAACTTTCGCAAAGAATACATTTCTCACATACTGCCATTTACACAATCAAAATAATGCACATCCAAGTCTTGTATTTGGAGAACGAATCCAGTCATTCCTATCTTTTGGACTTAGACACCATCAGGAATAAAAATTGTCTTGGACATAGCTTCTGCAGTTAATTATATCTTAACTCATTTTCTCGTATATTGGTGACTTCCTAATTGCGGAATTGTTTTAATTTTTATGGTCCAAGACAGAATTTTGTATTATACCTTCAATGAACATAACATCTCTGAAAGTAAAATAAAATCTGGTAATATAAATGATTTATTTATTACTATGAAAGTATTACTATGAATAATACTAATACTATAAATAATACTATGAAAGTCGATACAGAATATTCTAGTGCTATACTTCAAATAGGACACGAAAATTTGTCCCCTGCTTCCTGTTTGGATATCTGTTATATAACGGTAGCTTAGATATGAAATGAAAATGAACCTGTGTACCCTGTATAGTGAAAAACATCTCTCCTTTATAGATACCATGCGTCTTTATGTGTGTTTCATCCATAAAAGGTTTACTTATAGTTATAGCATATTTGGACCATGGACGATAATGGATTTTTTCCCAATTTTTATTGATTTTATATTTTTTTGCATTTTTCTTTATTTTTTAATATTGTCAAGTTAATCCTCTAGAAACCAAAGGATCTTCTTCAAGCCACTTCAACCTTCAATTAACCACCCTACACAGATGCAAGTAAACAACAGTGAAAGTGTAGAGAATGATTTATTGCAGCACTTAATACAGTCTGCAGAATAAAGTTTATGTGAAAAGATTAATTATTATTGAAGAACAGAGTAATTAGATTATTTATTGTAATTGTAGACAAACGGATTTATAATTCTTTATAGGAAAACCATCCTTTCCCCACCCATAGACACTGCATATTTGCAAGCCAAAAAAAGAAACGTTTTTTTTTTATTATTATTACCATTATTCCCATAACTAACAAATTACTGCAGAGTAGATATTAAGAAGTGTTCTGCACAAAAATGTTACACTTAACAAGCTCCCCTTGATGAGTCTTGACACCAGGAGGTGTTTGTATAATAATAATAATAATAATATGAAGAAGAACTTGTATTGGTAGACCATCTGATTTGCTGATGTCATCGGGTCACATAAGGCACTTCTTTCGAATCTTAGTTATGATGTCATCTCTGGAACTGGCAAAAGAACCGATTCCTTATCTTGCTTCGAAATTTCTGATGTGATCAGTATATGGTATCTTTATGAGTTGTCTATAGTGCCTATATTTTTCTTTACATGTATCACTCTTTATAAATATATAATACATATAATAATTTCTCTGTTCTTTAGAAAAAATTCCTGCCTTTCCAATATAAAGGTGATCAGACACCTACATAGTGGGGTTAGGAAGCAGCTTCGAACTTGGGGAATTGCTGTCCCTGCTTTATGCACAGTTTTATTACATGACAACTCCGCTAATGTTACGTGTCAAAATCCACTTGATATTTCTCATAGTCAACATCCCAGTCCTGAAATCACCTAATTATATGCACTTGAACACTTTCTAGTGTTTCTGTATTCTCCTTAAAAGCAAGTAGTCTAAATCAGTGTATAGTCCAAATGGGATCAAATCAAATGCTATGTAATAGCATTATGTAGCATAAATCGCCCGCCTCTTCCGTTGCGACCCATTTCTACTAATATAATACGTTACATTCCGTCTCTTTGGTAAATGTAAAACTTTACACTTGTGAACATGAAGTAAAATCCTACTCTAATACCTAGGGCAGGCCTATACTTCTGAAATTGTCTTACATAAGAGTTATTTTTCATAACTCTTGCTAACATTGAGTTAGTGGCGTAGCTAGAGCTGTTGCCGCCCAGGGTGGTCCCTGAGTTTGCCGCACCTCTCAATACGCACCAAAAATACTACAAAAAGTCAAAACAGTCTATAGAGAAATAAATTAAAACACTACTTTTTGAAGTAAAACTTTATTTTTATTTTATTTTTGAAGTAAAACTTTAATTTCAACATTCTAAAATGTGTTATTTTTCTTGCTTTTCTGTTAGCAAAATGGTCAATGATATTGATGAAGTCTATTTCATAGTAATGTAGGTAATTCTTAATCAAATTTTATTTAGAAAAACTCCCCTCACAACTAGCAACACTTACAGCAATTGTGATGAAAATTCGCAATAGTATTACAATATTTGGAACTGAGTTCTCGAGACTGTATTTTAGAATTAACTGCAAAAGTTCAAAAAGGTTCAAAGTGTCGCCCGGGCAGACTTCCCCCTTTGCACTCCCCTAGCTACACCGCTGCATTGAGTCATCTGCAAAGACATGAATGTCTTCCTTTAAAGAACATACTGTATCATTATTAGCTGAATTAAATAGCAATATCTCCAGTAGTGAAGTCTATGACACCCCACTTGTCTCTTTCCTGTCTGGGTCATCGATTCTCCATATGTAACACCTTCATGTACTTTGCCAGTTTTCAATCCATGTTGCCAGTTTACTTTCAATACCTTTTCTCCGCAATTTAAAAAGTAATGTATCATGCGGTACTATATTAAATACTTTGCAAAAAGAAACAACATCACAGTTTAGTTTTTCCCCTTGTCCAGTACTGTCATCACCTTATTCTAAAATACAAATTACTAAAAAATTTTAAAAATTAAGATCAGGTAACGTCTTTTATTTCTGTTTAGGGAGTAGGCAAGGCCGTTTTAGCCTTATCTAACATTTGAAGCCAAAGTGGGCGGTTCAGTCTTCACAGTTAAACTATCAGAGATAACTGGTCCAAGGCTATCACAAATTTAAGGGATCCGCAGTTAAGATACGGCTCAGCAAGTGCCGCCATCTCGTGATCCCTAACCCTAACACAATATTTTTAAGCCTGGCATAGTGTACGTTCTACGGTTGAGTTTCTAGAATTTACGAGACGAAAAAAGTCTATCTTCGGCAGTTTAGTGCTCTTTCACTGAGCTACACAGGCATCTAACAAATTACTATATAAGATCATCCATGCTGACTATCTCCGATATTGTTTCTGTCATGTAATATTGCATTACAACCTTGACAAACTTCTCCAAGACCATCACATTGACTCTGGAAACACCGCCCTTTTTTTTTTGCTGTTATCTTCGTCTACAAATATACCCGATGTCAACATATTTCCGCAATAAAGTACGCTAACGAAAGCATCATTAAATATTTCTGCTGTTTTCTTTCTTGTTCAGGTAGCTACTGTAGCAATAACTGTCATTCTTCTTTAGTCGCTCTTTCTCTTCCTCGCCAGATAACTAAAGAACTCCTTAGGAGTTTGCTAAGTTTGGTCTGTTAGTCTTCTTTCATATTTCAATTTCTTTCATAGTCTTCTTGGTCTGCTAGTCTTCTTTCATATTTCAATTAGCCTTTGTTCCACAATCATCATGCAATTACTCACCACATACCTGTTTACACCTTCAAATTAGTTTCTTGTTATGTACTTTGCTTCGAATTTCATTATTCATCTATTTTAAATGCATACATACATATATACTCTACATCTCTCAAGGACTAAATTGAATTAGAAATATGTCCACTCTCAAGAAAAAAATTAAAGCTTTCTCAACATGAATTAAATAGTTATGCTCAGTCAGCAACTTTTTTTTTTCTTTTTGAGGAAATATGTTCGGAGAGAGAGAGAGAAGAAAGGGATTCATCACTCTTACCTGATCATGTTAAGATGTAAAGGATTCCTATCAATTATGTAACATTGTACATGTATTTAAGTTAAGGGATATTGCATCCCATATTGTTTCTTAGCCGAATAAGAAAGTCAAAGAGTTTCATGCCGAATATATAAACTATATAAAGTTCGGCGATTCCAAGCGTAAGCAAATACCTGGATAGCAGCACCTGACCCATTTGGTAGTGCAAACTGAGGCAACTCAGAGAAAGGGTGGTGCAAGCTCCGATCACTATTCTTGGTATTTACCCATGATGTGAACTTAGCTCCTAGGAGCTGTATTAATGTTCTACATTATGAGAGAAGGTCACTACCCAGGCCGGTTTCAACCTTTGTATTAAGTAGGTATTAACTAGGTCTACCTACTCACTGAGGAGACCTCAATAAAGGTTGATACAGGTCTGGGTAGTGACCTTCTCTCATATTGTAGAACAGTAATACAGCTCCTAGGGGCTAATTTCACAACATGGGTAAATACCAAGAAAAGTGATCGGAGCTTGCTGCACCCTTTCTATGAGTTGCCTCAGTTTGCACTACCAAATTGGTCATGTGCTGCTATCCAGGTATTTGCTTACGCTTGGAATCGCCGAACTTTATATAGTTTCTATATTCGGCATGAAACTCTTTGACTTTCTTATTCGGCTAAGAAACAATATGGGATGCAATATCCCTGAACTTAAATAAGTTCATGTTGGGAATTGAAGCCTTTCGCTCTTCATATAATTAGTGATTTATTAGGACACCTTCTTGGCAATTCTCATAGAAGGGATGTAAGTTCTGTTTGCTACAAACTTGGTATTAACTAGGTCTACCTACTCACTGGTGAGACCCCAGTGGGCCAGAGCGGAAATAATATTTCTCTTTTTGGCTATTTCTCTGTTGGAGGAAAATATATAAACAAACCAGCGGCTTAGCTATGGGCAGTCCATTTTCTCCCATCTTAGCAAATATTTTCCTAGAAGACTTTTAAGAGAGATCTATTTCAATCGCAACACAAACCTAAACTGTGGCTGCGATACATTGATGACATCTTCCTTATCTGGGAATATGGTCTGAGGGTGCCGCCGCTGAGATTAATGCCCTGCTTGGTGGTGGGGTGAGCCTGCCACTGGGTAGAGCCAATGCTGAGAAGTTCTTCTCGGTGACGGGGTGAGCCTGTCATCGAGTGGAACAACGCTGAGTTGGGCGATCTTTCGGAATCGTCTTATTTTTAGAGCCTGCTTCACCTATACATAAGGGCGGAAACCGGTGCAGGGAAGATCTGGCTTTGAGAGGCTCTGCTTGGAGGTAGGTTTTTGCCTGTCTCTGAATGGGGACCACTGCTGAGATTATGGCTCTACTTGGTGGTGGGGTGAGCCTGCCACTGGGTAGAGCCAATGCTGAGATGTTCTTCTCAGTGAGGGGGTGAGCCTGTCATTGAGTGGCACAATGCTGAGTTTGGAGATCTTTTGGGATCGTCTTATTTTTAGACCCCCGCTTCAACTATACATAAGGTTGAAACTGGTCTGGGTAGTGACCTTCTCTCAAAATATAGAACAGTAATACAGCTCCTAGGAGCTAAGTTCGCATTATGGGTAAATACCAAGAATAGTGATCAGAGCTTGCTCCACCGTTTCTATGAGTTGCTGCAGTTTGCCCTACCAAATGGGTCAGGTGCTGCTATCCAGATATTTGCTTACGCTTGGAATCGCCGAACTTTATATAGTTTCTATATTGGGCATGAAACCCTTTGAGATTCTTATTCGGCTAAGAAACAATATAGTATGCAATATCCCTTAACTTAAATAAGTTCATGTCGCCGAATTGAAGCCTTTGGCTCTTCATATAATTAGTAATTGTACATGTAAATTATAAGAGTATGCAATAATGCAAGTTTAAAATAATATGCAATATTTAAAATAATTCAAAGATTTAATATGAACTGTTGTTTGATTCAAATGTTCTAGACGTGTTTTTTTTTTTTAATTGTAAAATTCTATAAGAGTAACAATCATTTGATTCATTTTTGTAATGTCACTTCTGTTGATTACCACACGGTTATCTAAACGTCAGAGACTCTCAGAGTCATATGATCTTTTGCGCATAGCTCTGATGTATTAATACGCCATGTTCTACGACACTTGAATAATATAATATTAAAATATTGCATAATTTCTCTGAAAAATTTTTTTTCTTCATCTATAACGTTTCATATGGGTTTATATTTAAAATGTAATAAGATTAACAATATCCCATAGAAATAATACATTTCAAATATTTCGAACTTTTTTTTCTGTACCTTTAACAGCATTCGAAGTTACACCTATTTACAAACAACCGCCATTACCATCCCGGTGGTGTTTCAGTATTTGTGATTAGTATAGCATTTAAAGATTCGTTGTTAACTTAGGGGGTTAGCTTGTGTCAGAAACGTAGTGAGCAGCAACATTTTTTGAACCATAAGCAGATTAAGCGGCTAGCCGTATCATTATTTTTGTCTTGTGCTAGCAGATGAACTAGAGTAAATTATGAAGTTCCAGTACAAGGAAGAACATCCTTTTGAAAAGCGGAGAGCAGAAGGAGAAAAGATCAGAAAGAAGTATCCAGACAGAGTTCCTGTAAGTGAAACCTGTTCAAAAAAATTCCTTTAGAATATGACTGATTTCGTTAGTGCCTAAATATAGTATATGCGTATGTAAAGTAGGCATTCGTACTTTTATTTTACTTTTGTCATTTTTAAATTGTCAGTAGAAAACGAATAGATCGGTGAATTGATGTGGTTAGTTACTGCGTATTTGTATCACAACTACTAACTTTTTAGAGATCCTCTATGTTTACATAATCGATGCAAATTCGTTACGCTTTCGTCATTTTAAGTTTTTTGCTTGTTTATTCATTCTTGACGACAAAACCACTATTATAAGATACAATTACGTTTTCAAAGTTGCTTCATTTTCAGTATATTTAACCACACATAAAAATACAATACGTTAGTATATATTATTATTATTATTATTACATGACACCTCCAAGGACTCATCGTACGAGGGCAAAGTGTATTTACCGATATCCAAATATTTTCCCTGGTTTTAATTTTTTTTTTTTTTTTTTCTCAGATTGAATATTGAGTATATTTAAAATTTTTTGTTAAAGTGTTTATTATACTACAAACCCATACAAGCTGTCAGTTGTTATTGTATATATTATTATATTATATAATATGTTAGTATATATTATTATTATTATGTGACACCTCCAAGGACTCATCGTAGGAGGGCAAAGTCTATTTACCGATATCCAAATATTTTCCCTGATTTTAATTTTTTTTTCAGATTGAATATTGAGTATTTTAAATTTTTTGTTAAAGTGTTTATTATACTACAAACCCATACAAGCTGTCAGTTATTATTATTTTGTGTGTGTGTGTGTGAGAGAGAGAGAGAGTTCTATGAGCTGCAAAATGTTGCATTACAGGATTATTATTTCAGTTTTCTCCATTGCACACTCAGCAATCCTTACAATCTCACCTTGATGTATTCAGTCCTCTCTGTATACTGCCACACTAGGGCTTCCATTCTGTTATTTATTTAAACCATCTTATGTTATTGTTGTATCTTACAGTATGCCAAGCCCTTCTTGACCTTGATTGCTTGATGTATTGGATAATATCCTATATGCATGTTCTTGATATCAGCTGAAAGGATATCTTGTTCCTGAGTGTCAGACCATGCACATTCCTCTCTACATGCACATTCCTCTCTATTCCTTGTGTAGCCCACTTTATGAACCACATCTTGAGTTAAATTCATGGTTTTTACTGTTTTTTTTTTTAAAAATCAACAAAAAACATTAGCACATATAATAATTATTATTATTCAGGCCTCCATGGAGTCAAAAGACTCATCGTGGGAGGTCCTTCCTAAGAACAAAGTCTGTCAAGACTCATCTTTGATGACAGGTAATATACACTGGTCACAAATTTCCTTCTCAATTAATTAGGATATCACTTCTGAAGGTATCCTTAATCTTCCCAAAAAGCCATGAAGTTTATTGTTATGTGACACCTTCAAGGACTCATTGAGGAAGGGCACTCTACTCTATTATACACAACACTTCCTCCACTACTTAATCCATCAACTGGACACATCATCTCTGTCAGCCACCAATAGTATTCCTTTTTCTGTAAACTGCATGTGTTCTGGCCAATTTGTCCTTATGCAGGATGAAAAACCCAAGTTTCCATGAGAAAAAATCCTGCTGCTTCCATGTAAGATCAGCTAAATCACCTTCGATGAAAAAGCTCATATAAAAGGAAAATCAAACTGAAGTCTTTTTCAGTTGATGGGCATAGCATATCATTATTCTGTCATTTGCATGATGGAGGCACTTATAATTTTTATAATTCATCTTGATCTTTCTTATAAATATTTTCTTGTAATTTATCATTATGTAAATAAGTTTTGTTTATATTCATGTTCAACCCAATTGAGCTACTTTCCTTAATTTTATTTCTAAGTTTTCTTCTTCTGCAAGAGAACTATATAATTGAAAAGAGGTTAATAAGGAAATTTTGATTCTTCAAGATCATAAAAAGGCAAATGTGAAGAGTTTGGCAATATTTTACCCCCACCCCTTCTATTTTCTTAATTATTGGAAACCATTCAGTGTTGTTATGAGATTTGAGGTAGCATGATTTTTTATATATATATATATATATATTTTTATTTCCCCCTCCCGTGAATGTTTCTTCAGCACCTTGTTTTAATAGTGATTTTAGAGTACTTGAGTGACATTTAGTTATAGAATAAAATGCATTTTCAAAGATTAAAGGACAAGCAGAGGTTTATTATATTTGTTTCATATTATTAGTATTGTCTAAGTATGGCTAAGTATGAATAAATATGGCTAAATTACTGCTCTTTCCTCTGGTTGCATACAATCACATTAATGTATTATTCTATGATATCATTTATCACATTGTAATAACTTTTTCTTTGGTAAGAAGGTATTAATACATAACAAGAAACTATATTCTTATTAGAAATTGTTAATTCTTGACCACAAAGATTAATGAAAATTAACTTATGTATTGGTCAAGTGTAGGTGAATAACTAATTTAATTGCCAGCTTGTGCTGTCGGCTTCTTCAGGGTACAATCAGGAAAGCAAAGAAATGAAAATTGCAAGCTATACGTTAACTGACAATTTTATTTCAATAACAAAATAGTAGTGCATGTGAAACAATACGCATGTCGCGGATACATGATTTACTTGTTGAGATGCATTTTGTAGTTTGCACTGAAGTTCATTTCTTGTGTGTTTATTGATCTAATTAAAGTCTTCCATATATCGGTAGGATTAAACCCTGGTTCCTGTTGAGGTTATTTGTGGAACAAGCGACTGTAGCAGCTTCTTTGAAGATTCTGGAACGGTAGTTTTCCTCTATATATGGCATAAGACTTTTATTCCATTCAATAATGTGGTCGGTTGTAGAGAAGTGGGAAGAAAGACCAGAAATATCTTGTCTGTTGTTTCTAACATAGCTGATGTGTTCTTTTTGTCTCGCTTCGAAGCTTCTAGACGTCTGACCAATGTAACTTAGACCACAGGAACAAGGGATGTTATAAACTCCTGCATGTTTGTAGGAAGGATTGAAATCTTTTGGTGATCTTAGAAATTTCTGGATAGTTTCAACTGGCTTGAAGGTCATTCTAATATTGTGTGGTTTTAGGAGGTGAGCTATTTTTTTTGGAGATGGTACCAACGTTTGGAATAGTTATAGTAGTTATATACTGGGTGTCATCACGTTGTCTTTGCGGTATATCAGAGAAGAGAATCTTGTTAACAAGTCCTCTAGGGTAGCCATTTAGGAGTAGATCGTTTGATATTTTATTTAATTCTTCTTGTAGATCGTTATGGTCTGTGGTGAATTGTATAGCTCTTTTGTTTAGCATATGAATAATGCTGATTATTATTATTATACATGGGAGTTTTCCCAGAAATAATATACATGAATAATGCTGAGTTTTTGGGAGATGTGGTGTGATGAGCTAAAGTTTAGATAACGTCCAATATTTGTCAGTTTTCTATAAACTGAAAAGTTGACACTGTTATTTTCTTTTTTCTTTATTATGATGCTAAGAATGGTAGTTGTTTGTCCTTTTCAAGATCTAGTGTGAATTTGATAGTATGGTGGAACATATTGATTTTGTTTAGGTAATCTAATAGCTCTTCCTTTTTGTGGTTCCAAATGATAAAGATGTCATCAACAAATCTGAACCATGCCTTAGGTTTTGGATTAATTTGAGATAAGATTTTACTTACAAGATCTTCCATAAATAAGTCAGCACAAGAGGGTGAGAGGGGAGGCTGCCCATGGCCAATCCAGTTAATTGTTTGTAAATTGTTTTCTTCCATACGAAATAGTTAGAAGATAGATAGTGGCTAAACAATGAAGAGACGTCTTGTGGGAATAAATTGTCTAAGATGTTGATAACTTCAACCACTGGAATGTTGATAAACCGGGAAGTGACATCAAGGCTGGCAAGTATATCATTTTCAGAGAGATAGAGAGGTTTTTTAATTTTTCTATAGAATGTCGAGAGTTTTTAATATAAGTATCTGAATTATGGATGTGTTCTTCTTTAAGTTGAGTAGCGTTCTTTTTTTCCATGGGAGGTGACATTGGTGTGAGGAGATCTTGAAAAAAGAACGCTACTCAACTTAAAGAACAACAAAGACATCATCATACTTAAGGCAGACAAAGGGAACAGCACTGTCATCTTAAACACAAAACATTATGAAGACAAACTCAACAATCTTTTATCGGATACGTCTGTCTATAATGTACTTAATACGGATGCTACGTTAAAATAACCATAACGATATCAATGAATTATTACGTCAGATGACAAACTAGCCTACAGATCTAATTAAAAAGTTAAAGTCTATGCATCCTCTACTCCTAGACTATTCGGCGTTCCAAAAGTACATAAGGATGGCTCCCCATTATGCCCAATAGTGGATGGAATCAACTCTCCAACGTATTTACTGTTAAAATATCTAGCTAAAATTCTACAACAACACATCCATAATTCAGATACTTATATTAAAAACTCTCAACATTCTATAGAAAAATTAAAAAATCTCTCTGAAAATGATATACTTGCCAGCCTTGATGTCACTTCCCGGTTTACCAACATTCCAGTGGTTGAAGTTATCAACATCTTAGACAATTTATTCCCACAAGACGTCTCTTCATTGTTTAGCCACTATCTATCTTCTAACTATTTCATATGGAAGAAAACAATATACAAACAATTAACTGGATTGGCCATGGGCAGCCTCCCCTCTCACCCTCTTATGCTGACTTATTTATGGAAGATCTTGAAAGTAAAATCTTATCTTACATTAATCCAAAACCTAAGGCATGGTTCAGATTTGTTGATGACATCTTTATCATTTGGAACCACAAAAAGGAAGAGCTATTAGATTACCTAAACAAAATCAATATGTTCCACCATACTATCAAATTCACACTAGATCTTGAAAAGGACAAACAACTACCATTCCTAGACATCATAATAAAGAAAAAAGAAAATAACAGTGTCAACTTTTCAGTTTATAGAAAACCAACAAATACTGGATGTTATCTAAACTTTAGCTCATCACACCACATCTCTCAAAAACTCAGCATTATTCATATGCTAAAGAAAAGAGCTATACAATTCACCACAGACCATAATGATCTACAAGAAGAATTAAATAAAATATCAAATGATCTACTCCTAAATGGCTACCCTAGAGGACTTGTTAACAAGATTCTCTTCTCTTGATATACTGCAAAGACAACGTGATGACACCCGGTATATAACTACTATAACTATTCCATACGTTGGCACCATCTCCAAAAAACTAGCTCGCCTCCTAAAACCACACAATATTAGAGTGACCTTCAAGCCAGTTGAAACTATCCAGAAATTTCTAAGATCACCAAAAGATTTCAATCCTTCCTACAAACATGCAGGAGTTTATAACATCCCTTGTTCCTGTGGTCTAAGTTACATTGGTCAGACGTCTAGAAGCTTCGAAGTGAGGCAAAAGGAATACATCGGCTATGTTAGAAACAACAGACAAGATATTTCTGGACTTTCTTCCCACTTCTCTACAACCAACCAAATTATTGAATGGAATAAGTCTTATGCCATATATAGAGGAAAACTACCGTTCCAGAATCTCCAAAGAAGCTGCTACAGTCGCTCATTCCACAAATAATCTTAACAGGAACCAGGGTTTAATCCTACCAGATATATGGAAGACTTTAATTCGATCAATAAACACAAGAAATGAACTTCAGTGCAAACTACAAAATGCATCTCAATAAGTAAATCATGTATCTGCGACATACGTATTGTTTCACGAGCACTACTATTTTGTTATTGAAATAGAATTGTCAGTTAACGTATAGCTTGTAATTTTCGTTTCTTTGCTTTCCTGATTGTACCCTGAAGAAGCCGACAGCACAAGCTGGCAATTAAATTGGTTATTCACCTACACTTGACCAATATCTAAATAATAGTTAATTTTTATTCTTTACCCAAGTGTGAGCAGTTTGCATGTTATGTATAATATAATATCACATATTATTAATAATATAGCCTTTAAGTTTTGCATTTTATTTTCAGTCTTTTTCTGAATAACTATTATTAACACGCTAATCTATGCTTCTGGGATTTTTCTCTACTGCTTCAAGCAGGTAATCAACCACTATTTGTACTCCTAATTTCAGCAGTTTCTTTCTGAGTTCCCCAATTACTCTTCACTCTTTCCCTTAACCATTTTCAAGACTGCCTAAACCTAGTCTCTCGTATCTGCCATGTCCAGTTTACAGTTACTTTTACTTTCTTCGAGATGATATGTGTGTTTGTTGCTGAAATATTCGTTTTCTTTAATTCTGTTTATTATTCCATTTCTGTCTTTAATTTATTATTCTTTTCCTTTAGCGCAGCCATTCTTTTTCCTCATGTCAAGGATCTCAGAACCTTCATGTTTCCATTATGTTGTTTATTTTTCTGATGTCACAAGATGAAATTTCTCATGCTCTTTCTTTTTTGCTTGTTTTTTGCATATTTCTGAGTATTGAAATTTTTGTTTTAGCATATATTTTTACTGCTCTTTCAACGCCTGTGGAATCGCCCCCCCCCCCCCTCATCTGTAAATATTATTTCTATGGAACTACGAGGGTGGTCTGAAAAGTTCTCGGCCTAACAATGAAAAAATGAATTTATAATTTCAAAATTAATTTTATTTTTCAACATAATCTCCCTTAGGACTAATACATTTTTTTCCAGCACCATTATCCTGTACCTCTAGTGGTTCTCAGTAAGATCTGCAAAATACCTCTCTCAACAGTTGCAATCACCTTTTGATTCAAAGAAAAATGTTGACCAGCGAGGAAGAGTTTTAGTTTTGGGAAGAGATAGAAGTCAGAGGGAGCCAAATCTGGAGAATAGGGTGGATGTTCCAACAATTCATAGTGTAGATTTTCCCATTGCCGAAATACCTTTGTGGGCAAGTGCGTTGTCCTGATGAAAGATGATTTTTTTTTCTGCAAGCCGGATCTTTTCTCACACATTTTTTTGTCTAGTCTGGTTAAAATATCAGAATAATATTCCTTTAGTATCCCAAAACACCAATGCCATGACCTTTCCTGCTGATGGAACCGACTTTGTCTTATTTGACACTGAACAGCCCAGCTTCTGTCCACTGTTTTGACTGCTGTTTAGATTCTGGTGTGTAATGGTGAATCCAAGTCTCATCCATAGTAATAAATCAACACGTAAAATCTCTTATTAAAACGCTCCAAGCACTGCTCAGAGATTTTCATGTGAGTGCATTTTTGATCTGCTGTGAGCAAGTGCAGCACCCATCTTGCACAAAGCTTTTTCATTTGCAATTCTTTTGAAATGCCTATAGTTTCAGCAACCTCATGCACTTTGCCTCGCCAGTCATCCAATACCATATTGTGCACTTGAACAATGATTTCTGGTGGTGTTACACTTTTTGGACATCCTTGACGTGGATCATCTTCAAGGCTGGTATGGCCATGTTTAAACTCGGCAGCCCATTTCTTAATTGTCAAAAATTGTCAAAAACAAAGGAGAAGAGTGCCCATAAACTTTTATGAACTTGGAATGAATTTCTTTTGGTGTTTAGCATCCATACAATCCATGGATGCTTATGACAGATGTACCAACTTAGAAAAAAAAACTTGCTGATAGTGTTGCCATCTATATATACCACCCTTGTATTCATTGCAGCCTACATTAGTCTATAATGTATTCTGGGATAGTGTAGTTTGTATGGATGTCTAAAAATCTTATTGCAATATATATTTTTAAGAATTTAAATATTTTTCATTAATGAAAACTGTAAATTGTGAAAATTATAATAAAAAAAATGACATGTATTTTATTTAAAATATTTTGCATTGCCTCCCAGAAGTGTTTACTAGAACTGGATTTTCACAGAACAGTTTGATTATCACTGTTTCAGATTTTCTTTGTCTCAATTTTTTTTTTTCTTCCACCTCTTTCTTCTCCTTTGTAGCTTTTTTACTTAGAGTATTGCACCACAAGCCACCTGTACCCTCCCCCTTCCCAAGAAAAACAGAAGAATCTTGAACAACCTAGACACCATTATGATCCTGGTGGAAAGCCACCAGTTTTGCTCAAGAGATGTGCTTCTGAACTAACACCTAACTTTATCTTCTGTACACAATATTATACTCAGATGCCATATGCTCTATAGCATGGAAGTAAGCCCACATACAGCCAATTCCAGAAAAAGGTAATATCTATTTACCATTCAGTTATTGACTTATTGGTCTTACTTCACTGTTTGCTAAAATAATGGAGAAGGTCAGCAGTCAACTTCTTTGACATCTGGAGGACTGTCATCTAATCAGTGACTACCAGTATGGTAGTCACTGATTAGATAACATAGAAGCCATTCAAGATCTATAGCAGGTCTGGCCTGCATCTCACCTCTGGACACATGGCATGGAAAAGTTTGGAGTAACTTGCTGTTGCACTTGACATTTCCAATGCATTTAATAGGGTCTGGTATTGAGGGTTTCTTAGTAAATTGTCATCTTATTGTTTGCTTCATCCTTTTGTAACTGGATTGCCAGTTTTCTCTTGGGATGTTCCCTATGGTGGAAAAAGCTCTCTCTTCAGAGTTTCCCATTCAGTATAGGTGTTCCTTGGGGTTCTGTCATTTCACTCACCCTCATACATATAAATCCTTATATATATTTTATTTATATACTAAACCTTTGTAGTATATAAAGTCATCTTCAGTGCTTCCAAACAGTTTTGCCTATTTTTCTCAAAGAAGATCTTAGTTCTTTTCCACTGACTTTTTGATAATGCTCAAAACCAGATCTATTTTCTCAGGAAGACTTTTGCTCTTTGTTTTTTTGTAGCATCTTCAGCTTCCAGAAAAGATGATGCATGTTTTTTAGCTCAAGACATTACTTCTCTCCTGTTCAGTTGCTTGCTGTCTGTTCCTTACTCTGTTGCTTACTTAAATCTGCCCAACTATGGAATGCTGCTCTCACATTTGGAATGATACACTTATGACTTGTTTAAAAATTCTTGATCCAGTTCAAAAGAAAGCAGTTTGATTGATTGCCTTTATTACAGACTCTTCAACCACTGTCTATAAACAGTCTGTTTTCATATTGTCTCTCTTCTATAGATATTTTCATGGGCACTGTTCAACACTAGCATCTGTTATGTCCCCTATTTCTGCTAAACCTAGAGGAATATGAGCAGCAGCTGCACAACATCTTTTTTTTTTAACAGTTGAATTGCATCATTACAAAACCTCTTACTTTTAGCATCTACCTCAATTCTGCAGAACAGCCTTCCCTGTGAAATATTTCCCAAGGACTATGACCTGAACCAGCTCTTTAAAAAGAATACCAATAGATTATTTTATTGTTGATTCCAGACTTCACATGACATGTATTTGCTGTCTCATGTGGCTTCTCATATACAGGAATGTTATTTAAAATAAGAAAATAAAATCAACCTCTGAACAGCTATTAACTGTGTACAAATCATATATTCATCCAACATCAAATACTTAGACATCTGAGGTGGTATCCCTGAAGACTTCTTAAAAATACCTGACTTGATACAGAAAAACAACAGTAAGGTTGATTAATGACCTATTTCACCAATTCATGCTTCTCTTTTACTCAGACATTCAGTTTCTCCAGGTGTTTGCATTTTCCATAGTGACTTCATTAGAATTGCCACTGATAATATCTCCTCTCTCTTAAAATATACGTCAATTTTCTGCATTTATCTATTCAAAGTGTGATTTGGATTTGATGAGAGGGTGTTTTTAACTACCTTGGTGCACTTGAAAGCCTTCATTTCAGTTATTCATTGGAGCATGTGTTTGGATCAGAAGAATGAAAGCATTAATCAGTCCAAGGAAAGTATCTAGGTGAAAGCTTTTTTGTTAATTTCTTTCCTGTTTTAAGCAGAGCTGACATCCATATGGTATATTTGGAAAGAGAACTGGTTAAAAAGACATAAAGGTGTTGAAAGTAGAGTGTATTATTGTGTATATTGGACACAATAAAATTAGTCAATGATCATTTATTCACATACACCAAATCTCTTGGCATTGTGCCAGCTTGGTCAGTGGAATTGGAGAAGAGAATTTAACTACTTAGGAATGTGAGGCTTCATTTAAACAGTTTATTGTTTTAGGTATTTGGGCTTTAAAAAAAAAAAAAATTTCAGACCTCCATGGAGTCATATGACTCAACATGAGAAGCCAATCTCAGACAACACTTCTTAACCTCGTTCACTGTCTGCAAATTCACCATGCTATCAGGCAGTGAATTCCATCCTCTTACTCACCACCTCATTTTGCAACTTCCAGAGATGGCCTCCTCTCTTTTTTCTACCATATGAAAATCTTCCCTCCCCGTTTTCAATCCTGGAAATACCTCTCTCCCTTTGTTTTTCTATCCACCCACCTATAGTTTGCATCCCCTCAATCTGTTCTCATAACTAGCATTGTAAAGTCCTGATATCATTTTCGTTGTCTCTCTGCTCTCTCCAAGATTAATTCATCCTCTTCAAATCCCAGTGACCAGAGATCTGGGCACAGTAGTCCAGATGTGGATTATCTAAAAATGGGGGATGGGATTGATGCCAGAAGTGGCTTGAGTTTCATGTTCATCTCCAAAGTAGAGTTTCTGGACTATGTAAAAATAAAAAATTATAAAAATATATAAAAAATTAATAAAAATGGGGGAGGGGATCCTTAGCCTTGTTCTCGTGAGATGTTATCTCCTTTCAGGAAGTTGACTACCATGAGTGTCTGCCATGTATGGTTTTGTGCTTCTCTTTTACATTCTTCATAGGACAAAAGGGTCCAGTCGTTAACATTTCCTATCCTGTCTGTTCTTTGTCTTCCTCTTCTTCTTTTTCCTTGTATCATTTCTTCTAGAAGTGTTTTTTGGATTCATGCCTTAGTATGTGACCAAGGTAGGTGGTTTTCCCTTTTCTTAATAGTTTTCAACAGATTCCTATCTTCTCCAATCATCTCTAATATTTCTAAATTAGTTTTTTTGGCAGTTCATGGGACTCTAAGAATTCCATAAAGAAACCCATAGCCTACCCATGGTATAAATGTACTATAGGTTTACTAATAACCTTTCAGAGGTGAGAACAACAACAAAAAAAAAAAAGATGTCAAAAAGGCAGGCTGGGTTCAGTGGTTCACATCATTTATATTGGAATTGAGTGTGGATGTTGAAGTGAATGTGATTTTTTGTAGGGGAGTTGTTGTTTTTCTAATTTTTGGTTAGGGGTTATTTTAGCTTACCCATATGTATAATGGTATAATCTTGTCTTTCTCCTGCTCATTAGGAACTGTACTCATGTTGAGATGCAAATTGAATAACAAAGGTCAAGTGACAGTTAATTCTCTTCTACATTCCTTCAAAGCACATGTTGTTATCCTCTTTAGTTCCTTATTGTGTTTGAATCAAGCTACTGCATAGTTTAATCCCTTCTAGTTCGACCTTAGCATCTAAATAGCTAATGGATCTATCAGACATGTACCTTACTCTAAAAGTAATTACCTAACATCTCATCTAATTCTTAGTTATCTTGACACTTTCCTGTCTTCTGCATTAACCAAAATTATTCTTCCATTGTCATTTTTCATTTTTACTTGCCTAATAGTGAAAAAGTTATCTTGGATTTCATTTTCCTTTATCCTGTAAGGCTAACTACTATTTATCTGATTTTGTCTTCCTCACCACTTCTGTCACTCTGCTAACCTGCTTTTCATTTTTTTATTAATACTGTTCCTGGGCATGTTTTTCATTTTTCTCTTAATATTGTATCTAACTACCATGCAGTTTATTATCCAAACCATTGATGTAGTTGGATAATAGCGTCCTTCAGAACCACTTCCCATGCAGTGTTTCATCCAATGCTACTGCTGTTTGAAGCTTCTTTTTCAGTAACATAATCACCTGCCTTATACAGCAATCCCTCGATTAATGCGTTCTTTAAAACAGGCACATTAATCGAAAATGCACTAATTGAATATAATAACCTATGGGAAAATGTATAATTTGTTCCTCAGATTTTTTTTTTGACCCTTAAGTTTTTTTATAAAAGAATTAGGATATGTCTCAGGTTAAAGGAAAACCATGAAGCTGAAAGACAATAAAATATATTCAGAATATAAATTTATTATTCTGCTTCTTAACAGAGAATTGAGCTAACATAGTTTGGCAGGCATTCTGTTTCTTTTTTTCATACAACTGACAGTATGGCCCTATTGCCTCTTCTGCAAATTTTACTGGTTCTCTCTTCACCAGGGTCAATCTCTAAGCATTGCTGCTTAAAAACTTTGATTGTACGAAAACTATTTTCAAATTGTTTCTGTGAAACCTTTTGGGCTTGTCAGTGATTTAAATATTCTTCAGGATCTTCCATCTAAATTTAGCAGGTCGGAATCACTCAGCTTCTCAGAATGAGATTTTACTAACTTAGATTCATTTGAAAAGCCTTTAAAATCATTTGCACAATGTAGAAGAAGGTGCTTCCAAACGGCTAGCAGTAATCTCATTCGACTTTGCGACTTTATAACCAGGCTGAGATTTCTCTAATTTGGTTAGAAAAGTCTTAGAAGGCATTCGCTTCCAAAAAAAGGCCAGTTTCATCGACATTAAATATTTGTTGATCACAATAGTCCCCTTCTTACACAATTTTCTTCAAAATTTCTGGATATCCCCTTATCTGCAATTGCAGCTTCACCTGTGATTAGAACATTATGTAAGCTATTTCTCTTTTTGAAACGCTTAAATCACCCAGCACTAACGAGGAATTCTTCTTCTTTTCCATCATCGATAGCCCTTTCTTTCTGGGTTGCAAAGAGACGATGATTTTGGATTCAATAAGGGCAGTTTTTAGCAGGATCTGTTTTTAGTTACAATCTTCTATTTATATGAATCAAAGTCTCTCTAATTCAATCATTATAATACTTTGATTTCGAATGCATGCATGATGAACTTGAAGCAGCCTTACCTTTCTCTTTGTATTCAACAATTGATTCACCCATTTTTGTGTTCTTGTCCTATCTTTGCTATGGACTCGCCTTGTTCATTTTTCTTTATTATTTCAATTTTTTCTTCCAATCAGATTACTTTTCGAATCATTTTCACTTCTATTTTTTTGCTCACTAATTCTTTTACTCATGATTAAAGGTAAGGAAAATATTTTAAAATAAAAAAGTAAGGAAAACAATTCCATGAGATATGATCAACAAAATGTTATGTAAAGCAGATGACATAAATTTCGGTCGTAAATTTGGAACATAGTGTACATGGAAATAGTGTAGTATGCCATTAAAAAATAACTTTGTAAAATGTTTCAAATCGGTAACAAAATCATTTCATCCTGTGAACAATATTTTAAAATGGTGAGCCATAAAAAATGTATGGATCGAAAATTTTTAAAATCTTTAACATTTATTTTTAAGATGTATATAGGCACTAATCGAATTTTAGAGTCGCACTAATCAGGGACGCATTAATCGAGAGATTGCTGTAGTTCCATTTCCACTTTTTTTTTTTTAATCAAAGCTCACACATGATTTGCTACCTACCAAGTTAAAATTGTATTATCTTTCCAGTTAGAGGTAAAACAGCTACATCATTTTAAATACAGATTCTCAGATGCCATTACTAGATGCAATATTCATGCATCATGAGTCCTTTCTATCACATGCCACTTAAGGTAGTTATCCCTCATTAATTCTATCCCCCCCCCCATCTGTGTTCTTTCTCCTCCTCCCTTTTCATAGTTGAATTCACCCATAATCGATGGGTGATTTCAGTTACTTCTATTCGTACCGCTTTTTATGCAGTTGTCTCTTTAGATAACTTAGCACTATAGCAGCATACAATGGTGTATTTTGTCCTTAACCTCTACCTCAAACCAAGCAGCTTTGAATTCACTGCCTGTCTGACTTGTAATACCACCACCATCATTTGGGATCACTCTTCGTTTGGATTTATTCCATAGTAATTATTTGCAATACTTCTCACTCTTTCTATCCTCTCTAAATTCTGTACCCATCACATACTATTCCTGTAAAAATAGCCAATAATTTTTAATCCCATTTCATTTCTAATGCTAAAATTTCATTGGCTTTCATCATAAAATATTAATACCAGAATCACGTTTAATATTTTTATTTGTAAAATTTTTGGCTGTTTTTTAGCCATTGTCAATACAGTTATAGGAAAACTCTGAAAAGAACAATTTAGTTGAAAGCACGTGATATTATGTGCACTGTAGGCTGCAGGAAAATAGCTCTGTTTGTTAATAGTTTAATAATTTATTCAAAATAAATTACAATTAAGGACCACATGAATGGTGAGTATTAGTTAATATAACTTCCCAAAATTGAGAAAGGTTTAGACAATTGCCTTTGTTCTGGTTTTTGTCTTTTGGTGAGATAAGGAATGTAATAAGTTTGTGAACTGAATGGAAAGTGATTTCTACGTTAATCTCCTAAAGTAATCTGGCTATTCCATATGTTAAGTCCCTTAACATATGGAATACAAATTCTGGTAATTTCTTCTTGAGGAGGGTATTGATTATCTTTTTGATAGTTTTTTTTTTCATTATAACCGTAGCAATAAAGGTAGCTTGATAATAAACAGTTACATCATGAAGGAAAGGATCTTCTAAACAAAGAATTAAACAGTTCTTTGTTTAGAAGAGAATCTGTACAACAAATTTCATGAGTTCTGTCAAAGATTTGATTACACCATATTTCTGATAAGGGTGATGATGAGAGTTAGAATCAATGTATTAACCAGTATGATTTGGTTTTCTATACACTGAGAACTGTAAGCTACCATTTTAGTTGACGTAGAATGAGAACATCCAGAAAAGGAAGACAATTTTCTACTTCCAGGGTAAATTTAATTCTTGGGTTTATTGAATTAATATTTTCAAGAAATTCATGAAAATTGGACAAGGAGGAGTTCCATACAGCAAACATATCATCAACATATATCCGATTTATCCCATAGCTGTTTCCTCTATTTGTTTATACAGTTTTTTCTGGCATCTAAAGTATCCTACATTAATGACCAAGTCGAATAAGATTACAATATCACTGTTTACAAATATCCCTCTTACAGAGGGATATTTGTAAACAGTGAGATTACATCAAAACTTAGTAGAAGATCTCTGGGTCGTGAGGAGATAATCTTGAAATTTTATTCTTAAAATATATTAAATTTTTTTATGAAGGAAGCAGAATTTTCAGTAAATGTAGAAAGAAAATTAGATGAGTATTTTTGAGACTTTGTACATAGGACATCCTATGCAGTTCACAATAGGTCTTAACGGCACATCTTCTTTATGCAATTTATCTATAAAACACAGGATTCAATGGAACAAAACCAAAATGTTGCACAAAAGTTACTTTCTTCTGGAAAGACTACAAAGAAAGCTGTAAAGCACACATTCACAATCTGAATAAAAGTGATTGCTCAAAACTTCTTAATTTTGGGAAGTTTTATTAACTAATACTCAACGTTCATGTGTTCCTTAATTGTAATTAAATTTTGCTTATATTTAAAAAATAATTAACTAAATTAATTTTGTAATTTAAGTTAAGGGATATTATATCCCATATTGTTTCTTAGCCGAATATAGAAACTATATAAAGTTCTGTGATTCCAAGCGTAAGCAAATACCTGGATAGTGCAGCACCTGATCCCTTAGGTAGTGCAAGCTGAGGCAACTCATAGAAAGGGTGGAGCAAGCTCCGATCACTATTATTGATATTTACCCATAATACGAACTTAGCTCCTAGGAGCTGTATTATTGTTCAACATTATGAGAGAAGGCCACTACCCAGACCGGGTAGTGACCTATAATATCCCTTAACTTAAATAAGTTCATGTCGCCGAATTGAAGCCTTTGGCTCTTCATATAATTAGTAATTTATTAGGACACCTTCTTGGCAATTCTCATAAAAGGGATGCAAGTTCTGTTCGCTACAAACTTGGTATTAATTAGGTCTACCTACTCACTGATGAGACCTCAGAAAAGGTTGAAACTGGTCTGGGTAGTGACCAGTTTCAACTTAAATCGCAGATAAGATTTAAGTATCCTTCCAAAAGAAGAAAACACTTCACTAAGCATGGAAATACTTCTAACTCTCAACACTCTACCAAGAAACGTAAAACACTATTCTACAGTCGTGATAAACTATCCCCTTAAGTCACATAGGGTCGATTTTTATGAGCAGTGCATTGGTATGCAGGAATCAGGCAAATTATTTGACAAAGAAAACAATTTATTCATACTATTTAAGTTACATAAAAGGTTAATACTAAGCACACAAAATATTTCTGACTCTATACTTCTCATTAACTATAGCTTGGATCTTAACTTATTCAACCTAGTTCAATAATCTTTCACTACATACACAGACTATGGTATTAATTGTGCCTACACTCAATTCATATATTAGAATGACCTACTATGCTATACAACAGGCAAGTTAAATAATAGGTAACAATAAATGCTATCTTATTTCACAATTAAACAGGTGAATTCTCAATATATAGCTAACTGACTACATTCCTAAACAATGCTAACAAACAAATATGCTAGAGCAATCTTTGCTACAATTCTTGCCTTTAGTTAATCATATATAGAAGACCTTACTTTGTATTAAATCATCTAGTCCATGTCGGCAAATCCTTGAGATCGTTACCATCTATTTCATTCCGATATTTCTTTTCACTTACAGGCACCTTTTAACGACATCGACGGGGCACTTTTGCGGCTGGAAGTCTGGGACTTCTTCTTTCACTGCTTAATCAACACATCTAATTTCTTTGGGTATCTGTTGGCAGGAACAGGACCCTTGACCTAGAATCGACGGGATATATACGAACCGAGAGCTGGAACAGAAAACTGGGTGAAAGCATGCTTATCCAGCGACTACCATTGATTACAGCCTCTCCTCTTTCAGTGGTCCTCTGGCTACCTACGACCAACCTTCTCCCACGAACAAAACTGAGTGACCTGTGACCTTTTCCCTCAATGTCTCCTCTTTTAAGCTGCTACATTGACCTTGGATTTTGCTACCCTTTCATTCCCTTGTGTATTCACTCTTTCATCTTCTTTTAAGTTCAACCTTCTCTTTGTTCTCGTCTGTGCACCCTTTTGATTGTAAGTTGCCGGCCAGTGGAAAGTTGTTTGAACCTTTATACTGATTTTGTAGGTGTTTATGCACAGAGCTTGTAAGCACTTTCTCATACACAAAAGCCATAACCTTTTTTTATGCCCTCGTAGAAAGCTATTACACAACGTTCCGGCAGCAAAACATTGCCTTTGTTTTTAACTCTAAAATATTTCTTGTTAAAGGAGTATATACAGTTAATTTACAAAGGGTTATTTATAATAATATCTAGCACAAAATATACAGAGACACAAATAAGGTTATTTACAGTTCTCATGGAACTTGACCTGTGTAAAAATCGATGTAAAGCGCTTGGATATTTTTAAGCCACATAGAGTTTTCACAATATCAAGTTGCAAAGGCATCCTTTTCTTTTATTCAAAAAAGAAAGTGTAGAAAGTTTTTTTTTTTGCTTAGTTCTGAAGTATATTATACTTGACAAGAAATTCTTGTCAATCTTTTACACAAGCATAAGGAAACAGTATTTTCATGTGAAGTATCTTCACAGCTAGTCTTCTTGCATATAGAAGCTTTGCAGGAGTTTTTCCCACTTACAGATTAGCAGACAAAACAAAAGGGGAGGGAAATATTGTTTACTTTTTCCTTCCTTCCAAAGGTGGCATTTGATTTGTTCAGGAAAATATAGATCCTGTGTTTTGCTCATATTAGATTAAACTGGAGGACTTCACATGAAGATTGGAATTTGTAGCTTACTTTTCACTTTTTAGTTATAATTGATATGCTTCAAGACAGAAGTAAGAGGTGTTCAGTCATTTGAGTATATTTGCATACACTGCAGAACAGGTTGCCAAAGTTGTAATGTAGACACTTAACTTGCTTCACTAAGAGGCATGGTCCACTGTGCTTTGGGTATACTTTGTTGTTGTTGCTGAGATTTTTTGAAGGCATTTTCTATGTTGTCCCTCGATGAGTCCTTGGACTCCCTGGAGGTGTCAAATAATAATAATTATTGTGTTTGGGAAAGCTTGGTAAAAGAGGTTGAACAAACACCATTGAATATTGCATGGTTTATACATATGCACTGTGAATATTTCCAGCTGTGCATAGGCACCCCTAAAGAAAAGGAAAAAACACTAGAAAATTTTCCAAAAATCTTTTCCTAATTAAAATTCATTTTTTTTTATTTATGTTGTTACTATTTATGAATTAGCGATCACTGCAGATGCTCAGTCATAGGTCGTATGCAATGCGTAGTGTGTATTCGCAAATCATCTACTCACCCCCCCCCCCCCCCAGGTTAAATCTTGAGTGCTCGGCCCACTCCAAGATTAAATCCTGAGTGTACCACTGCCCTAAATATTTTAATAACATGGCGGCATACCATTTTATTACTTGTATACAAAAATATATATAATTTCTGCATACATTTAACCTTTAGAATATGTTCAGATTTAGATAGTATGATAGTACAACATGAAAAAGTTACATCATTACGAACTTCCTATCAACAATTTTCCTCCAAATTAATCTTATCTGTGAAGACTCCAATATTATCAATTTTTTTTCTTTTTTTTATGTGGATTCCATCTACGGATGATTTATTTATAAACTTAAGCTTATACAGTGGCTGGGCTACGGATTTTTTTTTTATTATTTTATTTATTTAATTGCTTTTATGTGTTTTTCACATTGTCTGGAAATCCTGCTTTAGAGACCAAACATGGAATTTTTCAAGGCACTTGAAGCCTACAGTAACCAGGGTGGTGGTCTTTTACAATGAACCTAAAAACACGTGGATAGGCTTATGTGTTTGTCAGACATGTTGTAATAGGTTTCACGGTATGATAAGAACACAGATGATTAAGAAAATAACTATTTATTAACTTAAAAGCTAATATTTCGCTGGTATTATATCCAGCTCCAACTCACAAAAGAATAAGGTGTGCAAGTTACTGAACAAAATCACTTCCTGGCCTAAAGAAATTATCAAAAAACTCAAACCCTTGCACGTTAAAGCACAGAATATATGGTGCTCCTAAAATACACAAACAAGGTACACCTTTGCATCCTATTGTAGATAGTATAAACAGTCCTACATATAAACTAGCTAAACATTTAGCAAAATTACTAACCACTTACAGAAACAATTCTCTCTCTTTTGTTAAAAATATTACCCACCTCAAAAGTATTTTAGAAAACCACACCTTAAATAGTTCAGACCTAATGGTGAGTTTTGATATCACCTCATTATTCACTAATGTACCACAGATTGAAACACTTACTAAATTCACAATTTCCCCCAGATATATTTCAGCTATTTAAATTCACAGTACAGGCAGGTTATTTTACATGGAAAGGGAAAATATACAAACATTTAGATGGGACAGCTATGGGTTCACCCCTTTCTCCCCCCTTAGCCAACTTCTACATAGACCATCTGGAAATATTAGCTATCAACACAGCCACTCTCAAACCTAGTCTCTGGCTACGCTATGTTGACGATGTGTTTGCTATTTGGCCACATGGCCCAGACACATTGAATACGTTTTTAGTGCATCTAAATAGCCAGCACCCTAAAATCCACTTTACAATGGAACTAGACTGCCTGCTCTTCCTGGACACACTGATCACATGTCTTCCAGAAGGTTCCTTATCATTTTTGGTTTATAGAAAACCCACACATACAGGGAGATACTTACACAAACAATCATACCATCACCATTCTCAACAATATGGTATCTTAAAAACACTAACCCATAGAGCTAGAGCAATCTGTTCCAATGACATTGCTCTCACTGCTGAACTTTCTCACCTACGTCAAACCTTCTTAACCAATGGTTATAATCCCCATAAAATAGATAACATACTAAATGCTACCCATAAATCCCCTCTATCTACCACAGAAGACTACAATAAAACCATCACCATCCCATACATTAAAGGCACATCTGAAAAGATATCTAGGTTGCTTAACAAACACCAAGTTACGCACAGTATTTAAACCTTATGTAAAATTAGCAACTCTTATCCGTTCACCTAAGGACAAATGCACTCCTTTATCACATCCAGGAGCCTATGAAGTGCCCTGTTCTTGCCATCAAGCCTACTACGGACAGACAGGAAGAAATGTGGACATCTGCCTCAGTGAACACAAAAAATATATCCGACACTTTCGCTATGGTAAGTCGGGTCTGGCAGACCATGCTTTGGATACCCCCTGCATACAGGATCAATTGGAAAGAAACAAAAGTAATGCACAGAAGCTTCTACAAGTCAGAGAGGTTGTTCCTGGAATCAACAGAAGCCTTAAAACATACTCCAAACCTTAACAAGTATGGCTGTATAAATCTACCAAAGATGTGGGAGACAGTCATCCTAAGACCAAATTAATATTTATTACTTTTATTTTTTATTTTTTTCAAACTTTCTAAGACTATCATTTGGACTACTATTTCAAAACTTTGAACTTTCATTTTTTTTTTTATTTTTATCTAGATGGCGCCATATTAGGACTTTAGTCTTGTGTTGCACGCTGCAGTCACTTATACTAGCCCCACTGTTACACCGGATTGCAGTTGTCTTGCATTTGTAACAAACTCTGTGTTGTGTGCTCTGAAGATGCTGGATATAATACCAGTGAAATATTAGCTTTTAAGTTAATAGTTATTTTCTTAACCATCTGTGTTCTTATCATACCGTGAAACCTATTACAACAGAACCTAAAAACAATTACAAACTTCCATGCCCATAAAATAATCAGAATTTAATATTATGAATCATTTTACAATTGTTTCTCTATGTAGGTTAGCATTCATGTATTATTAGTTTTGGCTTCGTAACACGAATAATCGGCACTTGCGATGTGCCTGCTATTGATTTGTGAAAATGAAATGTAAACCATTTGAAATCGATGTACTTAGATTGTGATAGTTGTGTTATTTTTAACCTTTTTTTTTATTGTAATTTAAAATTAAGTGTTGAGGTATTTGTTTTGTGGAGACATGCTCATTACGCTAACGAAGACAACGTGTCAGCCATTATACGAAACTTCTCGCTTGCTATTTACATAAAGTACACATGCTCACCAAATAGATTGAGACGATTGACAGCTGACCAGAGAGCGTTCGGTATAATATCTGACTAACAAGAAGAAAACAAGCAGAGAGGATGTAAATTTGAGAACGGCAACCAGAGAATTTTTGTTCTTAGGAAGTTTTTAATAAAATGTGACAATCGGGAGAATATTAATAGAAGATTCCCAAAAAGGAATCGTAGCACTATGAATCTTTAGTTCAATGTTCGAGGAAACTGAATGGAAAGTTTAAGTTTCGTCTTCTAAAAGACGTCGGAACTATTTGTTATTCTACTGGAAAAGCGACGGAATTAGTAAAATCTGAAACTGTAAAGTGGCTTAACATGAAGCGCTCTACTTAGATTATGTTGTTTATGAAATAGTACAAGAAACTTCTTTCTCTGATACAAAAATTGGTAATTTGTGCGTATAATTGAACTGCGAATGTATACTTCAGTGAGATATAAGGGATCCCATGAAAAAGATGAAAATTTTATATTTTTGGAAAGGGTCTAACAAGAAAACTGACTGAACATTTTGTTGGGGTGTAAATAAACAAAGTGTTGTTATTCTGGTAGTGAATGAATTTTATTTTGTAGATTAAGAAAATCTCTCAAGTGTATACTTATTTTAGAAGGCCTTGGATCCAATTAGTTTTGTAGTTATTTATGTAATTTTATTTAAAATGTATATTATGTTTTAGTTTCATTAAATGTATATATTTTTTATCTTGTACTGGAGTCAATTTTCCTGATTCTACAAAAAAAAGAAAGAAAGAAATAGAGTTAAGTCATTACACCAATCCTAATGCGTAATTACTTACATATTAGGATTGTAAGTAAAAAAAAAACTCTTTACAAAGCAGACACATTGATTGTTAAAATAATCAGTGGGATTTGAACCGACATTTTGATGATTTTGCTTATTTCTGTCTTCTAAGGCACTTTTCTCTCTCTGTAACAGTCCATCTAAATCTTGGTTTTCTTCCGGATCCTTTTCCTGCCAAAAAACTTATTTTCCTTACACCTAAATGCTAGCTATGTCTTTACGTAATATCCACATTTTTAAAAACATGATACTGCCATCTGTTTACTCCCTTAATCTTTCTTAGAACTCTCATATCAGTGGTCTCCGGTTTTGATTGTTTTATTTTTAACTCGGATCTATAAATTTAAATGTGGTTTGAATACTGTCTTGTATATAGTTAGTTCAGTGTTTTGACTAATTCCTCTTGTATACCATATAAATTTATTGAGTTGACTTCCTATCAGCTTTGTTAATTCTTTTTGTCTATTTTAAAATTTAATTTGCTATCTTCACTCAAAATTATGCCTAAATAGCTGAAATGTTTTACTTCTTTTATATGTTCTCCATCCAGGATGCAGTTGATACTTTCATTGTTTCTTACCGGTTTTCACTGTCTTTGCCCTTTTTATTGTTGATTTTTATACCAAATTTATTATGGCAATTATTCAGTGTAGTCAAGGAATCCTGCCAACTTGTACTGGATTTATTTAAGAGTATAATGTCATCTGCATAAAGTAAAGCTGAAATCATGTCCAATTTTGATATCATGTTTAATGTCACATTCCTTCATAATGTGACCCATATAGATGATGAATAATGCTGGATATAATCTTTGTTTCACAACTGATTTAACATCAAACCATAAACCATATGTAGTTGTAATTTCTGACATACAACTGAAATATAATGTATATTTTACTCAATATAATGTCTCATTTACACCATATAACTGCAGCCTTTTACCTTTCCAGATCTGTAAAATTCAAATATAGATCCTTGTTATATTCCCATGATTTCTCAACTATTTGTCTTAAAATAACAAAAAAACCTCTGTTTGGCCTGAATCCAGCTTGTTCTCCATGTTTCACTCCCACAATTTCCCTTAACTTTTTCTCAAGTACTTGCATAAATCTTACCAGGAACACAAAGTAATTATTCCAGATGTCTTTATTTTCATGACATCCTGATCATCTCAGACTCTTTTTACAGTACTTTTACCTCCATTTCTAATATTTTTCAATACCTCATCCAAATATTTTGACACCTTCCTGATATTTATTTTCTATGTTCTTACCAAAGTCTTCACATGACTTTTGTTCAACTAGTTTTACACAGTTTTTTGCGTTCTTATATTTTCTCTGTATTCCCACATAGTACAAGCTGAGTTACTTATCAGGAACTCTTTATGCTTTCTTTTTTTTTTTTTTTTTGACTGCCTCTAAACTTCCCAAGTTCACCATGGAGTTCTGATTTTTCTATGCTTGCAGACAACCTCACCACATGTCTCTCTCTGGCTGAATCCATGTTTTCTGTAATGTCTGCCACTGAATCTCCAGCCTTGGTTCTTCTTTTCACTCGTTTATTTATTTACTTTTTTTTTCTTTTTTTTTTTTTGAATAAGGTCTGTGGAAACGATACTTTGCATCCTTAGCTCTAACCTGTCCAAAGAGAGCTGTTACACAACAGCTTTTGATGTTGAGAGTTTATTTTTCACTTGGTCAGACTATAATACTACTTTACCCCAGTCCTGAAGATACTTTCAGGTGCAAACTTTGTTCGCTCACACTTGGATAAAGGATTAAACTAAACTTATTACACAACAGCTTTCTTTGGACAGGTTCAAATCTAGTCAGTGACTAGAGGAACTTTTCTAAACTTTCTTCAACCAGTTGCCAAGTTAGTTGATTTTGGACATGAGTAAGTTGGATTTTTTTCTCAAACTTGGGTTTTTTCAAAAAAATTGATCATAGATTTTTGATCATAGCATACTGGCACTTCTCTGCCTTTATAATTACTAATAGTCTTTGGCCAGCTATCTCTGATTGACTACCAGCCAAAAGTTAGAACTAAAATGGCTTTATTTACTCCCTGTAGGGAATAAAAGGCATTAATGGTATGTGTGTATGTATATATATATTAAATGATTGAAAGCCAAGAGATAAAAGTAAAATTACTATTTTAATTAAGTAGATTGCACAGCTACTTTAGTCTTCATAGAAGACTACTTCAGGTGCATAACAATAGGGAATGACCAACAAAAATTGTGAAAGATCAAAAAACTAATTAATTAAAAAATTAATGTATAGTTTTTTATCTTTAGCAATTTTTGTTGGTTGTTCCCTCTTGTTATGCACCAAAGAAGTCTTCTATGAAGATGAAACTAGTTGTTCAATCTACTTTAATTGAAATAGTATTTTTACTTTTTATCTCTTGGCTTTCAGTCATTTAATCTTTTTTTTAGAAAAATGTCTCTCAGTCGAGTAAATCTGTTATATCGTGTGTGTGTGTGTGTGCACATGCATTTGAATCTACAGTTACCTTTGAAAGCTGCTCAACTTTGATTCATTTTAAAACTTTCTTGTGCATATTTCTTTTCAATATGATATTCAGTTTTATCCTGCTAAAAACTAAATGATCAATTCCAGTTTCAAATCCTCTGCATATGCTTGTGTCCTGAAAGCATGATATTTTCCAACCTGAAAATATCACTGTCAATAATAACAGTCAGTGAGTCTTCTTATTTCTTGCATCTTCTACCCTGTGTGAATTTGTGCACATTTTTATGTTAGAACATGGTGTTAGTAATAACTAGACCATGTCCTGAACAAAAAATCCATCAGGTACTTATCATTATTATTATTAATTTTGCTCTTTTCTTCAGATTTGCCAAAACATTTCTATATGTCTGGTAATTATTTCTACTCTGCTGTTTAGATCTCCAACAAGGATCAACTTTTCCTTTTTCTTTTGTCAGCTGTGTTCTCTCTAATGCCTCAAATTCCTTCACTTCTTCCTTATTGGAACCATAGGCACAAATATGTCTAATTGTCCAGTTCCCACAATCTGATATTTGTTCACATCACTCAGCTTGGTATCGTCTGCCATTCAAGATCATAATCCTCGTATTTAGTACTGAATATTATAGCTTCTCTTTCTTTTCCCTGATTGCTATTGCCTGTATTAGTTGCTCAGAAAAATTCTCACCTGTTTTTGTCTTCTGTTTTGTTAACATTTTATTATATCAGTTTGTAATTGGATAACTGTAACATTCTTATATTACATACTTATTCACTTCTTCTGCTAGTTTTCCATTTCTTTTCATTGATGCTTCTTTATGTTGCCAATCTTGAGCTTTGCTGATCTGATTTGCAATAATAGGTAGATATCTAATAATGGAGCACACTATGAATAGGTGAGGATTTGACATTGAATTAGAAGACTTGATTATTTTTCTGCAATCCTCAAAGATTTTGGATGTCTTTTAGCAGCAACTTTTCAGTGGTGCTGTATAAATAACACGACTTCATATACAGTACTTTATGAAATACATGCACACAAAAAATTATATTGTTTCCTTTTGATAGTAAATTACTCACCTGCATGTCATAGCCTATTGTAAATAATTTTGCAGTTTTATGACTATTTGTCATCATTAATCACAACATGATGAACCATGCATCCTTTGATGTCTGGCCTTTATTGGTACATTTTTGGAAAATTACTGCTAGCCCTCTCTTTTTCTTTGCAAACATGATTATGAACTGTTAATATGTTGGAGCATCTTAGTAGGAATGTTGGCCAGTATCTGCATAAGTGATTTTCTGTATCACTTTTATCATTGAGTCTGCAGACTCGACCACCATGATTAACAGACTTCATAAGAAAAACTTCAGTGTTGTTGTATTTCATCTCATCTCAAATTTGCTCATTTATAGGGCAAGTAATACTTTTATGCATAATTAATTAAGCTTCTGGTACTGGAGATACAAGAATTCATGTGTTTGAATTTCTGTTGCTCTTTCTATGCTTTCATTTCAGCTGCATGTACAAGTTTGAGCTTACACAATTACAGCAACAAGCTAGCAAGTGTTGCATCTTCTGCTTGGGAGCTTATAATGTCTTTTTTTTTTTCATTTTTATTTCTCCCCTACAAAACATTGTAACATAAATACAAATCAGGTAATCTTAAACATATTAAATGGGATATGTAATTATTATTTTTATTGTTATTATTACATGACACCTCCAAGTAGTCCAAAGACTTATTGAGGGAGGACACCTACTCTACAACTCTCCTCTCTACCCGCGCCATCTACTGCCCACCACTATTATTTTCACAGACAATCACAAACAGTGCAGGATTCGAGCCCACAGCCTTTTGGCTGGAAAGCAGTATGCCAACAACCAGGTTGGCAAAGACAATTAGAAGACAAATTGTTTTGTTATTATTATTTTATTTTAGTAACATGTTAGAAATTCACATTTTGGCACTTTTCCCCTCTACTTTGGATGGCATTGGTAGTTAAATTTTTTCTTGGAAATGTAACTCGATATGTTTTGAGTAAAATTTGAGATGCAATTTCCACATGACATTGTTGGAGATTCTTTTTAGTCTATGAGATTTCCATGTATAGTTATTAGAAACCTGACACATAAATGTCAAGTGGACAAGAGATGAATTAATTTACTGAATTTTTGATATTGAACAAAATGCTACATTGATTGAGTACTACCATAGTTATATTGAAGACTGCTTTCCAAGATTTGCTTCATACATTGAACATTACACAACTTCATCTGTGTAACATCTCCCTCCCCTAACTTTCCAAAAGTTACATACTATGTAAGCTGAGAAATTGAAACCATGTTTATCTGGTATTTCCAACTTAGAATTGCCTTAGGAATGCAGGCTTCAAGTATTGACAGTTTGCATCAGATGCCTTTTTGTATAATAAAAATACTCTTCTCCCCCCAGAATAATTGAGCACCTCTGCAGCATAGTCATGTTACAACTTTTGCTATTCAGTTGGAATGACAAATAGACCTTGGTTCATAATCCATCTAGGATGCAAGGAAACTTTCAGGGCTTTCACATGAATGCGAGTTAGCCGTTTTCGTATAGATGAGAATTTTCATCCTGTTAAACAGGCAAATCAGTCAACAAATGTAATTAACAGGCATAATAAGCAACCCTCATAGTCTGATTCTAACCATCTACAATAATCAAATGATCGGTTATAATTGAGGTTGAGATAAGTTGACTGACAGGGAAACAAGCAACTTTTCACTAATCGTGATATTTCTGAATTTGAAAATTCATAACATCATATATTTGAATGTAAAATTCTGTTTCAGGTAATTGTTGAAAAAGCACCCAAAGCAAGGATTGGAGACTTAGACAAAAAGAAATATTTAGTACCTTCTGATCTGACTGTTGGTCAATTTTATTTCCTTATCCGTAAAAGGATTCACCTTAGGCCTGAAGATGCCCTTTTCTTTTTTGTTAACAACGTAATCCCTCCCACTAGTGCAACAATGGGATCTTTGTATCAGGTATGTTATGCCACAGTTCATTCTTCATATACTTGGTATTGAAGTTATATTTTTATAATAAATATTCAGTTTTTTTCCTCTAAGTTTGGAGCATTTATATTTTGCATTAAGTAATATACTGTTCAACAAAGATTTCTTTAAAACTGTGATCAAAACAGGTGGAATCTGTATTTAGAATGCAGTGTGTGTGTGAATGAGATCTCATTTAAACCAAAAATATTAGTGTGGTAACAAAATATTTTATGAATATAAATTACACAAAGCATGAAAAGAACATTGTAATACAAGGATGCATGTTATCTCCACTCCAATTCATTATCTATGTGGATCATGTTGTGAAAGAAAGGGGCATTAAACCTGATATTAAAACCATTGGAGATATCAAAATTAGCTCTTTTCTTTATGCAGATGATGTTGTACTTCTAAACACATCCTGTACAAGTCTCCAGATTTCTCTAAATAAATTGCATAAGAGCTGTAACAAATTTGGCATGAAAATAAGCAATAAAAAGACCAAAAACTATAAAAATAAGCAGGAACACAGAAAACTTCAGCTGCATCATTCTGAATGGAGATCTATAGAACATGTGCCTAAATAACTGAAATATTTCAGTTATTTAGGCACAGTTTTTGGTGAAGATGGCAAATTAAATTTTGGAAATAGACGAGAATAAGAAACGCTGGTGGTGGGGAAGCCAGTTGAATAAATTATATGGAATAAGAAAGTAATTAGCCAAAACACCAAACTAGCAGTATACAAGACGGTGTTCAAACCAGTTTAAAGTTATGGATCTGAGAGTTGGGTTAGAAAGAAAGCATTTGATCAAAGACTAGAGACAGACCATAGATAACGAGAATTCTTAGAAAAATTAGAGGATTGAACAGATTGCAGAATCATTAAAAATGAAGATATTAGAAAGGAACTTAATGTTGTTAGCATTCAAGAATTGGTAAGCAAAACAGGTGTTTGATGCCAAGATGGCAGGAATGAGACCCATAGGACGACCAAGGTCTATGTGAATTCATTCAGTCAGAAGTGCCTTAGAAGAAAGAAATGTGAGATACAACAATATTGGAGTGCTGACAAGTAATAGACTAATTTGGAGGAAAATTGTTGATAGGAAATTAATAACATAAACTTAATCATGTAGTGCTGTCATACAAGCTTGAACACTTCCTTAAGGGAACATATCAGGAAATTGATGTGAACAGATTGAAAGCCAAGCAGGAATCTGTGTTTTCTACTGCATGATGCATATATATGAAGTTTCCTTTTTTTCTGCATACACCTGTATTAGATATCATCAGTCTGAGATTGAAAATACAAGGTTTTAGTGGTCAACAAGCTCATCACTGCTGTAGACTGTGTAGTGCAAATGTGTCTGCATGGCTGAAAAAGGTATACATAATCTGAAAGAGGGTCACAGTTGGGCATAAAGACAGGAAAAGTAGAGCATGGGGGGGGGGACAAATAATCCTAGGCCTAATAATTAAGATTATTCTAGTAAGCATTACAGATAGAAAGACTGAGGTTGGATTCAAAATCACTGTGCTCTCATTAATCATGGCAACTAGTCAGGAAGTAAGTGTAGCTTTGAAGCATCACCCCAAAAAATAACTAAATTCAAATTGAAGTTCATTAAAGTATTTGCCTGTGGAAGATCTATCCCATCTTCATCCTTTCTGGACTGAGAAGCATTGAAGTGATGTGCCACACTGCCGATTATTGTATTCAAAACCTGAGGAGGAGGAGTATTATCGTTTAAAGAAAAAAGAAAAAAAAAAACATTGTGCAAGTCAGCCTTTTGTCTAGGAATCAAGATTTCAGATTATTTCAGTAGTCTAGACCTAGGCATAAATTTCTGAATATTCTTAGTGAACAAGTCCCGTGTGATTCAGATAATCATGTACCCATGCAAAAAAACTAGGATTTATTGTCTATTCCGGTTTTAGTGTTAGAATTTTCTGTCCATTGCCACTTCAAAGATTGAATCATCATCATCTCTTGCCTACTCTAGAGTTGAAGTGCCAGGACATTTGATTGGTGCATAAACCATATTACAGAAAAATTAAGGCATACAGTTATGAACTCATAGGATTATGATTTAATGTAATTGATGTCATAATAAATTTTAATTTTTTATTTTCATCTTAATATTTTATCTCCTGGATTTCTTCTCTATCAGACTACATAAAACTTAATTATAAATTACACATACAGTTAGGCCTTGACTTAAGACAGCCATATTGTAAAAAAAAGAATAAATAAACCATTAACAGTTCACATCATGTTAATGTTACAATAAAACTATTGCACTTTGGCTTGCAGCTATGCAGTATTTCTGTGATGGGTAGAATGTTACTTGGGTTGGTGGAGTGGGGTGTTCGTGGATTCATTGGGGAGGGGGTTCACTACAGATGGTTATTAATTCCATTACTAAGTTGCCAGTATATACAGATGCTGTTTATTATTAGTTAGTTTAAATTTACCAGTCAATTATAGAATTTCTGTTAATTATTGGTTTCTAACATACCCCAAAACAGATTTTTCCCATGGAAACACATTCCACGATTTGTACCTGCTCCTGATTGGGGCGTTAATCTTATTGCATTATTTTCGACTTCAAATGCTAAGTTATAAAATCTGGATGACTACACCATCTGCTGTTCATCTTTTCATTTGTAATTTCTTTAGTGGTTATTATTTTTTGAAAATAGCCATGAAATCATTCAAGGAATGAAAGTGAAAATAATATATATATCTGTGTGTGTTATTATATTTCTGTGATTGTCAGAACAAAACCCTGTTGTAAGTTGAGGACTGACATATTTATATCTTGCAATATAACTACTTTTTTAAAAAAAATTATCCAGCAAAGTGAATGACTGAGATTTTACAATCCTAATTGAAGTGCTAAAGCTAGACAAGAATTGGTTTCTTGTTATGATTTAAAAAAAAGTTGATTGACTGAAAAAAAATCCAGTAAACCCAATGTATTTAATTCTGATTTTGTTTTACTGGGCACCATATCAGCTGAGTATAACTTTTGTAGACTTATCCAAATGAGTTACTAAGCATGTTTTATCAGAAATGGTTGTTACACCATTGAGCATGTCTGAGACTGTTTTCAAAAATTCTGAAGAAATCGACTAACACTGCACATTTGGCAATCTTCAATCCACTTTCCATAGGATGCTTTTCACAATTTTTTTTCAGTTTTATTTTAATGACACAGTACTCCACATTTTAGGTAAAAAGCACAGTTGCCATATTCAAGGTTCGAATATTTAGACTCGGGGTGCTTAAGGGTCAAAGCTGTATAACTGAGAGGAGACCTCCACATAGCCTTTAAAGGAATGCGGAGAACCGACCAGGGCTTCTGACCTAATGTCCAATCCTCACCTTCTCGTGGTGCACCCTGTTGGGTATCTACTTTGATACTGAACGAACGAGGATGGGCTGGCAATTTGGGATTTAGCCGACCAAATTGTATTCTTATTGGTTAAACCAAAATAAAAAATGATGGTACAACATGACAAAATTTCATGCCGGCTGAGGCGTCGCCCAGTTAAACAAGGCCCCCGTTGTTTTCGCCAGGGAACCAGGGCGAACAGCGAAAAGTCAGCTACTGGAACAAATCTGAAAACAAACCCCAACTCAACATCACCAGAGTTAAAGATCGGTACTATCAACGTAAGAAGCCTGAATGGCAAAGAAATGGAGCTAGCTGAGGAATTAGATAAGTACCAGATCGACATAATAGGGGTGACTGAAACAAAAAAGACCAAAACTGGTGAGATCTTTCTCAGCAATAAATACAAAATGTTATATTCAGGCAATAACAGTCAAGGAAAAGAAGGAGTAGCCATAGTATTCAACACAAAATACGAGGCTAATCTTCTTGAATGGCAGTCAGTCTCAAGTAGAGTAATGTGGGCAAATATGAGAATGGGGAACTGGACAATGAGACTTATTTGTTCCTATGGTCCCACAGAAGGTTCTACTAAGGTAGAAATGGAGGAATTTTTTGAGGCTTTAGAAAAAGCAACTGACACAATGAAAAAGGAAAAGTTGGTCCTTGTTGGGGATCTAAATAGTAGAGTCGGAAATGATTGTGAGACATACAAAAATATTTTGGGAAAATTTGGAGAAAAGAGCAAAGCTAATAATAATGGCAAATATCTGTTGGATTTCTGCTCAGGACATGGACTGGTTATTACTAACACCATGTTCCAACATAAAAATGTGCACAAATTCACATGGAGAGAAGAGGCTAGGAATAAGAAAAGTCTCATTGACTATGTTATTGTTGATAGTGATGTTTTCTCCCTGGTGCAGGACACCAGAGTGTACAGAGGATTTGAAATTGGAAGTGATCACTATTTAGTCTTGAGCAGGATAAAATTGAATTTCATATTGAAAAGAATAACATGTAAGAAAGTTTTCAAGCGAATAAAAGTTGAGCAGCTCTCAGATGTGAACTGTAGACTAAAATACAGATATATTATTGAAAAGAAAATGAAAGAGTTTGAGAACAGGAATCAAACCTTGGAGATTCAGTGGCAAACTCTGAAGGAAACATTGATTGATTCTGCCAGAGAGGCATGTGGTGAGGTTGTGTGCAAAGATAAAAAAAATCAGAACTCCCTGGTGGACACAGGAAGTTAAAGAGGCAGTGAAGGAAAAGAAGAAAAAAAAAAAAAAAATCAGCTAACGCCTTTTTATTCCCGTATATACGGGAGTAGGCGAGGCCATTTAGCCCTATCTAACTTTTGGAGACTGAGTGGGCAGTTCAATCTCCACTGGTACCCAATCAGAGACAGATGGCCCAAGGCTATCACTAATTAAGCGGTACGCAGTGAAGAGAGACGGCTCAAATGTGCCGCCATCTCGTGGTCTCTAGCCCTAACACAATATATTTTAATGTCTGAAATAATGTGGGTTCTACAGTCGATTTTCTTGAGTTTACAGGACGAAAAACCCGAGTTTCCGGGAGGAAAAACCTGCTTGCCCGTGCCAGAGATCGACTAACTCGGGAACCGGTCGAAAAAAGGCTTAGAAAAATTTCCTCTAGTCGCCGACTAGACTCGAAACCAAGACTTCCTTCGTGCGGCCTAGCGCGATGGTGTGCAAACGCCACATCCACTGAGCTACACAGGCTCTAGAAAAGAAGAAAGCATATCAAAAGTTCCTGGCAAATAAGTCAGCTTTTACTCTTACAGAATACAGAGACAAATATAAGAAAGCTAAACAGTGTGTAAAACTAGCTAAACAAAAGTCATGGGAGGACTTTGGCAAGAATATAGAAAATAAATATCAAGAAGGTGGCACAATATTCTGGAGGTTGTTGAAGAAGCTTAGGAATGGAGGAAAGAGTGCTGTAAAAGGAATTAGAGATGATAAAGGTGAAATGAAAACAGGAGAAAAAGATATCCTTGAAGTATGGAGTAATTACTTTGAAAAACTGCTAAATGAAACAAGCAGTGATGACAGCACAGTGATAAAAAAACACTGACCAGGCATGCAGTCAGGAATACATATCCATACTTGAAGTAGAAAAAGCCATCAAAGGCTTGAAATGTGGAAAGGCAGCAGGAGTAGATGATATTCGACCAGAAATGCTGAAGTATGGTGGTATAAGAGTCTTACAGTGGCTGCACTGCATAGTTCAGAAAGCCTGGACAGAGGGACGAATTCCCGATGATTGGAGTAGAGCTCTCATAGTACCCATATTTAAAAAGGGAAATAAAACTGAATGTGAGAATTACAGAGGTATTTCCCTACTGAGTGTTCCTGGCAAGATCTATGCAAGTATACTTGAGAAACGGTTGAGAAGAATTGTGGAAGAAAAGCTTGGTGAAGAACAAGCTGGATTCAGGCCAAATAGAGGCTGTCAGGATCAGATCTTCACTTTACGACAAATAGTCGAGAAAGCATGGGAATATAACAAAGATCTGAATTTAAGTTTTGTCGATTTGGAAAAGGCATATGACAAGGTGCCAAGAGAGAAGCTATTCAATACGCTGCAGTTATATGGTGTCAATGGGGCATTATATCAAGCAATACTTAGTCTTTATTTGAGTTGTAAGTCAGCAGTTAGAATTGAAGGAAGTACAGGAAGATGGTTTAATCTTAAATCTGGTGTGAGACAATGATGTACATTATCCCCTCTGTTATTCATTATCTATATGGATCACATTATGAAGGAATGTGGTATTAAACCTGATATCAAAATTGGAGATGTTAATGTCAGCTCTTTGCTTTATGCGGATGATGTTATACTTCTAAATAAATCCGCTACAAGTCTGCAAGATTCTCTGACTAAATTGAATAGCTGTTGTAATAGATATGGTATGAAGGTCAGCAATAAAAAGACAAAGACAATGAAAATAGGCAGAATCATTGAAAATGTCAACTGTGTTGTGAATGGAGAACCTGTGGAACAAGTAAAACATTTCAGCTACTTAGGCACAATTTTTACTGAAGATGGTAAACTAAATATAGAAATAGACAACAGAATCAGCAAAGCTGGTATCGTGGGAAGTCAGTTGAATAAATTCATATGGAATAAGAAAGAAATTAGTCGGAACACTAAATTAGCTGTATACAAGACTGTGTTCAAACCAATTTTAACTTATGGATCTGAGAGCTGGGTCAGAAGTAAAACACTTGACCAAAGACTAGAGACCGCAGATATGAGAGTCCTGAGAAAGATTAGAGGCGTGAACAGATGGCATCAATGGCAATATCATATTAAAAATGAGGATATTAGGAAAGAACTTGACATTGTCAGCATCCAGGAATGTGTTAGCAGAGCTAATCTCAGATGGTATGGTCACTTAAATAGAATGGGAGAGGAAAGATTAGCAAAACAAGTGTTCTCTGCCAGGTTGGCAGGAAAACGACCCAGAGGAAGACCAAGATATAGGTGGATTGATACGGTACAAAGTGCTTTAGACGATAGAAATATAAGATCGGATAATGTTGGAGTCTTGACAAGTAACAGACTGATTTGGAGGAAAATTGTAGATAGGAAGTTAGTAATGATGTAATTTTTTCATGTAGTACTGTCATATCCTGTACACCCCTTGAGGGTACATGGCAGGAATTTGATGATGATGATGATGATATTTAGACTCTTAAAGACTACATTTACAAGTAAATGTAGGGTGATCACTTACAAGTATGAAGACTTCAAATGTACTGGAACAAACAAGTTCCAGATACATTTTCTTAGTAGTTAAAACAGTAAACAATGATAACTTTTATAGTCTGAAAATTACTTCTGTAGCTTAATGAAAGTTGAGTATTTCATTTAAAACAGAAGAATTTGATATCCATTCCTGAGTTGGTTGGTAGGTGAAAAGTTTACTGATAACTAGTCCTTATCTTAATTACATTGTTAGATTTTTTTAGGGTGAGGAATATAACCATGCAGTAGCATAGTATTCTAGAAGTGTTGGTGCATATATGACATAACTGAATTGACAGCTGAATACACACACACACACACAGGACGTCCAGAAAGCAAGTTCTGTTTTTAATATTTTCACTGCAGTGCTGCGATCCCAATGGTGTGCATGCATGCTGAGTTTATTGATTTGTTAGCAAGGCATTGGTGCCATTTTCAGACATTCTCGCAGTGCGTACACTTTTTGGTGTGTGTTTATAATGTCTAAGAAAATCGAATCACCCGCAGCAAGTGAAATTAGGTCAGTTATCTGTTTCTTGAATGTAAGGAATGTTAAAGTAGCTGAAATTCATTGGAAAATTATTGATGTTTATGGAGAACATGCAATGAGTTATTCAATGGTTCAACAACTTCTTGCCACCTTCACCTGGGAACAATTCCATTATTCCCCATATGGTCTCGACCTCACGCCAAGCGACTTTCACCTGTTCAAACATCTGAAATTTTTCCTTGATGGCCAGTAGTTTCAAGACTACAAAGAGGTCAAAGAAGCAGCCAATACGTGGTTTGTCACAGATGGCAACCTTCTACGACGAAGGTATACAACTCTTGGTGCCCCCATTATGATAAGTGCCTGAACAATAGTGGAAATAATGTAGAAAAGTAGTGAAAGATGTTTACTTTAATCTTCAATAATTTTTTTTTTTTTTTTTGTAAATATATTTTTGTTTCTCTGACGGCCCATCGGAACTTACTTCCTGCACATCCCTCGTACTAATCTACACGTTTAACTTTTTCATCCCAAATGAAAATAAATAAATAAATAAAAACTTAAATTCATCTACCATTCACAGTATTTAATCATTGCTTTATCTTTATTTTATATATATGAATCTATTGGCATTATTTTGTGGAAAATATATATTCTTAATGTAATTTTGTTTAATATTCCATATCTGATCAAACATATCGGGATGTCTCCTCTTCCTAACTCTCACTATGATGTGAAATGGATTAATGTGGAGTGGGTACTATACCCTTTGTTACTATAACAGTTTCGGTATTCTGGGATGGTAATTCTTTTCCATTCTTCCAGCTGAACATTAGCAAGGTCAGTCATTTCTGCTTAGCTCATAATCAGCATTCCAATTCATCACATAGGTGGTTGGTAGGGCTGAGATCAATGCTCTGTGCAGGTCATTCAAGTTCAACACCAATCCCATAAAATAACTCCTGTACAGACCACCATTTTGTGGACAAAGACATTGTCATGTCGATACAAGGGAGGACGATCATCGAACTCTTTGAAACTTCAGTTGGCGCAACACATTCTTTCCATCATTAATGACCTTACACAGATTGTTCAGAAGCCGACCAGAATACCAGATAATCTTAACCACTCCCCAATACTCTAGACCTTTTTCTTACTAATGACCTCTCAAAATATGCAGTGAATGTATTGAGCCCCCTTGGTAATTCTGGCCACAACCTAGTGCTCCCCCCCCCCATGCAACAATACTTACACAGTCACTCCCACACAAGAGTAGTTTGGCATTATAACAGTACCAAATGGGACAGTCTCTGAGACTACCATGCTTCATTCCCATGGTTGGATTATTGTTTCCGGTCTTCCATTCCAAACATATCACCAAAGTAATCCTCACTGGCATGAAAATATACTTTCCCCATGCTACTCTGAACTGCCATCTCCTAACTAAATCCTGGTTCTCCAAAAGATGTGCCAAGGCTGTACAAATGAAAAATCAGGCATATCACAACTGGCTCAAATCAAGAACCACATCCTCCTTCAGTGCCTATACTGAAGCCCGAAACAGATGCAAGAAAATTATCAATGCTTCTAAAACAGAATTTGAACGGGCAGGAAGCTTGCAGCCTGTCCAAATGACAGTCATGCCTTTTGCCCTACACTATTCTCACCTCTATCATACCCAGATGGCTCAATTGCAACATTACCCAGAAAAAGCTAACCTCCTGGCTTCACACTTTGCCTCCAATGCACACATAACTGACAATGGCAAATGCCCTCCGGTCATTCCAACTGTCCAACATACAATGCCCCCTGTATCCTTTTGCCAAAAAGATATCATAAACCTGTTGTCAAAATTAGACACAAAAAAAGCCCCTGGCCCTGATGGCATTCCTCCAATTGTCCTGGAGGTCTGTGCCCAGAACTGACTCCTATCCTATGCAGTCTGTATGCATTCTCTTACTCCACTGATGTGTGTGTGTGTGTATATATATCCCAAAGCCTGGAAACTGGCCTATATTCAACCCATTCCTAAAAAGGGTGACAAATCACTGACCTATCTCACTCACTTCAGTCCTATCTAAAGAGATTGAGAAAATCAACTCTCAACTCCTAATCTACCTTGAAGGTACCCAACTGTTAAGCGGCCCACCACCAGTATGGATCCCGTCAAAGCTGATCAACAGAGCTACTCTCATTTATCACCCATCGATGGACAAATTCGACGAATCCCATGTAGTTGCACTTGATATCTCTAAAGCCTTTGACCGGGTCAGGCACAAGGGCTTACTAAGCAAATTCCCATCATTTGGACTGTCTCAGGACTTCTGCAGATGGATTGCCAGCTTCCTATCTAAAGTGATGGAGAAAACCATTAACTCTCAACTCCTACTCTATCTTGAAGGCATGCAGCTATTGAAATGACCACCAGTATGGATTCCGTCGATGCCGATCAAGGTGACCTGCTGTCATATATCACCCATCTCTGGACATATGCCATGGAAAAAAGTTGGCGAATCCCAAGTAGTCGCACTTGATATCTCTAAAGCCTTTGACCGGGTCAGGCACAAAGGCTTACTAAGCAAATTGCCATCATTTGGACTGTCTCAGGACTTCTGCAGATGGATTGCCAGCCTCCTGCCTGGATGAACACTATATATGATGGTGGTGGGCAGCTCCCTATCCTCTCACCATCCAACTAATGCTGGGTACACAAGGTTCAGTTCTCTCACTGACCCTCTTCCTTCTATAATATCAATGACCTCCTTCAGTTGATCTCTAACCCAGTATACAGTTTTGCAGACAACAGCACATTACACTCCTCCCTTTCATTTGACAAACCTACTGTACATAATTCACTTCCACCCACAGAACATCAACCACCACTTCCCTTAATTCTGACCCCCAAGCTATTTTCTAGTGGGGCTCAGATAACCTCGTCAACTGGCATAAACAGATCACAACCACTGCATCCTCAGCTTCCAAAAAACTAGGTTTTCTCTTTCACTCAAGACTCTACTTCACCTCTAAACAGCTGTTAACATTATACAAATCACAAATCTGCCCAGCTATCGAATACTGCTCTAACATTTGGAGTGGCGCACCTAAAAGCTCCCTCAAAATGCTTGACTCAATACAGAGGAGAGCAATTAGACTGATAAATGACCCATTTCTCACCAACTCGCTCCCTTCATTTTCACAATAGACCAAGTGTCTCTGCAATTTGTATATTCTATAAATATTTCCATGGGAAATGTTCATCTGAAACAGCATCAATAATTCTCCCACTCTTGTACTAAGCCCATTGGAACACGTACAGCTGCCGCCCAACATCCTTTCACGGTACACCTTGAAACCCACAGAACAAGTTTCTTTTCCTCATCCCTGCTACTGCAGTACTGTGGAACAGTCTTACCCTGACGTATTTCCCAAGAAATACAACATACAGGCTTTTAAATCAAATGTAAACAAGTTTCTCCTTTCCCAATCCACTACCCATATATGGTACTAACGTACTATAGGTTGACCAGTGAACCTCTCATATATTGGCCCAAAATAAAAAAAATATTTAAATAAATAAAGTAGCATTCTCTTGGTGTTCATCACTCCATAGAATGCATTTCCACAGCCTAATGGCAGCAAGTTTTACATCACATCACCCAACACTTGCATCCCTTGTTGATATTATTGTGTGTAGCTGTACTGCCATGGAAACCCATGTTCATTAGCTCCCAATGAACGTTTGTGGTACTGGAGCTTGTAGATGCAATTCAAAACTTGATGGCAACTGAGAACAGGCATTTTTTGCCACATGCCTCAGCATTTCTGGTCTTTAATTGTATGAGGCCTACTACATTGCACTTGTGTTCTTGTTAATCTTAATCTTATCACTTGCAATTTCATTTCATTTTACAATAACATCACTTACAGTTGATATGGACAGCTGCAGCAGAGCAGAATAGAAATTTCTCCAATTGAGTTGTTGCAAAGATTGGCATCCTATAATAGTTATACATCAGAAGTCATTGAGCTCTTCAGAACAGCCCATGTTACTGTTATTGTTTGTCTATGAAGATTGCAGAACCATGTGCTTCTTTTTATACCTGTACAAGCCATGATTGTATATAGCCATATCCACTATGAGTGATCCTCCGTAGCTGAGTTGGTTTCAATACCTGTTGGTGATGGAAGGACCCATTATCAGACATCATACAAAGGTGGAGGTTTTTTCTACTGGTAACCCATGTTTTTTGTCCCTCAAAGCAGGTAAACTGGCTTATGAAGATGGATATCTACAGACATAATACTATTGGACAAGGAAGGCAATGGGAAAACAGTGTTCTATAATAATAATTCCCTAATAATGAAGCATACCCCCATTCACCATTGGGTTGAGGAAAAGACACATGCACCAATATGAAGTGTCTGGATATTTTTGATCAGATGATGCACTTTGTGCATGCTCGTGTTTTACTCTTATTAAAAATTTAAGCAAACTAGTATTATAATTTTAATAGCAAGATTCTTTGCTCCTTTTAAAGGTTTTTTTGTTTGTTTTAACAGGAGCATCATGAAGAAGATTTTTTTTTGTACATAGCTTACAGTGATGAGAGTGTATATGGAGCTTAGTGTCAGATGTGTTGTTTACCACAGAAATTATCCTTGGTTTCCTTCATAATTAAAAGATGTGGTTGTTGGTAAAATTTAACAAGACTCCCTTTAGAATGATTGGTAAAAAATTTGGCATATTTTTTTGCTCTAAAAAAAAAAAAAACCAGAAAGCCACTTTTATAATTATACATATTTCAGGTTACAGATCACAAATCTGTAGCATTAAATATTTTTTCAGCATTTGTGATATCAAGTTACTATCCTTATGGTAATACTTCTTTAAACAGCTAAATTTAAAGAGATTAAATATTCTGTTCTTATTTATATAGTTATCTGACTGTATTTTTATTTTATTTTATTTTTAATGTTTTGTTTTCAGGATTTGTACAGTAGTAGTAAGCTCATTAATAAACTTAATTGAAACCTATTGTTTTATGTACTTGATATTATTTGATCTTCAAATTAAAAAAAAAAAAAAAAAAAAAAAAAAAACAAAGAAAGAGAAACATTAAACCTGAACCAACAAATGACTATTCATAACTATTCCAAAGCCTAAGGAAAGTCTTATTGCTCCAGTCCTTATGTTAAATGCTCTAAATGTTTTTAAATATATTTGTCACCTGTAATATGTCGTACAACTTTTTTTAAAAACACGACAAAAAAATATGCATGTACAGTACGAGCTGTGATATTTTTTCTTCCTGTGCAGTAAGAGGTCACTTTAAGTTATAAGATGTTTTATCTGTATTTTTTTTTTTTAATTTTCAGATGTGTTTGTGATTTGCCAATAAAGTATTTCACACAGTTTAAGCTCTTACAATATGTAAAACAGGAACAGAATTGCATACTTAAAACCAGTCTTTTATTTGTGCCTTTGAAGATAGGACTATGATGCATTGCCTTTCTTCCTTCTTTTATGAATAACATTATGTATTTAAAAGATAAGCAAGAACACAAGTGAAGACAGCTTGTAATTGAAAAAGACCTGTATTGTTTTAAACAGTGTAATATAATTTACGTTGATCTAGGAATAACAGCCTCTGCAGGAAAAAGAATGAAACGAATATTGACATAATTACATATACTCAAATATATATAAGTAACAGGCATTATTATTTAATTTTTCAGAATACCATTTACACATAACAAATTTTATTTTCTTCTGAAGGCATTCATTAAGAAATAAACTGCTGTTATTTGTAATTCATATAATTTTAAAATTGATTTATTTCCATCATACATATGTTGTTTATAAGACTAAAGATTGGTGTCCATATTATTTCTGTAAAAGCACAAGTCATTGTGTTTTTGTTAAGAATTAGAAGATCAGAATTAAAGCTTGCTCTTCTGATAAAAGCAAGCATAATTTACAATCGAAATTTCACTTGTCCAATAGCAGAGCTAATCAAAATTGAATATATATGGACAGTAGGAGACCTCAACAAACACATTATTTTCATTTCTCATGTTTTGAAATTTGATCAATAGATTCAATAATATGATTATTTATGGTATATTATTTAGAAATCTCATTGATATTTATAGTTGATACAGCAACTGAAATTTTGCATGCCTATATTATTTAATTTGCCTAAATGCCAAGGCTGCAGATGGATGGTGTCTTGTTTTCCATCCCAAGAAATGATTCAAAGACTAAATCAACATCAATTACACTCTTCACATAATTATTTTCTGAAGACAAAAAAAAAAAATAATAAAATAAAATAAAAGTGCTAAGAGGAGAGACGTGTGAGAATTTATGCTGCAGTGCATATTTTTAACTCACTTTGAAAGAAAGACTATTTAAAAAAAAAGAAAAGTGCATGCATACATACATATCGAAAGGCTATGAAAGTTATTAGCCATATGGAGACAAAACTTGTTTTTCTCCTGAAACTCATTGAGAGGTGGGAACCTCCTGTTAACCGTAATAATCTCACCTTGTGGCCTTAAAATATCTTTGTGTAATCCAGCACAACCAGCTATCTCAGTGCTGCTAGTGATTCATGGATCAAGTAATTTCTGATAAATATATATATATATAAAATGGTTAATTGGTTTTGGACAGAATACATGTTCCATTCGGAGGGATATATTACTTCTCAAATATGCATGTTATTTACTACAAATTAGTAAGTAACATGCATATTTGAGAAGTAATATATCCCTCCAAACGGAACATGTATTCTGTCCAAAACCAATTAACCATTATATATTTATCAGAAATTACTTGATCCATGAATCAAGGGCTACAAACAGTCAGCCATGTTAAATACCGATGGATGATTGGTTTGGAACAGAAAGCATGTTTCCATTTGGAAGAGTAAATTAATTATCCAATATGCATATTAGCTTGTAGAAGTATATCCTTGTTAGAGCTAGTGCACGTCAAGTAATCTTATTATAGTAGCAAAGATATTTGAGTTGTCTTCCAAAATTTGGAATTACATAAATGAAAGATTCAATTAACCTTATTGCAAGTTCATTGGTAGGGTGGTTCACAGAAAGAAAGGGATAAACTGAAGAGGACAAAAGAAGTTAAAGAAAGTGCAGAAAGGAAGAGGAAGCTGTTGGTAATGGAAAGCCTGTAATGATTAAACTTGTTCATCTTTCCATCTCAGTATACATTTTTCTTATTGATCTCAGTTCAGAGCTACTGCAGGCAACATAAGTTGACTAAAATTAAGTGTGCACTTTACCACCAGCAAGCATTCCTCCTTTTTTCTCTTTCCTTAAGTGCTTATCTCTTTTGTTCAGTCTCCTGCTAACAATTACCTTAGTAGCAAGTTTTCTGCACCAACAAAAATTATAGCCACAGTTCACTGACCTTTCATTTAAATAATTCTAAATTAAAAATTAATTAAAAATTGAATCAAATTTTAGACTTTCGCACTGGATTCAGGGAAAAGAGAATTATATATATTCACACTACATATCGCTGGAGAAAAAAAAAATACATAAAACAAAATAACATGTCGTAATTTTATTGACTTACAGAAAGCCTCAAGCTCTATTTGGACTGATGCCTTTTGGAAAATTTACAATATTGTGCAATAAATAATGATATGATTGATTACATCTCTATATTTATCTTCTGCAATTGGTGGTTGAACCCAAAGTTATAGTAATTCCTTCCCCTATTTGAGCAGCTTCCAGATATATGATAATGGAATCTAGTAAAGAACACATCAGACTTTCAGGAAATCACCACAAAGCCAGATCTTACTTTAAAAATTAGGGCCGAATTATAAGTACTCCAAAATTTAAAAAAATGACAAATCTGTGCTTCTAATCCAGAAGGAAGTGCTGCAGTAAGAGCTGAAGGGGAAAAAAAAATCTACTTGAGGGTACATGTAATATTATATTGAAGTTGATGAGTTCAGAACTAGTGACCTTTTTAAAAAATTTATGGAACCCCTCCATCTAGCATTCATGTCAAAATCTCCTTCCATTCTAAATAACAGTAAAAACTCAGGAAGAAAGAAAGTATTTAAAAGTGCATTCATGCAGAGATTGATAAGTGGTGGAATAGTGATTGTAGTGTGAAGTATATTCTTTTTTCCCTTGCAGTGTTAAGGGTTTTTCTATTCATTTAACTGCAACCATACGCAATGATAAGGTGGTTAGCCCTATGCTTCCCAGTGTATCCTATGTCTGTAGAAGCGTTGAGTTCTCAAATCCGGTTTTCCTGCTTGCGGGATGAAAAATCCCAGATAAACAAGGGAGAGAATCCCTGTAGTCCATGCCCAAGACCGGCTAACTTGGCTATGTCTGAGAACGATCCTAAACTCCTCATGTCAGCGACAGGGAATCAAACCCAGTCATACGGTTGCAAAGCGCATAGCCAGTTAAATTCTAGGTTTATCTTTTACACTGTATTTTTACAAAATTTTCAGATAGGTATAATCTGTGTCCAATATCTAGAATAAATTTCATAGCAGTATCCTGATTAGGAACTATTGACCTAGGCAATATTCTTAAGAAAGATGAAATAATAAACTTGATATCAAAACAAAACTTGCAAAAATATTGCTCCAAAAACTAGTCACTGTGGATAGATAACAAAATCATAAATATATAGATATTTTTGACTAATGTTAATTCAGCACTCCTCTACAGCACTGAAATCTGGACCTTTATAAAAGAAGTTGCTTTCATTTGAAATGAGATGCTATATACATAAAAAAAATACCATATTACTAAATCTATAAAAAGTTCAAAGGGGGAAACATCATCTGGATTAGGTCTATCAGCAGATCTAATGATCTGCAGTGCAGGAACTTTAAACAGAGGAAGATCTGAAGTAAATTGGATGGACAATATATAAAAATTGGCACTTCATTTTACAGAGTTGAAAGCAAAGTATAGAAAGAAACTGAGGCTGTTTGTCGCCTAATATCTTCTCCCAATAACCCTTATGGACTATCGAAGAAAATTCAACCTTGTTTTTATCATGGATATAGATCTTTTGATCTGTTCTGATCTCTTTTATTAAAGAGATCAGATCATTTCTTATGGTTGAAATATATAAATCATCTCACATTTCTACCCATGTTATTTCAGTGGAATAGCAATGATATTGCAATTTTAATGATTAATTTAGGATATCAGATATGTCATTTAATTTACTGTTCTATCCAATTCAGATTTTATATATATATATATATATATATATATATTAAAATCATAATATATATATGATTTTAATATATTGTCATTTCTTTTGTGGTCAAAATATGTGCATGTTGCATTTCTTGTTTCATTTTGTTTATTACTTATAACATCCATATTTCACTTTCATACAAGCATTGCTAATATTTGTTTAAACATGTTGCATTTTTTCAAAAATAGAAAAATCCTAAATAAATTAGGATTTTTCTATTTTTTTTTAAAGCCTAAAGTTTTAAGCATTGTTTAAAATTTTAAAACGAAAAAGAAAAAAAATTAGTTCTTATTTTAATACCCTTTTCACCAGTATATATTTTGCATCTGAGGTAGTTAAAAGTATGACTTGATGACTATTTGAAAAACTTCTCTGAAATTATGTAATTGATGTAATTTAATAGTTTTGCCAGTGTAATAATATTACTGAAGAATTTAAAAGTAAATTTAACTATTATTTCATCTGCATCAAGAAACAAAGCAACAATGTCCCTATAGCATACACAAAGTGGTAGAAAACTTAATGAACAGAAGATAAGATGAAATAAAACTCATAAAATTAATTTGTATTCTGTATAAAGTAACATATATGGAGAATCACTCATATTAATAAAAGAAAAAAAAATACTGGAAACCATTTCCCCAGATCTCAGTACTTTGTGTATCTTTCAATAAACTGATCTTCAAATAACAAATCCCTCAGTTCATCAATCCTTGAGTGTATGTGTTTGTCAAGTGGCCTTCTGGTACAGCACCATGTAACCCTCAATTACTGATAATGATTTACAATTGCAGGATTACAGTATATGCATGTTTCACAGCATATTAAAAAACTAATTTTGCAATAAGGTTATATGTGGTTATGTTACAAGCAATGTATAAATTTAAACAGAAAAAAAAAATTTAAGAAAACATCACTGATAATTTTTACTTAAAACAAATGCTGTACATTTTCCCTATTCCCACATACAATTTCAAAATATAAAACATTCTTGCAGTTATAAGCAAAGTATAAAAAAAAAACATGTTTTTTTAACAAACTCAGCGACTTGTGCTTCCTGGTGTATGAAGTCTGCGCCTCTGGGTGTGACATTTGAAGCATAAAGCCTGACTGTCAAGTGGATAGCATCCATGTCCTTCGACTTGAGAAGAAAGCAGTAGACCACAGACCTAAAAATTATGAAAGAATTAAAATATCAAAACTATTAAAGTGTTTGATACTAAACAAACTTCTTTTCTGATATTGATTCTTGGTATAATAAAGATACCAAATAAAAATAAACAAATAATGTATATTAATTATGGAAGTATATGATATGAAAGGCTGAATGGTGTATTTACAATGAATGGCATTGTTAAAAAAAAAAAAATTAAGTTTTCAGCTTTTGCATAATATTCTGCAAAATAATTCCATAAACTAGAGTGAATGGGGATGAATATGAAGCTGATGGCATGGAGGTGCTAGCTTCCATGCCATTAGCTATCAAAGTAGTATTCAAGAGAAGGTGGGTGGGTGAAAGTGGTATGCCAAATGCTCTCTACTTGGGCTGTTGCTACATTTATGTACACTAGCAACATAGGGAATGATTTGAGTGAGAATATCCAGTTGTTTGCTGATGCAAAACTGGGAAGCTGAGGTAGAGATTCTACAGGTTTGATTTTAATAGACATAGTATGTACAAAAAAGCTAATGCTTGCAAGTTAATGAAGTGACAAAGTTCAAGATTATGCAATTTAGAACAAACAGATTACAAGCTGTGTATTATGCTGATAGAACTGGACGAGAGGGATTTGAAGTTCAGAGGGTATACTGCAAAAGCGGACAAAAATAGCTTAGAGAGAGAGAGTGATAAGTGTGAATAATGGTCTCCTGCAATGAGTCATTGGGCATGTTCCTGTATAATATATTCCACCCTTTAACAATCAATTTATACCATAATTTCCTAATAAACAAGAAAAGGCCATTCAAAATAGATGATATAAGTGGCTTGTATCAAAATACAAGCCAGTTATATCATCTGGCTTGAATTTTAATAATACAAGCCAGATGATATAATATTCTGCAAAATTAGAGTTATCAAATGACACAATGATTTCTAAGCATGTTCCAATTCTTGGCACATGCTTAGAAATCATTTGAGATCTGTAGGTCTTTTAAATATACGACATTGTGGATTTCTAAGAATAATGACAAAGTTATTGACAAAAAGCATTTTTTATTTTTTTTGAGATAATAATTTGGAGGGGAAAAAAATATAAAGTATATTTTATATTTATATAATATAAATATGAAAAGAGCTTTTTTGATACCATTTTGTTGTTGCTTATATCTGACTATGGATATTCTAACACAAATTTGAACAATTTGGTATTGCTTTGTCGAATGCTATCTTACATAATAAAGGCAAGATTTTACTTATTTAATATTATAATAATATTACATCATGAATATATATGATCATACTGCTGTAAGCATTCATATTCGAGAAAAAGTGTGCACTGAATTTGAACAAGTTTTCAAAATATCCACCTGTCTACTTTTTTTTTTGTTATCAGAGGATAGAAACAATACCCAATAACATTCCAAGTTATGTCTTAACAGTAGATCCTTTGTTTAAAAAAAAATACAATTAATGGACTAGAGCATTTGGAAGAACAATGATATACTACACCTTTTGATTGCAAAAGGTCTGAGTTCGCTTCTTGTCATTATGAGTGGAATCTTGATATGGACTTGTCAGGTTTTAATGGCTTATTTTTTTAAACTTTATTTACATCATAATGTGGTCTCAATATCAAAAACTTCTCACAGAACTGCTAAACCACAGAAACTTATGTTTGCATAAGACCTGGAATTTACTAAAGAGTTAATACTGTTTATGGTTGAAAAGAATTGAAATTACAATATAAAAACACACTGTTAAATATGAATTATTACTGGAAGAATACAAAATGGTAGAACTAGCCTGGCCTTCATGGCTAACTGAATAGCATCTCTCCTCTCTCTCTCAGGTGATGGTCATCTCCATTATGTGACCATGTTTAGGTGGGAGATGGTGTTATCTGTAGTGAGACTATCAACTTGGTTATTGAAGACATTCAGTGACTTGAAAATTTGCCATGTTTGGACTAAGGGTTATACAATGTTTGATCATTTGAGGGTACTATTCTACACTATATGTACGATACTCTTGGGCAGTATTCATAGAAGAAAAAAATCAGCTGAAAATTGTTTGCTATTGCTAATCCTGAAACAAAACATAATCTGTTAGTTCTGAGGATGGGGGGGGGGGGGAATAGGGAGCTGTTGTTAGATAGGATTTCTCTTCTGGGAGACCAGCATCCCAGTCATTTTCAATGGATTTGAAAATCCCAGAATTTTAATTTTTATGTCCATAATAATAAAACATGCTGAATGTTATTCACTAAATCATTCTAATAAATATAATATATAGTAATGCTTATTTCTTGAGCAATTTTAAACCTCTAATTGTCTGATTCAATTAGCCATATTTTAATAAGAACCCAAATGAACTACAAAATGCCAAAAAGTTGAGTTTCACATTATTGTGTTGAGGCTGGTCCACAAATGGCATTCACAAAAGAAGCACTTGGCAGAAATTGTTAACAAGCTTGTTGCTGTTGAAATGTAATGTAATTACAAGAAATATAAGACGGCCAATACCAGAAAAGATATTTGCTCTCTGCAAACTAGTGATAATGAATATCCATCCATATATATATAAAGAATATATCATTAACATGGTTTAATGAAAAATCAGGTGTAAGACAAGGGTGTACACATCTTCACTCATATATATATCATTTATGTGGATTACATTCTGAAAGAAAATGATATTAAACCTGATTGTTTGCTCTTGCTAATCCTGAAACAAAGCATGATCTAAGTTAGTTCTGAGGGAGAGAAAAAAACTGTCCATTTTTTTTTTTTTGGGCGGGGGGTGAATAGGGTGCTGTTGTGAGATTAGATAGGATTATCAAACTTAGCTCTTTCCTTCATGCAGATAATGATGCATTACTCAACACATTCAGTGCAACTCTCCAGGATTCTAACTAAATTGAATAACAGCTGTAACAAATCTAGCATGAAAATCAGCAATAAAAAGACCAAAACTACGAAAATAGGTAGTAAAACAGACATCATCAGATGATCACATTTGCAAACAGAAAACTTAGGTGTGTTCTCAATGGAAAACCTAGAGCAGGTACAATACAATATTTCAGCTGTTTAGGCACAGTTTTTAGGATGGCAAATTAAATATGGAAATAGACAACAGCATAAGCAAAGCTAGTATAGTGAGGAGCCACTTCAATAAATTTATGGAATAAGAGAAGAGAATTAGTCAAAACATTAAAATCAAGTCAGTGTTCACACAAGTGTAATGGATCTGAGAGTTGGATTAGAAATAAAGCACTTGATCAAAGTCTATAGATCATTGATTATTACGTGATGCCTCCATGGAGTTCAAAGACTTGTCAAGGGAGGACACCCATTCTACAGCTCTGTCTCCACCAAATAAAGAGAACTGCCACTACTATCATCTACTGCCCACCACCACTAATATTTTTGGTCTGTACATTGTGTGTGTACTCAAGGCCAATTTGTCTGTATGCCGGATGAAAAACCCTGCTATCTCTTTGTGAGATCAACTAACTTGCCTTCAATTGAAAAAAAAAAAGAAAGAAAAAAGATTCCTCTCGTCACGATGTGAATTGAACTTAGGCCTTTTCCACTTAAAGGGTGCAATGTACTGTCATTCTTCCAACTGTGCTATGGAAGCGGTTAGATATGAGAATTCGGAGCAAAATTAAGGGACAAAAGATGGCACTGGCAGAATCATATTAAAAATGAAGATATCAGAAAGGAATATGATATGATATTAGCATTCTGAAATGTATGAACAGAGCTAATCTCAGGTGACATGATCCTTAAACATAATGGGATTGTAAAAGTTACTAAAACAGGTGTTTGATGCCAAAAAAAAAAGACCCGGAGGAAGACCGAGATCTAGGTTGATTGACTTGCTCAATACCTTAGAAGAAGATCACAATGTTGGATATGACAATATTTGAGTGCTGAGAAGTAAAAGACTAATTTGGTGGAAAAATTGTTTTATAATAATAATATAATGCAAACTTAACAGTTGATTACTGTCATAGTAGTCTGTATATCCCTTGAAGGTACATATCAGGAAACTGATGATATCATTAAGAACAAAGTTCAAAATGAAATTTATGCAAAGAAAACGGGCAAGATCAAGGTTTAGTATAGTGTATATATATATATATATATATATATATATATACTATGTTGACAAATATTTGTCTTTAAAAAATAGAAAATTCTTAAATGTAAATATGCACGTGGATGAAGGCAATTTTGGGAGATTAGGAATGCGTCAATTATCAGTTCGTTGTCTGTAGATAGTGCTATAAAGAGCAGTAGAGGCTAAACTGGATGTGATTTCGGTATTCATAAGCACGTTGTTTGTGTTACAAATAGTGCCAATACAATGATCGAATTTGGAAAAACCAGTCTGTGTTGCAAAAATCATTTGTTATACATCTTGCTGTATGTGAAGTTCTTTATAAGGAAATGATTCTGATATAAATGTTATATATGAAATGTTATTACAGAAAATAATTCAGATGATGAAGAAATGTGTAATCGATGCAACTTTACTAACTGCTCAGAGAGCCTCTGCTTTTATAAATGATGAGTTAAGTCGACAAAAAATTCGGATTTGTCAAGAAAATGAAAAATTCTTTTTAATATAGAGTATTTGTGAAAAAAGAAATGCAGTTTGTTGGGTTGATTCAGTTTCAGTATTTAAATACTGGGGGGGGGGATGAAAATTATGTTGTTATTGAATAAGAAATCCTTTGAATCTGTAAAGATGACAGTGTCAAACATTTTCATTGAAGACATATCACAAGCTAGTTTTTCACATTCAGAAATGGAAAGTCAGCAAATTGACAAAACATAATGAAAAAAAAAAAAAAATTGGAACAGCAATACAAAGATAAAAAAATCCACCATTCAATGTTTTCATATCAGGCTCAGAGTTTAAACATGAATTGGAAGCAAGCTGCTATTATGAGAACAGAGAAATAACCATTATGCCAATTTGTTAAATCAAACAGAACATTTTCTACCACAAGTTTATAACCAAGTTATAAATAACTTGGTTTTTTTTTTTTAAAAAAAGAAACTCAGTTTTAAAAAGTAATTTAAACTTTTGATTGACTTTAAGATACATTTTTTTAAAAAAAAAAATTAATTTTTCTAATGAATTTTATTTTTTATTTTATATGGCTAAATCTTTTATATCCATAAAATTTATGGATATAAAAGATTAAAATTATTTTTTAATTCCTTTTCTTTTTGAAATTATAAATACACTTTTAATTATTATGAAAGGAATATAATATCTTAGTCTTTTATTAGTCCTTTGCTGGTGAATAGCATGATAAAAATAATGAATAATAAATAGCCATCATTAATGTTGAATACAATTCAAGTATATTACAGTGTATAAATATAGTGTGTCCTTTTAGAACTGAGATAATTGATTAGTCATCTAAGAATAACTAATCAATTATCCCAGTTCTAAAAGTATATCTCTTATTATTGACCAATAAAATGACCATTATTTTAATGTGCCATAATTTCCTTGATTTCCCAGAAATCAAGAAATTAGCTTCTTTTCCCAGGAATGGGAAAAGAAGCTAATGGTTTGTATGCAGCTTTCCTGGAAAGCATACAAACAGAAACCTTAATGGGAAGGTTAACATACTCAAATTTACTTTGCTTTGCTTTTCTTTCTTTTATCATTTCGATATGCAAAAAGAGCTGTTTTTACAGAGGAACTTTTGTTCCTGAATGTGGAAAAAAAAAAAATTTAAGTTAAAAAGGATATATATATGATTATTACCTCACAGCGATAACAAGTTGGATGATAGTTACGACCCATGGCCAGAATTCTTTTAACCTCCTCATGACCAGCATCAGGCACAATTAGCTGCTTGCAGCCAAAACACTGTGGAGCATATTTCCTAAGGGAAGGGTTGCAAATTTTTTATCTAATGTTCATAATAAAAATTTTTAATCAAGTTAAAAAAAAAAAAAGCATACATTTAAATAAAAATATAAAGATGCCAAAGTAATCATAATTTACATGAATATTTTAACAATAATTTTGGCACATAAGAATTCCTATAGTTACTATAGTGATTAAAAACTTATAAAAGATTAAAGAGGAACTTTAATGATGTATGTTTAGAAGTAGGAAATATTTTTTAGATTAAAGTGTACCTACCAGAGACCTGATGTTTGTAATAGTTTCAACTGTTTTTAATTAATTTCCTAAATTTGAAAATGCTATATCTGTACTTTGTCACAAAATACATTCTCATTTTGCTAACAATTTGGGAGCCATTAGTAATGTTCTTTTTTTTTTAATGTCACCCCCGCCCACGAAAGGTTTATTCGTATTGTTGGTAGACTAAGAAATTTATTTTTTACGCAACCTGGAAACTGCTCTAAAAACCAAACATGGCTTTTTAAAGCCACTCCAGGTCTCTAATAAGCAGTGCGATGGTCTCATCTCGATGATGAAATTCATTTCTCACCTAAAGACAATCTCAAACCTCCATCCCCATGGCAAGATTCAAACTCATAGGTTGGAGAACATGTAACCAGCTAACCAGGCTGGTTGCACACAGTTGACAAATGCATATGTAGATCATGGAGACCCAAAGAAAATCGACAACTGAACTCTGAAAATGTTACTAACCAATAACAGGGAAAAATAAGAATGGAGACCATGGGATCTGTTTTGATAAATCTGGAATATTAAATAACATTTCCAAAAATGAATTTTTAAGCAAAAGTGAATTCTTTAGATTTAGATATATTCATCTATCAAATGACAGTATCAGGAAGGAGAAAATTTATGAGTAAGTCTGAAGGACATAAGTGATATAATAAAATATAAATGAATATTATTCATATTTATGAATTTAGGGACACAAAACACACGTGTTGAAAAGATTATTTTACTGATTAATAATAAAATAACTTGATGTTTCGACCCCTGTATTGAGAAACAATACAGGAAAGACAGACATAAAATCAATATATATATATAGAGAGAGACAGACTGGCCCACACATGTTGGACACTGTGCTCCAAATCCTGGATATTGTGGCATGGTGGGAGCTGGCATTTCAGCTGCTCCCAAACATGCTCGATAGGGGACAAGTCCAGGGAGTGGGCAGGCCACGGAAGTGTCTGTACACAATGTAGGCAGGCCTGGGCAACCCGAGCCATTGTAGATGGGCATTGTCCTGCTGGTATAGTGCTCCTGGTATCCTGGCCAGGAATGGGAGAACATGGGGCCGTAGGCTGCCCCGTCAATGTGCCATGTACCACTACGAGGGGTGATCGGCTATCGTAGGCTATGGCTCCCCAGACCATAATGCTTGCAGTGCGGGAGATATGGCGCTCAATAGCGAGGTCAGGATTGTGTCGACCAGATGATCATTGTGTCCACACCTGGACACAATGATCATCTGTCCCCAAGACGAAGCGGCACTCATCGCTGAAGACCACACGTCACCAGTATGTGGTGCTCCACGTCGCTCTCACTGGCACCACTGCAAATGGAGTCGGCGATGTTAATGGGGGCACATAAGGGGCGCTGGGATCATAGATTCACCTCCGCGAGATGTCAGGAAATGGTTCGTGGGCACACAGGAGCCACTACATCTGCCTGTATAGTGGATCGGGTGGGATCCCTCCGTGCTTGCCGAACGATCCGTCGATCCTCTCTAGCGTTGGTCCTCCTGATCTGACCGGTGCCGCTCTGCCACATGGCAGCGCCAGAACATGTCCACAGTTCCCAACACTGTCGGACGGTATGGTCAGAATGGTTCATGTGCATGCCTTTACGGTGCACCAACCACCCTCCAGTTTTCAGGCCGATGATCATGCCTCCGTCAAAGTCCGTAAGTTGCTTAAATCGATGTCTACCCGGCATTATTGTCACTCTGTACTCTAGCTGGCGTTGGCTGGTGCTTTTCGCTTTAATCGGCTATCGACTATGTGCCAACTTTATAAGGCTGCCGGTTCGTGCTTGCAGCGCCATGCTCGAGTGGGCATGCTCAATCGCACCAAACTTGGATCATTTGCATACCACCCCCACACTAGCTATTTGCTTAGTTTCACCGTTGTACTGTATTTTCTTCCTGGTGCACCAATTTCTTTGTCCGTGTGTGTATATATATAAAATGCAGAACTGAGTGGAGTGTGTAGTAATAACAGCTATGGGAATAATGATAGTACACTGGGTTTTCTATATATACAAATTTGCCAGAAGTATTGGGAATAAAGCTAATCAGTCTATCCATAGCAGTGAAACTTTTGACAGAGGAGGAAGACGTCCTGAAAGGTAAAAAATGTGAAGGATTTAGCATATTTTGACAAGACAGGAAAGGTAAACAGAGTGAGGTATTACTTATGGTAAGAGATGAATTGTATTCTCTCAGAGTAGGTAATCAGAGGGGAAATGGCACTAATAGTTTTAAGAGTAAATGGTATGAGGCAAAAGTACAGGGTGGCCCATAAGTCATGGAACATTCATCTTTCTCAAGCAACTGCATAAGTTTTTTTAACATCACCAGAATTTTTTTTTATTAGTTATGAAAAACCATATCACATAAATACCTTCCATTTTCGACTTCACAAAGACAGGACCTTTCTACAGCATGTTCCATGACTTAAGGGCTACTCTGTGGATAGGACAGGATATTTAGTGGGATGATAAGCTGGAAATGGCTATGCAAATTAGTTTGGCAAGTGCAAAATGAGAATTGATCAATGAAGGAAGACTAAAAGCAATATAAACTGGTCAGAGGAAACAGCATATGGTAATTTGGAATTCTTCAGAAACAAATTTATTAGCATGTGGTGAAGGGAACATGTTCCTTGAGTGAAGAAGATAAAGAAATATAGAGTAAAAATCAAACAGAAAACTGCACATGGAAAGTAAGTCATAAGGAATTACAATTATAGAGGAGACTAATGCTGTGATCCAAAGAGAATCCCAAGGAGTTCTTTTGCTAGCAGTCAGCAGCAAATTAATGATCACTTTATTAGAGTGTTTCACCCTGGTAAAGTAGTCTTTATTCTATGAAAGAAGAGGATATATTCCAAAGACTAGGTGTTTGTAAGGTGACGAGATTTCATATATTTTAAGGGAAATTTACAAGGAACTGGCCATGCCAGTGACCTAGCTGTTTAATGAATCATGCAATAGGGAAAGTGTCTGAGGAGCTGAATGGGATAAGAGTGGTGGTAAAACAAAGGTATCAAACTATAAATCAGTTTGTATTTGTTCTCTGATTATTAGGATTTTGGAAAAATTGATAGTAGTCTATATACAGAATTGGGTAGGTGAGAGCATTATTATTTTAAGAAGGCTGGCATGGATTTGTTAAGAGATACTTTTGTTTTTAATAATCTGGTTGCCTTTTATAATAGAGTAACAACAGCAGACATATACCGCCATTTTTTTGGTTTTTTCAAAGGAATTTTACAGGATATGGACCAGATTGGGAAACAGCTTTCTGATATCAGAAAGTTGTATATATGGTGAACTGGTTGGCTGAGTGGTTAGCACATTCATTCTCCAAACAACAGGCTGTGGGTTCAATGGGAGATAAATTTCATTGTCCAATGTGAGAATACCAGTCCTTTTACTGGAGGCTTGAAAAGTTCCATGTTTGGTCTCTAGAGCAGAGTTTCTGGATTTTAAAAAAAATAAGGAAAACAAATACAATAAAAATATATATAAAATGAGTAAAAATTCTAATAATTTCCACAGTATGAATGCACTATAAAAAAATAAATTTTTGTAGGTGGGACCAACATTAAAAAAAAAAGGGGGGGGGGGGTCAGCATCACAGAGTAAAACAATTAGAAATGGAGTTCCATAGGGTTCAGTATACTACAACTGTTTCTCTTCAATCTTTGTCAAAGATATTGTCACTGAATTACAGAAATATATTCAGTTGTCTGCAGATAATAAGAAGCTAGGGAGGGTTAATAATAATAGCACTGATACTGTGACTTAGGAGAATTTGAATAAGCTGATGTGGCAAAATGAATGAATGGGATGTAGTGCAACTAAATGCAAGGTTTTAAAATTTGGGATTGAAATTACTTCCAGTTATACTGGAAGAAGTGGAAGTAACAAAGAATTTTGGGATGACTGTAGATGTTGCAAAAAAAGACAACCTAGAGGACTGTTGCAATACTGAGAAGAGCACCGACCATCTGAGATAAATGGGTTGTGGTTCCATAGTATAAAGCCTTGATCACACCACATCTGGATTACTGTGCTCATATCTAATCAGGCTTTGAAAGGGATGAAGAAATCTCCCAGACTGACAATGGGAGATTTTTTCAGGAGAAGGCAAGGACTAACCCCAAAAGTTGCAAAAGGAAGAAGTAAGGATAAGAAATAAGTTTTTTTTGCATGGAGAATGGTAAGAGCATGAATGCACTGCTGCATAGCCTAAGAAGATGATGAAGGTGCAGAAAGTTAATGAGTGATATATCTTTGTGTTATCTAAGGTGTACCTCCCATGATGAATCTTATGACTCCATGGTGGTCCAGAATAATAACAATATCACATTACCATGAAAGCCAGGTGACCAAATCAGCAAACTAATATACACTTAACGGAACTATTGCCTCTTTACTTCCACATATCATTGTTCTTCTCATCATTTAAATTATCCTCACACAACATCTTCACAATTCTAATGGTGTATCCCTTAAATTTCACTTAATCACATGAGAGTGCCTTCACTTCCTCCATCTCATTCAAGATATCCTCGTGAAATATATATTTTCTGTATCCCATTCTTGCCTTCCAAATTTGAAAACTTACTTTGCAATCTTAAACTGGAATACCATCCAACTGCCCACCTCGGTAGTCTATTCAAATCCTCCTGTAAAGTCACTACATTTGTTCAAAATAGTTCTCTTCAACTTTGCACGATTCGCAAACAACTCATACTACCATTTAAACCTCTCCCAATATTAGCATAAGTTAAGAAGCAGTAGCAACCCCTAAAAAGACCCCACTGGTGACCATTCTCTTCTTGAATAATGCTTTCCCACCTACCCCACACACAGCTTGCTGATACCTATCAGACAGCCAATCTCCTATCTAACACACTGTTATCTAAACCCACCTATTCCAATTTCCTTAAACTTGTTCATGTAGCAACCTATCAATGGCCTCTGCAAATTTTAATATACTATTGTATATTAGTGTATTAAATGTATATTATCTTTGCCTAATACATTTTCTTGCCATGTTCATAATACAGACTGCTAAAATGCAGACTCCCTTGCACAAATACATGCTGACCATTACAGAAACTTCTGCAAGAAAAGGGCAATTTTACCCTATATGCACTCCTTTTGGGGGGTTTTGTCCCTCTAATAACTCTAATACCTTGACATTACCTGCTAAAACAGGTAATGTCAAGGCATTTACTAACTCACTGGAAATATTCTCTTAATCATCAGTCATGTATCGTGTGGTAACAAGTCTGAATCCTATTGTTGTGTTAACATTGAGTTTACTTAATTCCTAATATACTGCCTGCTCACTCACCACCAGTACCTTCTCTGATTTTCCCTCCACAATAGTTCTCTTCAACTTTGCACCACCTGCAAACAACTCATACTTGTCACAAAGGATTAAATGCCTTAAAACTTATTACCAAATACTTCAAATATATACTTTGTAATGAAAGACAAGAAAATGCAATTGTAAATGGTAAGGTTGATGTTCTGTGTAGTATAAGTGACTACAAGGATAAAATGGTGGAAGAGAATAAAGATTGTAATGGAAAGTGCACTTATGTGGAATTCTCCACATATAACAAAATATGGGATTGAATAGTTGGAGAAAATACAAGGGGGGGGGGGTGCAGAGTATGAAAGAGTAAAAGCATATGTGCTGATTCACTGATAGAGTGTTTGAGAAGAGTGTGATGAAATTGTTTTTCTGGTGCCATGATTAAGGATGTTAGTGATGTTGTAAGAATGCAGAAAGTGAAGATGAAAGATGTTTGTTTTAGCTGGTACAAATGATTTAAAAGGTGACAAGTATGGTATGCAAGAAGATATGAAAGGGTTACTAGTATGTGCAAAAAAGAAGAGTGAGAAAGTAAGTGAGTCTCTTGTCATCATGGTAATGGAGAGCTCTGACAGCGAATGAGTCAGTGCACAGGAATGGTGTGGAGTTTGTGGAATGGACTGAGTTTGATGGAAGGAAGGAAAGATTTATATAAGGCAGATGGCTTGCATTTGAATGGATATGAGGTTAGGAGTCTTGAGAAAGTATTGTTCAGTGAGAGTTCAGAAGAGCAGAGTCAGGGAAACTAGAATGTTTGAAGGGGGGGGGGAGAATGCAGTGAGTGTGGGTCCAAGCAAAGTAGAGTAAGTGGGAGTGTGATCACATGATGCTGACTGTAGCTCCCCATGTTCTTAACTCACTAAAATTCTTAACTTTAGTGAGTTAAACAACATAAATGTAAGAGAGGTTATAAGATGAAGGGTATATTGAAGTTTATGTATATTAATGCCAGAAGTATTTGAAATAAGTATGAGGCATTTTGGGCAGTATAGAATGCAAAGGATATAGTATCTTCAGAGAGGACAAAAGGAACAGGAATAGGAGGGGGGGGTTGCTTAGGGCTACCTGGTATACACAAAGTACCACATTTGTGCAACTTGTCTTACTATGGACAAACAGGAAGATCTGTCAACAAATGCATCTCTAAACATCAAGACCACATTATCAAACCTCACAAATATGGCCTAGCACAACAAGGGACTGAAAACACTAGTCACAGGATCCAATGGGAAACAGCAAACTATTACATAAATCTATCTGAAAACATCAAAGTTTATATAAGGAAAGGTGCTGAAGATCTGTTTCATTAACCTTACTTGAATTGTAATAACTACCTCTCCATTCCTAAAATGTATGAAATTGTCCCTTAACTGTATTAATGAAACGTATTCAAGTTTTTTTTTAATTCTAAATTATCCAATTTAATAACAACGGAAACAAATATTGATACCTTGTATCATAAATTTATTGTAATATTGAACAATAAAATATAAGACTCGATTAAAGTTAAAATAATAAACAAAATGAAAGAAACAAAGCCCTGCATTACACAGGAAATCAGACACTACAAAAAATTAGAGATAAAGAATTTAAAAATACCCGCACAATCAATATTATGAACACAGTTTCAAGTAATGTAGAAATCTAATACATCATAAATTAAAAGAAAGTAAAAACGAATACTACAGAAATGAATTCCTAAAATGCCAAGGAAATCCCTAGAAAACAATGGAAGTTTGTGAATGAATTAATCAGCAAAGATACACAAACAAAACCTCCCCATACTTAAAGATAACGATAGGAATAGAGAAAATAGAGACAGAGGATTAGCTGAAGAAATCAATAACCATTTTGCCACAGTCAGTAAAAGCATTCTGAAAAATGCTAATCCCACCCCTCAGAATTGCACTCTCAAGAGACTTGATAACTCCATATATATCTTTTCCCCACTTGTGAAAAAGAAATCAAAAGTGTTATAGCTAGCCTAAAAACAACCAATACTTCAGGATACGATGGTATAACACAAGCATTGTGAAAGAATGCCAAATGTATATTATGGAACCCCTAATGTACATTTTTAACTTATCACTGATGACAGGCACGTTTCCATCAGATTTTAAGAAAGCCGTAGTTGTACCTATTTACAAAAAGGGAAACAAAAATAACTTGAAAAATTACAGACCGATCTCCCTTCTACCGGTCTTTTCAAAAATATTAGAGAAATTGGTAAAAATTAGACTCGTGAAATTCTTGGACAAAAACAAGAATTTCACGAGTCTAATTTTATAAAGAATCAATTTGGGTTCAGGCAAAAGTTTAGTACAGAACGTGCTTTACTGAACTTCACAAATACAGTTTACACCTCCTTTAACGAACATAAACTAACATTAGCAGTATTTCTAGATATACACAAAGCTTTTGACTCTGTATCACATGAAATTTTAATAAAAAAATTAGAAGTCATTGGAATACGAGGTACTGCCCTAAACCGGTTCAAAAATTACTTAAATGCCAGATCACAAATTGTAAAAATAAACAATAGCTATAGCAGCTCCAAAACAGTAGACTGCAGTGTACCACAAGGGACCAATTAATAATTAACCAATTAACCAATCAATAAATCTTGGGACCAATATTATTTAATATTTATATCAATGACTTCTGCAATTTTAAACTAAACAGTAAAATAAATACTTTTGCAGATGATACAGTACTAATTTTCTCTACAGACACAGCCAAACAAATGAAAACCATTGTGAATGCTGATCTTTTCAAAGTAACAAATTGGTTACAGTCAAAAACAAACTCAGTCTGAATGTCTCAAAAACTAAATATGTAAATTTTAACTTGCAAAATACAACAGGCAAAATAAACTTCACTGCACAATTAATTTTACATGATTGGAATTGTAGGACAAATTCAAATTACAACTGCGAGAAAATAGAAAAAATCAGTGTAATAACTTACTTGGGATTAAAAATTGATAGTAATTTAAGCTGGAAACCGCATATTACCGATGTCTTAAATAAAGTAAGGATTATGTTAAACAGACTTTACTACCTAAACAGATTCTTATATTTAAATATGCTAAAAATATTATATTCTGCCTGGATTCAAAGCACACTATAATATGGTATATTAAGTTGGGGAGGAATCTATCGCACTACACTGAAACCTTTAGTCTCAACTCAGAATAAAGTAATTCAAATCTTAACTGAAAACAAATATAAGGATACTGCAATGTGTAATAAATACACCATACTATCCCTTAGATATTTATATGTCTATAGGGTACTATTATTCATAAAACACGACAACGAATACGTAAATATCAAACAAGATGCTTTCCTTAGTAGACATAAGAGCCTAAAATATATAGTTCCAAAAGCAAATAAAGAAGCAATACACAAACATTATACTTCTTTAGTGCCAAAAGTATTCAACACACTGCCTTTAACAATAAGAAATGAAACTAACCCAAACAAATACAAAACTCTAATCAAAGAGTATTTATTTTCCCACAGAAATTAAAAACCAATATGTTGTAATAGGTTTCACGGTATGATAAGAACACAAATGGTTAAGAAAATAACTATTTATTAACTTAAAAGCTAATATTTTGCTGGTATGATATCCAGCATCTTCAGAGCACACAACACAAAGTTTGTTACAAATGCAAGACAAGTATAAGTGATTGCAGCGTGCCACACAAGACTAAAGTCCTAATATGGCACCATCTAGGTTAAAAAAAAAAAATGTCAAGTTTTGAAATAGTAGTCCAAATGATAGTCTTAGAAAGTTTGAAAAAATATAAATAAAAAAATAAAAGTAGTAAATATTAATTTGGTCTTAGGATGACTGTCTCCCAAATCTTTGGTAGATTTATACAGACTTTACTACCTAAACAGATTCTTATATTTAAATATGCTAAAAATATTATATTCTGCCTGGATTCAAAGCACACTATAATATGGTATATTAAGTTGGGGAGGAATCTATCGCACTACACTGAAACCTTTAGTCTCAACTCAGAATAAAGTAATTCAAATCTTAACTGAAAACAAATATAAGGATACTGCAATGTGTAATAAATACACCATACTATCCCTTAGATATTTATATGTCTATAGGGTACTATTATTCATAAAACACGACAACAAATACGTAAATATCAAACAAGATGCTTTCCTTAGTAGACATAAGAGCCTAAAATATATAGTTCCAAAAGCAAATAAAGAAGCAATACACAAACATTATACTTCTTTAGTGCCAAAAGTATTCAACACACTACCTTTAACAATAAGAAATGAAACTAACCCAAACAAATACAAAACTCTAATCAAAGAGTTTATTTTCCCACAGAAATTAAAAACCAATATGTTGTAATAGGTTTCACGGTATGATAAGAACACAAATGGTTAAGAAAATAACTATTTATTAACTTAAAAGCTAATATTTTGCTGGTATGATATCCAGCATCTTCAGAGCACACAACACAAAGTTTGTTACAAATGCAAGACAAGTATAAGTGATTGCAGCGTGCCACACAAGACTAAAGTCCTAATATGGCACCATCTAGGTTAAAAAAAAAAAATGTCAAGTTTTGAAATAGTAGTCCAAATGATAGTCTTAGAAAGTTTGAAAAAATATAAATAAAAAAATAAAAGTAGTAAATATTAATTTGGTCTTAGGATGACTGTCTCCCAAATCTTTGGTAGATTTATACAGCCATACTTGTTAAGATTTGGAGTATGTTTTAAGGCTTCTGTTGATTCCAGGAACAACCTCTCTGACTTGTAGAAGCTTCTGTGCATTACTTTTGTTTCTTTCCAATTGATCCTGTGTGCAGGGGTATCCAAAGCATGGTCTGCCAGACCCAACTTACCATAGCAAAAGTGTCAGATATATTTTTTGTGTTCACTGAGGCAGATGTCCACATTTCTTCCTGTCTGTCCGTAGTAGGCTTGATGGCAAGAACAGGGCACTTCATAGACACCTGGATGTGATAAAGGAGTGCATTTGTCCTTAGGTGAACGGACGAGAGTTGCTAATTTTATATAAGGTTTAAATACTGTGCGTAGTTGGGATGGTGATGGTTTTGTTGTAGTCTTCTGTGGTAGATTGAGGGGATTTATGGGTAGCATTTAGTATGTTATCTATTTTATGGGGATTATAACCATTGATTAAGAATGTTTGATGTAGGTGAGAAAGTTCAGCAGCGAGAGCAATGTCATTGGAACAGATTGCTCTAGCTCTATGGGTTAGTGTTTTTAAGATACCATATTGCTGAGAAGGGTGATGGTGTGATTGTTTGTGTAAGTATCTCCCTGTATGTGTAGGTTTTCTATAAACCGAAAATGATAAGGAACCTTCTGGAAGACGTGTGATCAGTGTGTCCAAGACGGGCAGGCAGTCATTGGCTTCTAGTTCCATTGTAAAGTGGATTGTGGTTGTCTTGCATTTGTAACAAACTTTGTGTTGTGTGCTCTGAAGATGCTGGATATGATACCAGCGAAATATTAGCTTTTAAGTCTCATCTCATCTTCCTTATACCCTCTTTTACCTTGTGGTGTCGAGGGTCCATTGATCATCGGACCTCACTCCGTTTACAGGATAAGGTGGTCAGCCTTATGCCCCGGTGTATCCTATAGCTGTAGTGTTGAGTTCTCAAGGCCAGTTTGCCTGCTTTGCGGGATGAAAAACCCCAGAATAAACTGGGGGAAAAACCCTGCTGTCCACGCCCAAGACTGGCTAACTTGGCTATGGCTGAGGAAGATCCTTCAGCTCCTCACGTCACCGACGGGAATCGAACCTAGGACACTCCTTCCCCAGGCATATGGTTGCGAAGCGCCCATATGCCTGGGGAAGGGGTGTCCACTAGGCTAACCGCGCGGAGCTTTTAAGTCAATAAATAGTTATTTTCTTAACCATCTGTGTTCTTATCATACCGTGAAACCTATTACAATATGTCTGACGAACACATAAGCCTATCCATGCGTAAAAACCAATAATTGTATAAATTATTGGTTTTTTTAGCATATTTGTATTGAAAGATCCAGTCTCATGTAAAAATTTTAATGCTATTTTAACTGCTTTGTTTTATTTTGTTCCTAATTAATGTTATGCAACTTTCCCTGTACATATTAGCCTGTCACCTGCAATTTTATTATGTAATTATATTATAATAATATGCAATATGTATATTATATGAATGTACATATGTGTATATAATGAAAATGCATTACATAAATTTTTGTAACTTTATGCATATCGTAACCGGGATGAGCTGTTGCTCTTAAGTTACACATAAGATTGTTCAACATTTTGTACTATAATAGGAAGCTTACATATAATAAATAAATAATAATAAACATCAGGATATTTAGATACTGTGTCCTCATTTGCACTGTCTGCCTCATTGGTAATTTTAACATTATGTAGCTGAACTAGATTTTTAATTGATCAAACCAACACTTACATTAAATATTTCTTCTGCTTCGTAACTTTTTTTTTCTTTGTCTCTTAAACAAATTTAAAGCTTTTGTCTGAATGGTTCTACTAAGGAGAAAGCATTTTTGATTGCAATCCCTAATCCATACAGTTAAAAGATGCTCTATTTCTATCATTGTAATATGGCTATTCCCTGTGGACTTTGCAAACTACAAAAAGCTGATGCAACTTTATCTTTTTCTTTTATTTCTCCTGCATTTTAAAATATTCCATATCATAGAATTCAGGCATTCTGACATCTCTTCTTATTTTAGAGTTGCTATGATCACGTTCATGTCATTCAATAATTTAATGAAGTAGCAGCATCTAATAACGGTAACTCAGTAACCTGAACTGTGCATATGCTATCCTTGCATTAACTGAATTTTGGTTAGCATTAAACATGACCTGGTATCATTATCCAATTCATACTAAATCAAATATTGCATTAATTCTGAGTTCGACCTAGCTGTATTTCCGATTTGTCTTAGCCTGAGTGGTCATAGTGCATACTGCATTCCTTACTAAGTCTCAAGTACATAAGCAGTACACTCTTCATACTCCTGATTTCAATTATTACTTATTACTTATAAATAATAATTACTAATAAGTAATATTATTATTTGTCACCTCCAGGGAGTCCAAAGACTCATCGAGAGAGAGGGCATCTACTCTACAATTTTGTTTCCACCACTCACATCCACCAACTGACCGCAACTACACCAACACCATCTACCGTTAACCACCACTGGTGTTTCCACAGACAATCACAAACATCAATGCCCAAAGCAGAATTCGAATCCGCAGCCTCTCGACTGGAGAGCGGACACGCCCAGCCAGGCTAGCCCTTTTAAGAAACTCGCCAGGAAATAAAACAGACTAGTGATTACTGATTTTCTAAAAACTTCCAAATATTTTTGAAAAGTAAAAACAGTAATAAGAGGACGAAATCGCACCACTTGTGCGATTCAATATGTAACTGAAACTATATTTCAGTTACGTATTGAATCCATTTGTGCTAAATGCAATAAGGTATTTGTAAAACAACTCTGCTTGTAAATTTTATATATTATATGAAACAGAGATTTCGTATGTTGTCAAATTTGAAAAGTAAAAACTATTGTTTTTACTTTTCGAATTCTTTCGTTATGTGGCCAGCAAGAGAAGGAATGACATTGTTGGTTAAAAATAGAAGTAGAGTGACTGATGCAAAGGACACAGTGTAGTTATTCAATGAACATTTTACTGGGATATTTTATCCTACAAAAGTAGGTTTTAATACTAGAGGGATGAGAGCTCTAACGGTGAATGAGTTCAAAGAGTGGGTTGATGGACTTTGTATTTTTCTAGGATGGGCCTCCCACAATGAGTTGTAACTCCATGGAGGTCCTGAATCATAATAATAATAACATAATCAGCACATATCTCAAATCCAAGCTGCTCTCTCTCTTTCTCAATGTTCACTCACAGTATTTCTTTTAACCATCCTGGAGCTCTGATTAAGGATTATGGACCACCTTCTCTCAATCTGTCCTCATGTGCAATTTCATAGAGCAGTCATGTTCTTTCTTTTAATGTTACCCAGTGATCAGTGCTCATTTTGATAATTTATGTAGACTACCTTGAGATAAGAATAACTATTTTAATTTCTCTACATTTTGACCTACATATTAAGGCCATCACCTGGAGTATTCACACAGAGACAAGTTACTTTACCATTCAAACAGTATGTTAAAGTGACAGTGATTTGATCAACCATTATTCTACTGGCCTGATCTCAAGTAAAATGGAAAAAATGCTACAAAGCTATATCATATTTTTTACAATGTAGCCAGAGGACAATTCTCATGTTTTAATACAAGAAAACATAAATAAGTACTTAACTAATTATTTTTGCTTCATAATAGCTTTCCTTTCAGACTGTATCTTTTCATTCACCTATTTCACTCCTATTTTATTGAACGTCTCGATTTCTGGAATATATTCAGAAATAGCTTTCCTAACAGAAGTCCTGTACATCCCCTGAGGGGATGTACATATCAGGAATGGAGGGAATGTATATATCAGGAATTTGATGATGAAATTTATTTATAAATAAATGTATTTTTTTGCTTGTTTTTTCAATTTTTTTTTTTTTTAATTTGAGAAATACAAAATATGAAATTCTACTTTTCTTATAGTTCAATGCCTGTGAAATAACTCTGTGATAATTTATGAATCAAACTTACCTCTGGTAGTCTTTGACACAATATACAAGATTGTTTTTATCACATGTGAAAGGAATTCCATCAAGACAATGTCCACATGTAGTGCATTTAAAGCAAGCTGGGTGATAAGGTTTTTCTAAGGCACGCAAAATCTAAAATCAGATTACAAAAAAAATTGCACATTTAATAACCAAATAACCATCAACAAAACGACATGTTTTTCATCTCAAAAAAACAGAAAAATCATCTGGAGAACATTATGCAATTAACAGATATAATATACATGCCTCCATAGTCATAAATTCAAATCATAGAGACTTTAGATCTCTGAAGCAGGATAGTAGCTACATGCGATCATACATAAAGTACACTCTTTAGTCTACTCCAGCTTTTATTTATCTCAACTATGATAACAATGAACCTTAGCAAGTATCACATCAGAGAATAATGGTAGTTTGCAATTGGCAATGGATTCTATATCAAGTTCTAATTCGGCCAGTAATGATATACTATTAGTTACTGTGAAAATGAAAATAATTTTCAAAATAACTAATGGACATGTTTCTGTTGTCTAATTTCCTATTCAATTATCAGTCATGAGAAAAAGCCTTTAAATAAATAATTAGTTGTAAATTATAATGTGATAAAGTGAAGAATATAGAAACTATGAGAGTTTTGTAAAAATAAGTTGACCAGAAAGCTTACAGGAATACACTCACCAGTTTATGGAGAGAATTACTTTGGATTTGTAATCTGTATTACTAAGTATATTTCAAATCCTTAACACATTCAAGTCATGACAAGTGGTTTTTAAGTGGTTTCATCAATTTTAAGTCAATTAAGTGGTTTCGCTTAAAAGAGGAGAGTGTGAGGAATCATTTTAGGGAGAGGGTGTTAGAGAGGATTTCGGATGGACTGGAAAGTGTACAAGATTGGTGGAAACATAATTCAAAAGTAATCCTGAGCTGTGCAATCGAGGTGCTTGGTGAAACACCTGGAAAGATTAGAGAGCAGAAGGAGGGTTGGTGGTGGAATAATGATGTACAAGTGGCAGTGACAGCTAAGAGGAAGGCAAAGCAGAAGTGGGATGAGTCAAGAGTGGAAGAGGACAGAGAGGTGTACAAAGAGAGAAAGCAAGAAGCCAAGAGAGTTGTGGCACAGGCGAAGGCCATGGCATATCAAGATCTGTATGCTCAATTAGAAACAAAGGAAGGACAGAGAAAAATTTACCAACTAGCGAAATGTAGAAATAAAGCAGCAAAGGACATCTTACATGTGAGGCAGATCAAAGATGCTGAAGGAAGAGTATTATGGAGGGATGTGGACATAAGAAACAGATGGAAAATATACTTTGAGGGACTTTTGAATGAGGAAAATGCAAGGACTCACAGAGGAGATGAGCAGCCTTCTGAGGGGATGGTGCAGAACATCAGTAGAATGGAAGTGACGGTAGCCATGAAGAGGATGAGTAATGGAAACTCGGTGGGCCCCGACAGAATTCCAGTGGAGGCATGGAAGGCACTGGAGGAAGAGGGAATTGACCTGCTGTGGGACCTGTTCATGAAAGTTTGCCAACAGGAAATTATACCCGAGGAATGGAGGGAGAGTACTCTTGTTCCCATCTACAAGGGTAAAGGGGATGCCCAAGACTGTAAAAATTACAGAGGAATAAAGTTGATGTCCCACACAATGAAGATCCTAGAAAGGGTTCTTGATGGTAGATTGAGGAAGGAGGTGGAGATTGCAAAGGAACAATTTGGCTTCATGCCTGGTAGATCAACAACAGATGCTATCTTTGGGTTACGACAGATGATGGAAAAATATCGAGAGAAACAAAGGGAGCTACATCTGGTATATATTGATCTGGAGAAAGCATACGATAGAGTGCCAAGGCAAGAAGTCTGGAGGTGTCTGAGGGAGAAGAAGGTGCCAGAGAAATATGTCAGGTTGGTGCGGGAAATGTACAGAAATGTGAAGACAAGTGTTCGGGCCTGTTTGGGACAGACAGAAAGTTTTCAAGTAACAGTTGGCTTGCATCAAGGGTCAGCATTAAGTCCGTTTCTGTTTAATATTGTGATGGAGGTGGTAACAGAGGAGGTGAGAGAAGATGCGCCTTGGACAATGTTGTATGCAGATGACATCTTGCTGTGTGTAAATTCAAGAGAAGAAGCGGGAACTAAACTGGAAAGATGGAGAAAAGTACTGGAAGAGAGAGGTATGAGACTGAGCAGAAGTAAGACAGAGTATATGTGTTGCGCAGTGGGCGGCGGCCAGAAGACAGATCTGGAGCTGGAAGGTGAGAGACTTTAGATACTTAGGTTCAACAGTGGAAGAAGATGGAGAAGCTGAGAAGGAAGTGGGATGCAGGATACAAGCGGGTTGGAGGAAGATGACTGGAGTGTTATGCGATAAGAGGGTGCCGATCAATCTGAAAGGCAAAATTTATAGGACAGTAGTGAGGCCAGCTATGACATATGATATAGAAACTGTGGCTCTGAGGAAAAATAACATCAGCAGGATGGAAGTAGCAGAGATGAGAATGCTTAGGTGGATGTGCGGTATGACCAGAAAGGATCGTCTGAGAAATGACTGTCAGGGGAACAGTGAAAGTTACGAACTTAGGAGCGAAAATACAGAAGACAAGGTTGAGATGGTTTGGTCATGTGATGAGGAGGGAGGACGAATATGTGGGAAGAAGGGTCATGCAGATGGATGTGCAAGGAAGGCGGAAGCATGGGCGGCCAAAGAAGAGATGGAGGGAGCTGGTAGAAGAGGACTTGAAGATGAAGAACTTGGATGTGGTGACAGCCCAAGACAGGAAGGTGTGGAGGAGACTCACTACAAACAGTGACCCCACTTAAGTGGGAGAAGCTTCAGAAGAAAAAGAAGAACAAGAAGAAGATTTAAAAATAATGTAGCCCATCCAATGTACCATAAGTTTAAAACCTTTCATAAGAAGGAGTCACATCAAACAAATAAAAAATGCTGCATATTTTACTGTGTATATAATCAAGCTATATATATATATATATATACTCTAATACAGTGCTTCCAAACTTATGGATATAAAGGCCCTCTTTGGAAAAATTAAAATATTTCACAGCCCCCATCGAAAAAAAACATTGTAATACCGACACACACATATATATATATTTTTTATTATTATTATTATTCAGGCATCCATGGAGTTAAAAGACTCATCGTGGGAGGCCCTTCCTAAGAAACACAAAGTCTATCAAGACTCATCAAGGGGAGGTCGCCCCTCCCCCTAAGAAACACAAAGTCTATCATACCACTTCTTGAACTCATTGACCGTTCTCGCTCTCACCACTCCATCAGGCAATGCATTCCATGGTTCAACCACCCTCCATGCAAAGAAACCACTCCTCACCCTCTTGTTCACAATTTCCTTTCGTAACTTCAGGGATGGCCTCTTGTCATCACTCCTTCCCACTGTTCAACCAAGCGAAAAAACTCCCCAGTGTCAATCCTGTAACCACCTCTCAACAGTTTAAAAGTCTCAATCATATCACCTCTCTTTCTTCTATCCACCAAACTCTACAGTTCACATTCTCTCAGCCGATACTCATAACTATCATTGTACAGTCCTGAAACCATCTTCATTATCCACCTTTGTACCCTTTCCACAGTTAATTTATCCCCTTCAAATCCTGGGGACGAAATCTGAGAACAATAGTCTAAGTATTGTCTGATCAGGGTCTTATACAACGGAATGATAACTGTTTTATCTCTGAAGGTCAGTGTCCTTCTCATTATTGCAGCAATCCTCTGTGTTACCTTCGCCACCTTTGCAATATGCCCCCTAAATTTCAGGTTTCTATCAATCATCAACCCCAGATCTCTTGTCTCCCCTACTTCCTCCAGTATAACTCCTCCCATAGAGTATGCAATACTGTAATATTATATTATTATAATATTTATTGTATTTATATGCAATACAATTTATATTCAAGATTTTGCATTTGTAAGCTTTTCGTGCTTCTTATCAATACCTTTTCAAATGAAATTTATATGAATAAGCATATATTTACTAATATTCATTAATAGCTTTCAATACGCAAGAAGCAAAATTTGTGAACCAACACCAATGTGTGATTTTTTCCATTAAAATATAAAAAATAACAAAAAAGAAATAATAAAAATTAAATATGTTTCTTTTAAAATTAAAAAAATCTATCATCATCATCAAATTCCTGCCATGTACCCACAAGGGGTGTACAGGATATGATAGTACTACATGAAAAAATTATATCATTACTAACTTCCTATCTACAATTTTCCTCCAAATCAGTCTGTTACTTGTCAAGACTCCAACATTATCTGATCTTATATTTCTATCATCTAAGGCACTTTGTACCGTTTCAATCCACCTATATCTTGGTCTTCCTCTGGGTCGTTTTACTGCCAACCTGGCAGCGAACACTTGTTTTGCTAATCTTTCTTCACCCATTCTGTTTAGGTGAACATACCACCTGAGATTAGCTCTGCTAATGCATTCCTGGATGCAGACAATGTCAAGTTCTTTCCTAATATCCTCGTTTTTAATATGATATTGCCATTGATGCCATCTGTTCACACCTATAATCTTTCTCAGGACTCTCATATCTGTGGTCTCTAGTCTTTGGTCAAGTGTTTTACTTCTGACCCAGCTCTCAGATCCATAAGTTAAAACTGGTTTGAACACTGTCTTGTATACAGCTAATTTAGTGTTCTGACTAATTTCTCTCTTATTCCATATGAATTTATTCAATTGACTTCCCACCATACCAGCTTTGCTGATTCTGTTGTCTATTTCTATATTTAATTTACCATCTTCACTAAAAATCATGCCTAAGTAGCTGAAATGTTTTACTTGTTCCACAGGTTCTCCATTCAAAACACAGTTGACATTTTCGATGATTCTGCCTATTTTCATTGTCTTTGTCTTTTTATTGCTGACCTTCATACCATATCTATTACAACAGCTATTCAATTTAGTCAGAGAATCTTGCAGACTTGTAGCGGATTTATTTAGAAGTATAACATCATCTGCATAAAGCAAAGAGCTGACATTAACATCTCCAATTTTGATATCATGTTTAATACCACTTTCCTTCATAATGTGATCCATATAGATAATGAATAACAGAGGGGATAATGTACATCCAGTCTCACACCAGATTTAACATTAAACCATCTTCCTGTATTCCCTTCAATTCTAACTGCTGACTTACAACTCAAATAAAGACTAAGTATTGCTTGATATAATGCCCCATTGACACCATATAACTGCAGTGTATTGAATAGCTTCTCTCTTGGCACCTTATCATATGCCTTTTCCAAATCGACAAAACTTAAATACAGATCTTTGTTATATTCCCATGCTTTCTTGACTATTTGTTTGTAAAGTGAAGATCTGATCCTGACAGCCTCTGTTTGGCCTGAATCCAGCTTGTTCTTCACCAAGCTTTTCTTCCACAATTCCACTCAACCGTTTCTCAAGTATACTTGCATAGATTTTGCCAGGAACACTCAGTAGGGAAATACCTGTGTAATTCTCACATTCAGTTTTATTTCCCTTTTTATATATGGGTACTATGAGAGCTCTACTCCAATCATCGGGAATTCGTCCCTCTGTCCAGGCTTTCTGAACTATGCAGTGCAGCCACTGTAAGACTCTTATACCACCATACTTCAGCATTTCTGGTCAAATATCATCTATTCCAGCTGCCTTTCCACATTTCAAGCCTTTGATGCCTTTTCTACTTCAAGTATGGATATGTATTCCTGCCTGCATGCCTGGTCAGTGTTTTTTACCACTGTGCTGTCATCACTGCTTGTTTCATTTAACAGTTTTTCAAAGTAATTACTCCATACTTCAAGGATATCTTTTATTCCAGTTTTCATATCACCTTTATCATCTCTAACTCCTTTTACAGCACTCTTTCCTCCATTCCTAAGCTTCTTCAACAACCTCCAAAATATTTTGCCACCTTCTTGATATTTATTTTCTATATTCTTGCCAAAGTCCTCCCATGACTTTTGTTTAGCTAGTTTTACACAGTGTTTAGCATTCCTGCATTTGTCTCTATATTCTCTAAGAGCACAAGCTGATTTATTTGACAGGAACTTTTGATATGCTTTCTTCTTTTCCTTCACTGCCTCTTTAACTTCCTGTGTCCACCAGGGAGTTCTCATTTTTTTATCCTTGCAGACAACCTCACCACATGCCTCTCTGGCTGAATCAATCAGTGTTTTCTTCAAGGCTTGCCACTGAATCTCCAAGGTTTGGTTCCTGTTCTCAAACTCTTTCATTTTTTTTTCAATAATCTTTGTGTATTTTAGTCTACAGTTCACATCTGAGAGCTGCTCAACTTTTATTCGCTTTAAAACTTTCTTACATGTTATTCTTTTCAATATGAAATTCAATTTTATCCTGCTCAAGACTAAATAGTGATCACTTCCAATTTCATATCATCTGTACAGTCTGGTGTTCTGCACCAGGGAGAAAACATCACTATCAACAATAACATAGTCAATGAGACTTTTCTTATTCCTAGCCTCTTCTCTCCATGTGAATTTGTGCACATTTTTATGTTGGAACACGGTGTTAGTAATAACCAGTCCATGTCCTGCACAGAAATCCAACAGATATTTGCCATTATTATTAGCTTTGCTCGTTTCTCCAAATTTTCCCAGAATATTTTTGTATGTCTCACAATCATTTCCTAACTCTGCTATTTAGATCCTCAACAAGGACCAACTTTTCATTTTTCATTGTGTCAGTTGCTTTTTCTAAAGCATTAAAAAATTCCTCCACTTCTACCTTAGTAGAACCTTCTGTGGGACCATAGGCACATAGGCATTACTCTACTTGAGACTGACTGCCATTCAAGAAGATTAGCCTCGTATTTTGTGTTATATACTATGGCTAATCCTTCTTTTCCTTGATTGTCATTGCCTGAATATAACATTTTGTATTTATTGCTCAGAAAGATCTCACCAGTTTTTGTGTTTTTTGTTTCAGTCACCCCTATTATGTCGATCTGGTACTTATCTAATTCCTCAGCTAGCTCCATATCTTTGCCATTCAGGCTTCTTACGTTGATAGTACCGATCTTTAACTCTGGTGATGTTGAGTTGGGTTTGTTTTCAGATTTGTTCCAGTAGCTGACTTTTCGCTATTCGCCCTGGTTCCCTGGTGAAAACAACGGGGACCTTGTTTAACCTGGCGATGCCCCAGCCGGCATGAAATTTTGTCATGTTGTACCATCATTTTTTATTTTGGTTTAACCAATAAGAATACAATTTGGTCGGCTAAATCCCATTTAGTCTTAAAACATTTGAAATTTGTTATTATTTCACCCCCCCCCCCCAACAAAACTTATGGCCCAAGAGGACCGTGACCCACAGTTTGGGAAGCGCTGCTCTAATATATGCATATTCCAGCAATTATAATTATCAATTTTTAAAATCTTTTCTGAAATGATAAAGAATTTAATTACCTTGTCCAAAATAGGTCTTCCGCAAGCAGCACATTTTTCAAGCAAGTTCTAAAATTAAAAAAAAAAAATTGTAATAATATTATTTAATTAATTAAATCTATATTAAAGTACATATTTACTCTGCTGCAGAAATTATACCATACTTTCAGTTTAAGAATGTTATAAATTTTGAAATATATTGTAAACAAGCCTGGTTAGCATACATTTTAATACTTCTCTTGATTTTTAAAGCTGTTCACTTCTTTTCTAAAGTGAAAAGTACTAGTATAAAAGCATAAAAGAAGGAATAAAGTGCTAGTAAACATTTTGTATTTGACCAGAGATGTATGGAATAATTGTATTTGGATTGAACATTGGTTATTCATGGTGTTATTATTACATGACACCTCCAGGGAGTCCAAAGACGCATCATGGGAGGGCACACTACTCTACTTTGCTAAATACATCCTTATATGGGCTTTTTCAGTTGAAGGTAAGTTAGCTGATCTCATACAGTGTAGCAGGATTTTACCTCCCAGAAACTCTGGTTTTTCATCCCTGCATACAGACAAATCGACCTTCAGAACACATGCAATTTACAGACAAAAAATACTGTTGTTGGTGATGATAGGCGATAGATGGTAGTAGTGTCGTAGTAGGAGAATTAAGCTCCTGTTATTATATCCTCTTCTGTCAACCACGTCTCAGTGATCACAATAATCTTTGGCCAGACTGATGTTATCAGTGCCACCAATTCCTCTCCTTTATTCCAGATACTCCTGGCATTAGTATAAAGCATAAAAATGCCACTATTTCTTCATTTTGACAGACATTATGTGAAAAATGGTAAGTTTGGACATACTATAATACATCACAGGACTCTATAAAGATGTCCAAATAATAGAAATAAAAACTGGAGATTAATTTCCTGTGATAATGCTTTTGCATATTATGCTTTTTCCGTATAGAAATTTCTAGTCCAAAACAGAACTGTTGCTCCATATCCCAAATCCACCAAACCACAGAATACTGTTTTTGTATTTGAGAGAATGCACCAAAATCCTCTGGAATGTTTACTGCTATTGAGAAGAGGGCAATCTGCTTAACAGATGAGCTCTCTCATGGTTTCTCTCTAATTATTTTCTCGATTCTTCCTATAGCTATTTTCATGGATGTAATGGTTCATTTTATTGGCTTAATCCAACAATAGGTGCTACTGTAAATGCAAACTCTAATAAAAATGAGTTCACCAAATGGTAGTTTAAACTGGAAAGTTATCTGCCTCAAAAATAAAAAATAAATAAATAAATAAAAATAAATCTGCTAATGCCTTTTATTATTATTATTATTATTATTACATGACACCTGTAGGGAGTCCAAGGACTTATTAAGGGAAGGTACCTGCTCCACCACTCAATCCACCAACTAGAACTAACCATACTACCTACACTAGTGCAACCTCCCCCCCCCACTAGTATTTCCACAGACAATCACAAACATCCATGCCCATGGCAGGATTCAAACCCGCAGCCTTTTGGCTGGAGAGCAGATATGCTAACCACTCAGCCAACCAGGCCGTAGGCAAGACCATTTTAGCCCTATCTAACTTTATTGGAGACTGAGGAGGCATTTCAATCTCCACCAGTAGGCAATTAGAGATAGTTTGCTTATACTATCACTAATTATACATGCCATCTGATGAAGAGGAGGGTGGCTGACAAGTGCTGCTATCTCGTGGTCCCTAATCCTAACACACGCCAGAGATCTACTAACTCAAGAACCGGTCGAAAAAAGGCTCAGAAAAAGTTCCTCTAGAAAGAATTAAGCTGTTTAATGTTCAGTTACAACAAGAATCTCTCTTTTTTTTTCTACTGTGCTAAACGTTAAAACCTGCATCACCTAATTCCTTACTAATAATAAAATCATTAAGTATAGTCTCTGGGAAAAATTCCCATGAGGGGGAGGAAGGGTATACTTATGTGGCAACTGGGGCAGGGTTAACGGGGTGTGGAACCGTTTCGGTCGTGTAACTGTCCTTGGAACTTGGTTGGAAATGAGTGCTTACGACAAAGTTCCGAGGACGGTCACACGACCGAAACGGTTCCACACCACGTTAACCCTGCCTCAGTTGCCACATAAGTATACCCTTCCTCCTCCCCCACAAAAATGCGCCCTAATTCAAAATAATATATGTATACATTTATATATATATTATTAATATTAACCCAGGTTATCCAAACTTATTTTCCCACGTCTAAACACACACCCCACGCTCCCTCCCTCTTCTCCCCCCCCCCCCCCCCCCCCCCCCCGTTTGTAAACAACCTTCAGCGAGATCATGAAAGTGGAAGACATCGTAGAATCAAAAAAGATATGTACCAAAATTTTTCCACCTCTTTTATTCTACCTTAATTGCCTTCTATACTCACCAATAATGCCCTAAATATATATACCCCTCTTGAGTATTGATAGCCAATGTATTTAAATAAGGGACACTCCTAAACAAAAACAGGCTATAATAGCCGTAATTATAATAATAAAATTATTAACTTATTGAAGTTGGCATTTAGATTATATGTAATGCTAAAGTGCCAACCTGGTTGGTCAAGCATATCCACTCTCCAGCCAAAAGGCCACAGTTTGAATCCTGCTTTGAACATGGATGTTTGTGATGCCCTTCATTCATTCAAACATATTCATGAATACAGTATATACACTCTCCCAAGATGGACTGGGTCACCATGGGAGAAGTAGACCCCTAGTATTCCCCCTCATCCAAAATAGGAGGAAGGGGAAAAAGAGTCCTTCCTTAGCAATGACTGAAATCAGAGGCAATTCATATTGCTAAGTGTACTGAAATTCATTTCCATCTTTAACCCACAAATCCACACTTATTCTTCCTGACAAAAACCACTCATCTTCTTTGCTAATCATATCTTACCTTAAATTAAATTAAACTTGCCAAGAAATTATATTTTCGTTTAATGCTTAATCCAAGTGTAAGCAAACAAAGTTTGAATGTGAAATATCTTCACAACTAGGCTACTTGCATAACATATCTAGAACATGCATGACCTTTCCTCTCACCTAGTCTATGATTAAGAATGCACCCACAGCATATTTTTGATACTGCTTATCACATAATCTCATCATTTTGATCCTTTAACTGAAATTTTTTTCACCTTGCTTTGTTTCTTTCATTCATCTATATGAGAACTTTCCACACAATCTTTCAGGACTTCTGTGCAGTCATTCCTCCAGTTGTGCTCTAGAGTGACTGTACAGAGAGCACTCCTATTGGACTGCATTACATACAAAATTAAAAAAAAAAAAAAAAAGATTTTTTCATAGCATTTAGGAAGAGACAAAATAAGTCATATCTGGAAGCTAGTAGATCATACATTACAATGCTCGGTGATTAATACAAGGAAAGACAAGCACTCTGATGCATATTATATTTAAATCCATGAAATTAAACAATGCTGTTCTAACTGGAAACCACTATACATATCTGTCAATATTTGTAAGGTTTTCCATCACTTCAAGATTTGTGTTAGTACACATGTAGCAAATGATTATAAATTTTTAGCACTTTAGCAAAGTGCTAAAGGGAAACTGTCCCCATGTTCTCCTTGACACCAAAACAAATGGCAAAATGCATTTAGGTAACATTAGCAGTTTAGAAGTGCTACTTTCATATTTACTATTTACAGTGAGTTTATTTTTGGAAGAATAACTATTCTAATTATAATTATTTAAGCAGATATAAAAATCTTAAATATAAAATGTTAAACTCTGCTGTTCAATCAATTATTTTACATAATTTAAATTAAAAACATTTTAAAGAATACATTCCCTATGTGGGGACACCTGTAACCCCCATCAGGCGCGTCCCCTGGTGGCAGATCAGGGAATGCTCGTCATAGTTTACTATGAAGGATAGGAGGGAAATAAAATACCTCCCGCAGACCAACAGGAGAGCACTTCCCTCATAGGCCGGTCTGGGGGCCTCGAAGGTGGCAGCCCCACCACCAGACTCGGGTACTGAAGGCTATTCCCCTGCACACCTTAAAATTTCACTCATTAAAAGAAATAACAAAGAGATAGCCGAACAACTGCCTAAATGGTTAACGACAAAGCGAGGAAAAAGGTACATGAGATACGGAACATGGAACGTTAAAAGTCTACATGGAAAAGAAAACGAATTAATAGATGAATTTAAAAAATCAAGATTGGATTTGCTAGCAGTCACAGAAACAAAAAAGAAAGGTCAAGGTTGCCAGAAAATGAAAGATGGGTATATACTTTTCTATTCAGGGGTAAACCCAAGAGAATGGGGAAAACAAGGGGTAGCTTGCATAATTAAACCAGATCTCAAAGAATATATTACTAAAAGGCAATTAATAAACGAAAGGTTGTTGACAATTACTATAGATTTTAAATCAGACAACCAAGTATTCACTGTAATTGTTGCATATGGTCCAAACGATAATGCCAATAAAGAAATTAAAGATGAATTCTTCGAACTCTTACAAAAAACAATTGAAGAAGTTCAAGGGCATATCATACTACTAGGAGACCTTAATGGCCGGGTAGGGAATCAAGTAGATGAAGAAACGTTGGGATCACAAGGAGAAATAACCCGAATAATAATGGAGAAAGAATAATAAATCTTTGCCTTACAAATAATTTAGTAATAGCGAATACTATGTTCAAGCATAAAGAAATCCATAAGTTTACCAGGGAAGAGCCCAATAAAAACGAAAAATCTATAATTGACTACACCATTATAAGCAGATCGTACTGGAAGTATACAAAAAATGCAAGAGTCTACAGAGGTCCTGAAATAGGCGGTGACCACTACTTATTAGTATTGGAAACAATCCATAAAATAAAAGTTGAAAAATGTAGAAAAAGTAGCAAGGAAATAAATGTTAAGATAAAGAACTACAAACTAAAGAAAGAAGAAACAGCCATTGAGTATAAAAGTAAAATAGAAGAGAAGATGAAAGAAGTAGAAAAAGAGATATATGAAGACCAAGATGTAGAAAACCTATGGTACAGGTTCAAAACACTTCTTCTAGAAACAAGCAAAGAAATTTGTGGTGTATCATTAAATAATAAACAGAAGAAACATAAAACACCCTGGTGGACTGAAGAACTAAAAGAAGAAATTAAAAAGAAAAAGCAATTATGGAAGAGATATATAACATCAAAGCTGCAGGTTGATAGAGGACTATACAACAACCAAAGAAATAAAGTTAAAACCTTAGTGAAAGCAGAGAAAAGACAATTCGGACATACTTTAGAACAAAATTTTAAAAGAAACCAAAAACTCTTCTATAATGTTTTAAGAAGAATGAGGTCAGAGAAAGAATGCTCCATAAAGTTTATCAAAAATAAGGATGGAAAGTTACTCACAAATTCTGAAGACATCATGGAAAGATGGAAACAGTAATTTCAAGAATTATTGGAAGATGCAGGACACGGAAAAAATAGAACCCTAAGAGCAAGAAGACACACAAGCAAAATAGAAGATCAGAGTGAAGAAATTCATGCAAATGAACTGTTAGCAGCAATAAATAAAATAAAACTGGGCAAATCAGCAGGCCATGACCAAATAACACCAGAAATGGTAAAGAATTTAGGAACGAAAGCCATAAAATTTCTTTTACACCTATTCAATGTTGTATGGAAAAAGAAAATTATTCCCAAAGACTGGGAAGTAGCTATAATAATCCATATATTTAAGAAAGGAGACAACTGCAAATGTGAAAACCATAGAGGAATTTCGCTTTTAAGCGTTCCAGGAAAATTATATACCCGCATTTTAGAAGCGAGGCTTAGGAATCAAATAGAGGACACACTGGATGAAATGCAATATGGCTTTCGAAAAAATAGAAGCACACAAGATCTTATCTTCAGTCTTAGACAAATATCAGAGAAAACATTGGAATATGGAAAAGAACTACATTCATGTTTTATAGATTTTGAAAAGGCCTTTGACCGAGTTCCCAGACACTTAATATGGCAAACATTAAAGAAAAACAAGATACAAGATAACTTGCCATACAAAGCCTCTACAAAAGTAATAGAAATTATGTAAGAACCTGTAATAATAGATCAAAAGAATTTGAAACAAATGTAGGAGTGAGGCAGGGCTGTATCCTCAGCCCTCTTCTCTTCATCATAGTAATGGATGAAATTTTAAAGGCATGCCAAACAAAAACAAAAAAGTTCCACCAAGGATACAGGAAACTGAAAGAAACCAGGATTTCGCACATGGCTTTTGCAGATGATGTAGTGATTTTAGCAAATACAGCTGAAGATCTGCAGTACAATATCAACATTTGGTATGAAGAAACAAAGAAAAGGAATATGACCATAAATATAAATAAAACTAAAACAATGATCATATCTAGAAACCAACAAAAACACCTAATAAAAATAGAGAATCACCAACTGGAACAAGTCCACTCCTTTAAATACTTGGGATCATATATACAATAAGATAGTAGACTAGACACAGAAATTAACAACAGGATAACAGGGGGAACAAAGCTATTCTATGCAATGAAAGGCCCACTCCTAGATAAGAAAGAAGTCACCGAAAATACCAAAATTGCAGTGTACCGTTCAGTGTTTCTACCAACATTAACATACAGTTGTGAGTCTTGGTGTTTAACAACAGGAAACACAAATAAACTGCAAACAATTGAAATGAAATATCTTAGGAAAGTGGCACAAAAAACAAGACTAGACCGAATAAGAAATCAAACCATAAGAGACAGTCTTCAAGTTGCACCTCTGAATCAATTCATAACACAAGCCCAAATGAGGTGGTTTGGACATCTTAATCGAATGGAAGAAGGAAGAATAGCAAAAACTGTATACGAAAGCCAGAAACATAGGCAGACCCAGGAAAGGTTGGCAAAAGGAAATTAAAGAAAAATTGGAAAAGAAGGGAATTAACTGGAAAGAAGCAAAACAACAAACCTTGGACAGGACGGCATGGAAATCTCTTTGGCAAAATCTCGAGCAAAATCCCGTAAAAGCATAAGAGATCATAGACGAAGAAGAAGAAGAAGAATACATTCTCTTGATAAATTCTCATTTTCACCTTTCTTCTTTATACAATAATAAATAATATATCTTAATGTTATGTTATGAATGGATACTTACCAAATAGTCTTCCTCACAATATGGCTTACCATCCATTGAATAAAAAGGCTTCCCATATAATTCCTTTTCTGTCAAAAAATAAATAAATAAAAACTTCAAAATATACTTTAAAATAAACTAATAAATCTTCTCTAATTAATTAATGGCAAATATTATCCCCATATTATATTATATATTATTATTAAGTGACACCTCCAGGGGAGTCCAAAGACTCATCGAGGGAGAAAGGGCACCTACTCTGCAGCGCTGTCTCCTCCACTCAATCCACCAACTACAACAAACTGCAACTACACCAATGGCATCTACCACCAACAACTACTAGTATTTTCACAACAATCACAAACATCCATGCCCATGGCGGGATTCAAACCTGCAGCCTTTTGGCTGGAGAGCAGATACACTAACCACTCGGCCAGCCAAGCCATTTATATATAATTTTATGTTAATTTACTTGATACATATTAGTATGTACAACTAATATGTATCAAAGTGTGTGTATGTGTTATTTACTTTTTTAATTTACCATTCGAAAACTACAATGCAGTTAATAACTGGAAATTAGAACAAGCATTGCATTCTATGACTGAACCACCCTCCATGAAAAACGCTTCCTTGTATCCTAATATCTTCTTGCAATTTGCAGCAATCTCACTTTCTTCTACATCTTTAAGGGAATGGGCAGTCTAATCTGGGCTCTATAAATGGAATCACCACTCTTATTTCTGCTGGTCAAAACAGTATTGCAGCAAATCTCTTGTTTGCTGTAATACTGTTAGTTGGCAATACTATCACCACCTATACAATACGTCCCCTAAATTTCAAATTTATTAATATTATTATTATTAATCTGGTAATCTCCATGGAGTCAACAAAATCATCGTGAGAGGCCCACTTCACCAGCAACACATCTATCATAATGAGCTTTGAAGTTATTTACACTACCTGCACGTACAAAGCACTCAGACAATGCATTCCACTCACTACCAACTCTGCACATAAAAAATCTATATCACCACATTTTTATACGTCTTGCAGGGATGGCCTCTCATTCTTTCCATCTTAACATCCATTCCTTTTATAATTTCTTCTGTATTAATCTGATAGAATCCCTTAACTAACTTGAAGATCTTTAATATCCCCTCTTTTTCTCCCACTCCCCAACCTCTGTAATTCACATTCTCTCAAATGCTCTTCATAACCAACATTCCAGAGTGATGATATCACTTTGGTTATTCATCTTTGGGTGCTCTCTAGTGTTCCCACATCACAAATTGACCATCACCTAAGATCTCCCCCTCTCACTTCCTCTGGTATAGCTCCTAAATTTCAAGACCTTATGTTTAGTTGCATTAAAGTGATATCCCCCCCCATTCATTTTACCTGACTAACTTATTCAAATCCTTTGCATCAGAACTATTACTAATAACCCTTACAAGTTTCACATCGTCTTCAAATGACTGAATATCTCCTTGCAATCCAGTTTCAATATCATGCAGCCTGCATGATGATGATTTAAAAAGTACAAAGGTCACAGTACTGAACCATGTGAAACCTTCCTATTCCTTGATACTGCTCAAGTATAATGACAATATGCAAAGAAATTGCCTCTGATGAGGCTGTTTAACTTAAGTCTAAGTCTTTACTAATAGCCGAGACTTACGACACCTAGAACAAAAATTATATTAAAGCAACTGATATAATCACAAGAAAGAACATATGATATGTTCTGTTTGAAAATATTGAAGGTAAGTTGAAGATATGTTCTTTCTTTTGGTTATATCATAACATAATTTTTGTTCTAGGTGTTTATCAGAACCCCCCCCCCCCCCCATTGTAACTTAAGTCTCAGCTCTGGTAAAGTCCCAAGGGAGTGGGATGGATGGAATTAAAATAGTTCCATTACATAAAAGAGACCTCAAAGTCTGCAGTAGCAAATAATAGACCATTCCACATTTTGATATTGGTGGTAAAGATAATGGAAAACTTGGACAACATGGAATTAAGAATATGATATTCTGGGGGGGGGGACAATATGGCAAGTGGTATACCACAAGGATCAGTGCTTGGTGTACTGTTATTCAATCTGTACATTAATGATATTGGGAAGGATTTGGCAAGTGACATACAGCTATTTGCTGATGATGCAAAGACAGGTAGAATAATCAGGAATGCTGCTGATATGCAGTACTTGCAGAATAATTTGAATAGGCTGGAATTGTGGGCATGAGAAAATGGATGTCAGTAAATGTAAAGTCATTCACTTCGGTGTGATTATATATCCAATGTCGTATTATATTGGTGGCATTACGCTAGAAGAAACTGATGAGGCTATGGATCTTGGAGTGTTAGATAGAAAGTTGAAGTTCAGGGGCCATGTGGCAAAGATAATAGCAATGCTGAAATGAATGTTCACATGGAAAGATAAGGATGTCATTTTGCATCTTTACAAGGCCTTGATAAGACCTCACTTGGACTATTGTGCACAGGTCGGGTCTCCTGGTTTCTATTGTGATTCTGATATATTGGAGAGAGTACAAAGGAGAGTGTTAAAAATGATATCAGGATTGTGGAATACTAAGTATGAAGACAGATTGAGAATTTGTAGACTGCAGACACTAGTAAACAGGAGAAAGAGGGATGATATGATTAAGACTTACAAACTTTTGAAAGGGTCATACAGGATTTCAACTGATGGAATTTTTCAATTTATGGTGGGTGGGGAAAGGACAAGAGGGTTGGAAGCTGAGAATGAAGGCAGCTAAGAAGGGGGGGGTAGATTTTTCTTTCAGAGGGTGGTGCATGATTGGAATGGACTGCCATTGGACGTTGTGAGTGCAAGTAGTGTGAATGAATTCAAGAATAAGTATGATAGCTGGTGTATGTAGTATGTGACCTCCCTCGATGAGTCCCTGACTACCTGGAGGTCTGTCTTAATAATAATAAACACATGCATATTAAAAAGAATTATAAAACTTGAGGAAAACTCACTTAAAAACTTAAATTAACGTAGAATTAAGTAGTATCATAGTCATTATCAGTACAAAATCACAGAATGACAATTAAATATTAACAGACAATTCTAAAAAGAACCACCTAAGTGGCTTATGTCTTCTTCTTGCATGCATCAATCTGAAGATGGGTTCATTATGGTTTCATAATGCCTTATTGAGTACCTTCCTTATTTCTTCATAGCTTTTAGCTCCACTTATTAAGTTCTTTATATAGGAGATTCTTGGTTTGTCTCTTGGCTTCTTCCCTTCTACTGCCCTCCCTCCATTATTTCTGTAACCAATCCCCCCCACCTCAGGTGATGTCCAATTAAGCTTTTTCTTCTCTTATTAATGTGATTCAGTAAATGCCCTTCCTGAATCATGATCAGGACCTTCATTACATCCAGCTAATTCTCATCATTATTATCAAGCACTAAAGTTCAAATGCCTCCAACTTTTGCCCTGCAGCCATGTAATGCTGTGCTCAATAAGTATGTTTACACCAGTCTCTTTTTTTTTAGTTGAATGCCGAGTCCTTTATTAGTACAAATGTTTCTTCTATTGTAGAATGCCTTTTTGCCCAAGCTTATTTTTGCTTTTATATCTGATTGGCTTTTTCCATCTTCTATGATGAAACTCCCAAGGTATTTAAGGAAGTTACCTGTGGTATTGAGTAGTTATTTATTTCCACATTTATTTTCATGGGATTCTCTTTATTTGTGGTTAGTAGTTTAGTTTTCTTATAATTAATGTTTAGGTTGTACTCTGTGAAAATTTCTTCCATCTTTGTTAAGGTGGATTTCAGTTTATCTTCATTGTCAGTGATAACTGCTATATCATCAGCAAATTGTAGCCAATTAATTCCAATTCTATTTATCTCAATATCTATTTCTATTAGTTCTGTTAATTTGTTTATTGCTTCATCAATGTAGAGATTAAAGTATTGGAGAAAGAGAATACCCTTGTCCTACATCTTTATGTATCATTGCTGTTTTTGTTTTGCTCTTTATTGTTTCTATTTGGGCTTCTTGGTACTTCTAGATATTAAATATGAGCCTTCTATCTATGTTTATTGTTTTTAAGATTTCAAACATTTTATTTTCCAGTCAAGACTATCAAAGGCTTTCTCCAGGCCAAGGGAAAAAAAAATCAGAACATTTTTATTCTTCTAAAATCTTTTTATGAATATTCTAAGGGCGAGGATTGCATCTCTTGGTACCCTCTTGTTTCCTGAACCCAAACTGATCAGTGACGATACATTCATCATCATCATCATCAAATAATTGCCATGTACCCTAAAGGGGTGTACATGATATGATAGTATTACAAGAAAAATTTACATCATTACTAACTTCCTATCTACAATTTTGCTCTAAATTACCTGTCAAGACTCCAACATTATCAGATCTTATATTTTTATCTTCTAAGGCACATTTACCATATCAATCTACCTATATCTTAGTCTTCCTCTTGGTCTTTTCCTGCTAACTTGGCAGAGGACACTTGTTTTGCTAATCTTCCCTCTCCCATTCTGTTTAAGTGAAAAACCACCTGAGATTAACTCTGCTAATGCATTCTTGGATGCTGACAACATCAAGTTCTTTCCAAACATCTCATCTCATCTTCCTTATACCCTCTTTTACCTTGCGGTGTCAAGGGTCCATTGATCATCGGACCTCACTCCGTTTACAGGATAAGGTGGTCAGCCTTATGCCCCGGTGTATACTATGGCCTGTAGTGTTGAGTTCTCAAGGCCAGTTTGCCTGCTTTGCAGGATGAAAAACCCCAGAATAAACTGGGGAAAAAACCCTGCTGTCCACGCCCAAGACTGGCTAACTTGGCTATGGCTGAGGAAGATCCTTCAACTCCTCACGTCACCGACGGGAATCGAACCTAGGACACTCCTTCCCCAGGCATATGGTTGCGAAGCGCATAGCCTAACATTTTTTAGCCTATCATTTCCTAACATCATCATTTTTAATATGATATTACCATTGATGCCAACTATTCATGCCTCTAATCTTTCTCAGAACTCTCATATCTGTGGTCCCTAGTCTTTGGACATTTTACTTCTGACCCAGCTCTGAGATCCATAAGTTAAAACTGGTTTGAACACTGTCTTGTATATAGCTAACTTAGTGTTTTGACTAATTTCTCTCTTATTCCATATAAATTTATTCAATTGACTTCCTATCATAGTTTAGTTTTTGTTGATCCCATTGTCTATTTCCATATTTAATTTACCATCTTCACTAAAAATCATGCCTAAGTAGCTGAAATGTTTTACTTGTTCTATAGGTTCTCCATTCACAATGCAGTTGATATTTTCAATGCTTCTGTCTATTTTCACTTTGTCTTGTTACTGCTGAGATTCATGACATTCAATTACAACAGTTATTCAATTTAGTCAGGGAATCTTGCAGATTTCTAGTGGATTTATTTAGAAGTATAACATTGTCCACATAAAGCAAGGCGCTGAGATTAACATCTCCAATTTTGATATCAGGTTTAATACCACTTTCCTTCATAATGTGATCTATATAGATAATGAATAACAGAGGAGATAATGTACATTCTTGTCTAACACCAGATTTAACATTAAACCATCTTCCTGTGCTTCCTTAAATTCTAGCTGCTGACTTACAACTCAAATAAAGACTAAATATTGCTTGATATAACTATAGTGTTTTGAATAGCTTCTCTCTTGGCACTCTTGTCATATGCCTTTTCCAGATCTACAAAACTTAAATACAGATCTTTGTTATATTTTCATGATTTCTCAACCATTTGTTGTAAAGTGAAAATCTGATCCTGACAGCCTCTATTTGGCCTGAATCCAGCTTCTTCTTCACCAAGCTTTTCTTCCACAATCCTTCAACCGTTTCTCAAGTATACTTGAGTAAATCTTGCCAGGAACACTTAGTAGAGAAATACCTCTGTAATTCTCACTTTCAGTTTTATTTCCCTTTTTATATATGGGTACTATGAGACCTCTACTCCAATCATCCGGAATTCATCCCTCTCCAGGCTTTCTGAGTTATGCAGTGCAGCCACTGTAAGACTCTTATACCACCATACTTCAGCATTTCTGGTCGAATATCATCTACTCCTGCTGCCTTTCCACATTTCAGACTTCTGATGGCTTTTCTACTTCAAGTACAGATATATATTCCTGACTGCATGCCTGGTCAGTGTTTTTTACCACTGTGCTGTCATCACTTCTTGTTTCATTTAGCAATTTTTCAAAGGTAATTACTCCATACATCAAGGATATCTTTTTCAGCAATTTTCATATCACCTTTATCAACTTTAATTCCTTTTACAGCACTCTTTCCTCCATTTCTGAGCTTTTTCAATAGCTTCCAGAATATTTTGCCATGTTCTTACCATGTCTTTTGTTTTTTTTTCCCTCAGTGTTTAGCTTTCTTACATTTGTCTCTGTATTCTCTAAGAGCACAAGCTGATTTATTTGCCAGGGACTTTTCATATGCTTTCTTCTTTTCCTTCACAGCCTCTTTAACTTCCTAACTCAATAATTCTGATTTTTCTATCTTTGCCGCCAACCTCACCTCATGCCTCTCTGGTTGAAACAATCAATGTTTTCTTCAGAGCTTGCCACTGAATCTCCAAGGTTTGATTCCTGTTCTCAAACTCTGAATTTTTCTTGAATATGTTTGTATATTTCAGTCTTCAGTTCACATCAGAGCTGCTCAACTTTTATTTACTTTAAAACTTTCTCACATGTTCTTCTTTTCAAATCCAATTTTATTCTGATATATTCTTCAGCCTTATTTGTTAATCATTTTTGTATAACTTTTAGTATTATTTTTGAAGCATGTGATATGAGACTTATTGTTGGATGATTTTCACACTTGTGTGCATATTTTAGAAATGGGAATGACAGAGCATTATGTAAAGTCTTTGGTAAAGTACACATATATATATATATATATATCCTTTGTGATCTTGAATAAGTATGATTTAGTCATATTTCCTGAATATTTTATTAATTCTGAGGGAATGTTATCAATGACTGGTGCCTTGCTAGAAGACAGTTTGTTTAGTGCCCATTCAAATTCATCTTGTAATGTGGTTGGGTAAATTTCTTAAGAATCAAGCCTTGTTTCATCTTTCATGGCTTCGTTATCTAGATCTTTTTCTTTAAAAAGTTCTTCTAGGTATTCCTTCCAATTTTCAGAAATTTCTTCCTTATCTATAAGAATGCTCCCATGTTTATTTTTAATAACCATGCTTCTTGCTTTGTTCTGCTAGCTCATTCCTTTTATTATATTATATATGGGCATAAAAACGCTTGTTTTAATAACTTTCCTCTCCCATTCTGTTTAAATGACAACATCATCTGAGGTTAGCTCTGATCACATACACACACATCAGAATGCTAACAACAAGTTCCATGTTAATATTCTCATTTTTTAATATGATTAATATCCCATTATTGAATCCTGTAATCCATTTCAGAACTATCATATCTGCGATGTCCATGCTTTGATTAAATGTTTTATTTCTAACCCAGCTCTCAGATCAATAATTTAAAATTGGAATTAACCATGGATGGGAAATTGAAAAAATATAATGATTTAAGTTTTGATTCAATTTCAGTTTCAGATCCAAGTATTTTTTTTCTTCAGATTTTTATGTGTGTGTGTGTGTGTGTGTGTATATGTATATATATGTGTGTATATATATATATTATTTTTGTCCGCATGGTTAGCCTAGTGGCTGTGCGCTTCACAACTACATGCCTGAGGAAGGAGTGTCCTAGGATCAATTCTTGTCAGTGAAGTGAGGAGCTGAAGGATCTTCCTCAGCCATAGCCAAGTTAGCCAGTATTGGGCATTGACAGTAGGGGGTTTTCCCCCAGTTTATCCTAGGGTTTTTCATCCTGCAAAGCAGGCAAATAGGCCTTGAGCACTCAATACTACAGGACATAGGATACACCGGGAAGTAGGACTGACCACCTTATCCTGTGAACAGTTTGAGTCTGATGATTAATAAACCCTCGATACCACAAGGTAAAAGAGGGTAAAAAGAAAATGAGATGAGATATATTATTTTTGATATCTATTATGAATTGATTCTGCTTTTTCATTTGAAATAAAATAGCTGTCCTGCTATGAGATATATAAATGTATTTATTTATATATCTTGTAAATATATTTATTAAAATCCAAGAGTAAGATGTGACTCTTTTGCATTATTTCAAGAGCGGCTCAAATTCCACCTTACTGCACTGATGTATGTTGATTAGAGTGGCAAACTTCAGATTGTGAAGTTCAAAGTTCAAAACCTGAACAGGATGCTCTTGTGGCAGTACCAACACTGACTATTTACTAGGTGATTAGTCACAGACTTTGGTTGGGTGAGGCTTGAATGTAATGCTGGAATGTGGTAGGAAAGATATAGATAAAAAAAATAATAATAATAAAAAAATGAAATCGACAGAAGTACCAAAAAATTAAATTACTTGTATTTTTTTTTTTTAGTGTGTTTAGATTAAGCCCGTACACCCTTTGAGGGTACATGGCAGGAATTTGATGATGATGATGATTAAGTTCGCAGATACTTGCACTGATATGAACTAATTTTTGTGGAAGTTGATTTATAAAAATAAATAGTTATTTATAAAAATAAAAAATATGAAGTGAGAAAGGTAACTTACTGCAATAAGTGCAAATGAAACATTCAGAGTGAAATAACTGGTCCATTGCTCGACAACCTCGTTCCACAACTTTTTTTCCACATTTCACACACATGCCTAAAATATCAAATTACATTTTAAAACCATTATAAGTATTCTAATTTAAATTGTTCACAGTGCTGTCACTGACGTTGTATTATCATCTCTATTTACATACATACTAACATCTAAAAAAATTACTGTACATTATGAATAAAAATATAGTTTGCTAAATAAAAATCAGAATGACAGCATTACCATAGACCATATGAAATAAAATACTAAAATCTGAGAACTACTGAAAAGCTTTGAAAGGTTTTCAGTAGTTTCCCTCATCACCTTGAAGATCAGTGATTAAATCTATGCAAAATTCAGTGGAGAGATAGTATCAAAATGATAAGTATGATCACTTTAAACTAGGATGATCTTGGAAAGATGCAAGCTTTGGTATTTGGAAAAAAAGTGTAACAAAACACAATCTTATCACTGATTAAAATGTAAATTTCTGCTTTATATAATAGCTTTAAAGTCTGATTATACTGAAGGGATGCTCCTATCTGTTAAAGTTTTGAAAGATTAACATTAAGTTAGACCTACATCCAATTATAATGGATTGCATCTTCTCAAGCACAGGTCGCAAACTGCTCATTCTCTTTTCTTGTAATTTCAGTGAAACTTGCAGACACAACTTACTAAGATAGGTATATGCATAACACAGTAATAACAAGCAATTACTTGATTAACTGCAATAGATCTACAATTGCTTAAAAGGCTGCTACTACTACAGAGTTTCTTAAAATATAAGGTTTATTTTATAGAATGACATAACAACATCTCATACATTTATGTTGACTTCTGTTTGTAAGATAGTGCTTAAACACCAGTATGACTAGGTACATATATTAATTAGAACTGGGTAGTTACTTTTGTTGAGTTTTGATTTCATAGTGCCCATCACTGAACAAGACAATTTGTGTTATTCATCCTCTGCCAGTGTAACATCATTTGTCATTAATCTAGAATGAGTGTCAGAAAAGAGGGAAAAAGACAGAAGAGAACACTGTGATTAAGGATAAGAATAATGCAGATGTGAATGTATATTTGGCAATGGATAGTGTGATAGAGGATAAGAATAGGACAGTAGCAAGAGTAATAATGATGGATGCATACTTGGTGGAGAGCAATAAATGCATAGAAATGAATGCTAGATCCTTGGAAGGAGAGGTAGTAGTAGTGATGAATAATAATAAAAAAAAAGTGAATGCATGATTACTGAGATTAAGAGGAGGAATAAAAAGATTAGGAGATATGAAGAAAAGTTAGCTGATGTCAGAACAAGAAGAAGTGACAGGGAGTAAAGAGAGTAAGACAGGAATACAGGAAGTGAGAACAAAACAAGAGAATTTGTGATAAAAAAAAAGTGAAGAATACCATTGTAAGAAGAATGAGCAAGGTTGTGAGGAGTATACTGCATGAATATTTGATGGATCAACAAAGAAAAGAGAAGAGAATGTGAGGAGAGCTTGTCTGGAAGAAATGAGAAAATGCAATTATGGTAATGAAGAGAGGTCAGAATGCTATCATATGATAGCGATAGTTATCCAAAATGACCTAAGAGAAAGTGCGAATTGAGTTGTAAAAGATATGAGAGCAATGGAGTCTGTGTCTGTAGCAGGAGTATATGGGGAAATGATAGTGAGAGGATTGCTTTGGTATGACATTAAATGGAATAGGTAGTTATAATGAATGGTATCAGTGGTGCACCCAGGGAGGGGGCTAAGGGGCCCTGGCCCCCCAAAAGAAAAAGGAAAAAAAAACACTAGAGAATTTTTTAAAATCTTCTCCTAACTAAAATTCATTTTTTTTATTTATGTTGTGTCTTCTATTTATACTTATGAATTAGTGGTCACATAAGGTGGGATTACCCTATAGCTTTTGGGAATCACTGCCGCTGTGAACGCAGGGCGAACGAAACAGTGCTCAGGTGGACCGAGCGCAACTTCTTTGTCTGAGCTGGGACAGAGGAGATCGCTGGTATCATGCATTGGCAATCACTGCAGATGCTCAGTCATAGGTCATATGCAATGCGTAGTGTGTATTTTCAAATCGTCTACTCAACTCGCCCCCCACCTCCAAGATTAAATCCTGAGTACACCACTGAATGGTATCATAGTGAAGCTGTGTAAGAAAGTAATTTGGAATACTTGGATGACTGCACACAGTCATCCAAGTCATCCATGTTTAAAAGCAACCATGCATTTTATGCATGGTTGATTTAAACAAATAGGGATGCAAGCATTTGAAGAGATGGCTATTCTGTAAATGAACCGAGTGACTCACATGAGAAACTGTGTCTTGGTTAATTGTAAACGTATGACTTGAAACACAGATGAGTGAAATGAATGAAAGCTATACTGGATATGGTTCCTCCTCCCAGCATTTGCTTTGTCTATATGTAAATACCAGGAATATCAGAAATAAAGATGAACTTATGATCTTGGCAGATTTAGCCTCCCTAAATATTACTGATATTAGTATAACATAATTGATAGATTTCCTGACAGGAACAGAATTTGAAAGATGGAGCACATTTCAAGAGAACAAGAAGTAAAAAATGGTCATCATCATCATCATGTGTATCAAAGATTTAGGCCTAGCATGGCCTATTCCAGCCTTAGAAGTCATCGTTGAATCGTTTAAGAGGACGTCCTAGTTTTCTTTTTCCTAATGGCTTGTACTTTAAGGCTTGTTTTGGTAATCTTTTTGTTTTCATTCTTTGAACGTGTTCCATCCATTTATGTTTATATTTTTTAATTTTTTCTATTACTGGTTCTTGGTTTAATTCTTTCATAATTTCTTCATTTCTTTTGTGATCAAATAGGGTATACTTTGCAGTTTTTCTCATAAACTTCATTTCTGCTGTTATTAATCTTTGTTTGTCTTTTTGTCCAGATTTTTGCTTCCATACATTAAGACTAGTAGGGCTAATGTATTGTATACTTTTAGTCTAGTTTGCTTTTGAACTAGGTTTGGTTTAAATATAGAGTTAATTACACCTGTTATTTTTAAATATTTTGCAATTTTTACATTTATATCTTTTTCATTTTCATATGTGATCATACATCCTATGTAGTTAAATGCATTCACCTGTTCTAAGTTATTGTTATTTGTTACTATTTTAGTTCTTGCTGGATCTTGTCCTTTAAAGGCCATAGTTTTTGATTTTTCTGTTGATATTATCATACCATAATCTTTGGCTATCTCATTTAGATCTAAAATAGCTTTCTGTAAGTTATCTTCAGAATTTGTAATTATTATTTGGTCGTCGGCAAAAAGGAGAGTGTTCAAGTTCACTTTAGGAGAAAGTTTAATTCCTTGATGTAAATTTTTATTCCATTTTATTATTGTTTCATTTAAGTAAATATTAAAAAGAGTTGCTGAGAGGGGACATGTTGGACTCCTTGGTTTATCTCTCTCATATATGATAGCTCATGATTTAATCTTATTTGTATTTGATTATTTTCATATATACTTGTGATAGCTTTTAGGATATTATTTGGTATTTGTCTTTCTTTTAATATGTTAAATAACATGTTTCTTTTAACTTTGTCACATGCTTTTTCAAAGTCAATAAATCCAATATGTGTTTGTAAATTGTATTCTCTTCTTTTCTCTATTATTAATTTTAGGCAAAAGGCCAGGTCTATACATGATCGTCCTTTTCTAAATCCATTCTGTACTTTTAAAATAAAGTTTTCGGAATATTTCATTAGGATGGAAAGAATAGGATATTGTAGTGTGAAAAAATATTTAAACAAATTAGTTTACCAAGTGTAAAGTAGATAATCATTGTGGGAGATTTTAAATATGATAATTTAAACTGCAGGTGAGTTAGCTGATTTCATACAGAGGTTGCAGGATTTTTTCTGTTGGAAACTAAAGTTTATCTTCATTTTCTGCCTAAAGACAAATCGGTCTTGAGAAAACATGCAGTTTACAGACAAAAAATACTAGTAGTAGTGGTAGCAGCCAACAGATGGCATTGATGTAGATGATGATGGTAGTTGTGGTTCACTGTAGAGTAGGTGCCCTCCCTCAAGTCTTTGGACTCCTTGGAGGTGTCATGTAATAATAATAATAATAATAATAATAATAATAATAATAATAATAATAATAAAGGGAACAAAATGGATAATAAGGAAACTAAATTTCAGAAATTTTTGAGGGACCATGATCTGAGACATGTAGCTAAGAGAATATGAAGATCAAGAAGCTTGAATTTGGTCACAGCATCAGAGACAACCATGACTGAGATGCCATCCGAGCTTCCAGCTGGTGAGAATAATTATGTTCTTGAATGAAGGTTTGAATGAATGAGAAATTATGTCATTTCGAAAATCAAGGGTCTTCATCAATTTTCTGATATGCACCCTCAAAGAGTGTTCAGGCTGCTATGACAGCACTACATGATTAAATTTACATTATTATTAATCTCCTATCCACAAGTTTCCTCCAAATTAGTCTAGTACAAGGGATGTCCAGAAAGTAAGTTCCGTTTTCAAATATTTTCACTGCAGCATTGTGATCACAGTGGTGCACATGTGTGCTGAGTTAGTTGATTCGTTAGCAAGGCGTTGGTGCCATTTTCAGACATTCTTGCAGTGCATACGCTTCTTGGTGTGTTTATAATGTCTAAGAAAATCGAATCACCCACCAGATGTAAAATCAAATTGCCTGCCAATCAAATTGCATGTGAAATTATGTCAGTTATCCGTTTCTTGAATGTGAGGAACATTAACGCAGCTGAAATTTATTGACAAATTATTGAAATTTATGGAGAACATGCAATGAGTGATTCAATGGTAAGAAGATGGGAAAGACTTTTTAATGAAGGAAGGACAGGTGTGCACGATGAAGAACGGAGTGGGCGATCATCTTTAGTGACTGCTGATTTGGTGTGTTCAGTTGAAGAGAAGATTCGACAGAATAGGGGGATTCACTATGACATCACTCTCACTGCAATTTCCAGAAGTTTCACGCTCATGTCTTCATGAAATTGTGTCGGAGAAACTGAATTATCATAAATTGTGTGCACACTCAGTGCCCAAATTGCTTACATAACAACACAAAGTGAATCGGCTGGGCAGTGAGGTGGAATTTTTGACATGCTACCATGAGGATGGCGATGCTTTCCTGAGAAAGCTTGTCACCAGGGATGAAACTTGGGTGTCGCACGCAACCCTGAATCCAAACAACAGTCCATGGAGTGGAAGCACACCTCATCACCAGTCAAGATGAAATTGAAGACAATGTTTACCACTCAGAAAATCATGTGCACTGTGTTTTGGGACAGACAAGGAATTTTGCTGGTAGACTTCTTTGGTCAATGCTCTACAATCAACGTGAGTATGTACTGCCAAACCCTTAAGAAACTGTGTTGTGCAATCCAGAATAAACGACGTGGCATGCTTACCAGAGGCGTTGTTTTGATTCATGATAACACCCACCCACACAAGGATGGCATAAGATAACAACTTCTCACCACCTGGGAACAATTCCATCATCCTCCCCATATAGTCCTGACCTCGCACCAAGCAACTTTCACCTGTTCAGACATCTGAAATCTTTCCTTGGTGGGCAGCGGTTTCAAGACAATGAGGTTAAAGAAGCATCTATATTTTTGTTTCTCTGACAGCCCATCGGAACTTACTTTCTGGATGTCCTTTGTACTTGCCAGCACTCTAATATTGTCATGTCTAACATTTTGTGCTTTAAAGGCACTTCTGATTGAATCAATCTGCCTAGACCTTGGTTTTCATCTGGATCTCTTTCCTGTCATCTTGGCATAAAACACCTGTTTTTGCTAACCTTTTCTCACCCATTCTATTTAAGTGGCAATACTACCTTAGGTTAGCTCTGCTTCTAGAATTCTTGAGGGACAAATGTCTTAGGCAACAGAGGGAACAAGAGGGTCAAGAGTTTTGGATTTGGTTATAGCATCAGAAGAGCTGATAATTACTGCTTATGATAAGTGACAACCTATGTCCACTAAGAGTGGAGGCTTTGGAAGGCTGTGACACTAATGATTTTGAAAGCATATGGTGTGAGGTAGAGGTGGGCAAGACAGGATATTTAGTGGGGTGTTGCTACAGACCAAGGAGATGTTGAGACAGTTGAGTATGGCAAGTGCAAGAAGAACGAATGTTATGAGAGATTTTAACTACAGCAGTATAGATTGGGGAAAGGAAGATGCATGTAGCAATAAGGGAATGGAATTTCTAGAATTCTTGAGGGACAAATGTCTTGGGCAACAGAGGGAACAAGAGTTTTGGATTTGGTTATAGCATCAGAAGAGCTGATAATAACTGAGATGACATCTCTCCCACCAGTTGGAGAGAGTGATCATATGGTTTTGACTTGGAAAATGAATAGACATGCAGGAGAATCAAAGAGACGAGAACGTATGTGGAATTATAAAGCAGGTGATTATAATAGTCTTAGACATCAACTTGGGGAAGTTTCGTGGAGGGAGGAATTGGAAGGCCAGGATATGATTAGTGCTTGGGAAATTGTGAAGGAATATTTGTTAGCAACAATGGTGAGCTGTATTCCACGAGTGAAGAAGAGGACACAATTTGGAGTAAAGTGGATGACAAACAATATTAAACAGGAGCTACATGCCAAAAAGAGGCTATGGAAGAGATATAAGGAGACAGGTGAAGAGAAGATGCACGAGGAATATAAGACACAGGCCAGAAGAATGACTAGTATTGTATGGAAGGCAAAACTGGAATATGAGAAAAGATTGGCCCTTAGATCCAAGGAAAATCCTAGGGAATTTTTTAGCTATGTGGCCAGTAGGAGGAGAAATGACTGTGGAAGAATGACACTGTGGGATAAAAATGGGAATAGAGTGACTGATGCAGAGGACATAGTGGAATTGTTCAATGAGCACTTTATTTGGAGTATTTCATCCTGGAGGAGTAAATTTGAATACTAGAGGGATAGAGCAGGTTCGAGGTGCAGGAGGAGAGTGTGTTCCACATACTGAGTACTCTGGGTGTCAGTAAAACTGTCGTACTGGATGGTATTTCACCACGAGTTTTAAGAGAATGTGCTAAGGAACTGACAGTGCCTTTGACCTGGCTTTTTAATGAAAGTCTGGCTGCAGGAAAGGTGTCCATGGAATGGAAGGAAGGTAAGATACCATTGCATAATGGCGGTAGCAGACTGGAAGTGTCTAATTAAAGTTCAGTTTGTGTGTCATCAGAAGTTAGTAAGATTTTGGAGAAAGTAGTGAGGGACAATATACAGCATTCGGCAGATGAAGGTAATGTTATCAGTGAGAGTCAACATGGATTGGTGAAGGGGCACTCTTGTTTTGGCAATATGCTAGCCTTTTATGATAAAGTTACAAGAGCATTAGATGAAGGAAAGGCATATACTGCCATTTTCCTAGACTTAGCAAAGGCATTTGACAGGGTGCCACATACTAAGTTGATATTCAATATCAAAGAGGCAGAAGGTTACAAGTGGGATTTCACAGGGTTCAGTACTGGGACCTATATTGTTTAACCTTTATATCAATGACATTGTCCATGGATTGCAAGGGGATATTTGGTTGTTTGCAGATAATGCGAAGCTGGGAAGGGTTATTAGTAATAATGCAGATGTGGTAGCCCTGCAAGAGGATTTCAATAAGCTAGCTAGATGGGCAAATGAATGGGGGTGCCAGTTTAATGTAGCAAAATGTAAGGTCTTGAGGTTTGGGACACTGCATACTCTATGGGAGGAGTTAAACTGGAGGAAGCAGGATAGACAAGAGATCTGGATTTGATGATCAATAGAAACCTGAAATTTAGGGGACATATTGCAAATATAGGGAAAGTAATGCAGAGGATTGCTGCAATAATGAGAAGGACACTGACTTGCCGAGATAAAATGGTTATCATTCCGTTGTATAAGCTCTGATCAGACCACACTTAGACTATTGTTCTCAGATATGGTCCCCAGGATTTGAAGGGGATAAATTAACTATGGAAAGGGTACAAAGGCGGATAACAAAGATGGTGTCGGGACTGTACAATGTTAGTTATGAGGATCGGCTGAGGGAGTGTGGACTGCAGAGTTTGGTGGATAGAAGAAGGAGGGGTGATATGATTGAGACTTTTAAACTGTTGAGAGGTGGTTACAGGGTTGACACTGGGGAGTTCTTTCGCTTGGTTGAATAGTTACGAAAGGAAACTGTGAGAAAGAGGATGAGGAGTGGTTGAACAATGGAATGCATTACCTGATGGAGTGGTGAGAGCGAGAACGATCAATACATTTAATGAGTGGTATGATAGACTTTGTGTTTCCTAGGAGGGACCTCCTTCGATGAGTCTTGCTAGACTTGTGTTTCTTAGAAAGGACCTCCTACGATGAGTCTTTTGACTCCATAGAGGCCTGAATAATAATAATAATAATAATAATAATAATACATCGGAACTATAAGAGCTCTAATTCATCTGTAATTTGCCTTTTGACCATTCCCTTGGAATTATGCAGTGTAGCCACTGTAAAACTTTTATACCTCCATACTTAAGCATTTCTGGTTGAATATGATTAACTCCAGCTGCCTATCCACATTTCAAGTTTTTGATGGCTTTTTTTACCTCAAGTATTATACTCCTCTTTGCATTCCTCTTGAAAAATGATTAGTATGTTTTGTCACTGCTTGGTTCATTTAACATTCCTTTCAGAGTAATTACTTCAGGCATCTAGGATATCCTTATCTTCACTTTTCATATCACCTTTATCATCTTCGATTCCTTTTACAGTACTCTTTCCACCATTTCTATGCTTCTTCAATAGCCTCCAGAACAGGTCACTTCCTGATATTTATTTTCTGTATTCTCACCAGTCTTCCCATTACTTTTGTTTAGCTACTTTTACACACAGCTTAGCTCTCTTACATTTTTCTGTGTATTCTTTTAGGACCATCCAGATGGATGTTGTGGCGCCAGATGTGATACTGACCAATGCGATGACCTTTAGGTGAACTAAAGGAGCTTTGAATATTACAGAACCTTAACGGAGTGCTTAAGGGTCAAAGCTGTATAACTGAGAGGAGACCTCCACATAGCCTTTAAAGGAATGCAGAGAACCAACCAGGGCTTCTGACCTACTATCCAATCCTCACCTTCTCGTGGTGCACCCTGCTGGGTATCTACTTGGATACTGAACGAACGAGGATGGGCTGGCAATTTGAGATTTAGCCGACCAAATTTTATTCTTACTGGTTAAACCAAAATAAAAAAAGATGGTATAACATGACAAAATTTCATGCCGGCTGGTGGCATCGCCCAGTTAAACAAGGCTCCATTGTTTTCACCAGGGAACCAGGGCTAACAGCGAAACGTCTGAAACCAAATCTGGAACAAATCTGAAAACAAACCCCAACTCAACATCACCAGAATTAAAGATCGGTACTATCAACATAAGAAGCCTGAGTGACAAAGAAATGGAGCTAGCTGAGGAATTAGATAAGTACCAGATCGACATAATAGGGGTGACTGAAACAAAAAAGACAAAAACTGGTGAGATCTTTCTGAGCAATAAATACAAAATATTATATTAAGGCAATGACAATCAAGGAAAAGAAGGAGTGGCCATAGTATTCAACACAAAATACGAGGCTAATCTTCTTGAATGGCAGTCAGTCTCAAGTAGAGTAATGTGGGCAAATATGAAAATGGAGAACTGGACAATGAGACTTATTTGTGCCTATGGTCCCACAGAAGGTCCTACTAAGGTAGAAGTGGAGGAATTTTTTGAGGCTTTAGAAAAAGCAACTGACACAATGAAAAAGGAAAAGTTGGTCCTTGTTGGGGAACTAAATAGCAGAGTTAGGAAATGATTGTGAGACATACAAAAATATTCTGGGAAAATTTGGAGAAAAGACAAAGCTAATAATAATGGCAAATATCTGTTGGATTTCTGCTCGGACATGAACTGGTTATTACTAACACCATGTTCCAACATAAAAATGTGCACAAATTCACATGGAGAGAAGAGGCAAGGAATAAGAAAAGACTATGTTATTGTTGATAGTGATGCTTTCTCCCTGGAAGTGGAAGTGATCACTATTTAGTCTTGAGCAGGATAAAATTGAACTTCATATTGAAAAGAATAACATGCAAGAAAGTTTTAAAGCGAATAAAAGTTGAGCAGCTTTCAGATATGAACTGTAGACTAAAATACACAAAGATTATTGAAGAAAAAATGAAAGAGTTTGAGAACAAGAACCAAACCTTGGAGATTCAGTGGCAAGCCTTGAAGTAAACCCTGATTGATTCAACCAGAGATGCATGGGGTGAGGTAGTCTGCAAGGACAGAAAAATCAGAACATCCTGGTGGACAAAGGAACTGAAAGAGGCAGTGAAGGAAAAGAAGAAAGCATATCAAAAGTTCCTGTCAAATAAGTCAGCCTGTGCTCTTAGAGAATACAGAGACAAATGCAAGAATGCTAAACACTGTGTAAAACTAGCTAAACAAAAGTCATGGGAGGACTTTGGTAAGAATATAGAAAATAAATATCAAGAAGGTGTCAAAATATTCTGGAGGTTGTTGAAGAAGCTTTGGAATGGAGGAAAAAGTGCTGTAAAAGGAGTTAGAGATGATAAAGGTGACATGAAAACAGGAGAAAAAAAAGATATCCTTGAAGTATGGAGTAATTACTTTGAAAAACTGCTAAATGAAACAAGCAGTGATGATAGCACAGTGGTAAAAAACACTGACCAGACATGCAGTCAGGAATACATATCCATACTTGAAGTAGAAAAAGTCATCAAAGGCTTGAAATGTGGAAAGGCAGTAGGAGTAGATGATATTCGACCAGAAATGCTGAAGTACGGTGGTATAAGAGTCTTACAGTGGCTGCACTGCATAATTCAGAAAGCCTGGACAGAGGGATGAATTCCCGATGATTGGAGTAGAGCTCTCATAGTACCCATATATAAAAAGGGAAATAAAACTGAATGTGAGAATTACAGAGGTATTTCCCTACTGAGTGTTCCTGGCAAGATACTTGAGAAACGGTTGAGAAGAATTGTGAAAGAAAAGCTTGGTGAAGAACAAGTTGGATTCAGGCCAAATAGAGGCTGTCAGGATCAGATCTTCACTTTATGACAAATAGTCGAGAAAGCATGGGAATATAACAAAGATCTGTATTTAAGTTTTGTTGATTTGGAAAAGGCATATGACAAGAGTGCCAAGAGAGAAGCTATTCAAAACACTATAGTTATATCAAGCAATATTTAGTCTTTATTTGAGTTGTAAGTCAGCAGCTAGAATTGAAGGAAGTACAGGAAGATGGTTTAATGTTAAATCTGGTGTGAGACAAGGATTTACATTATCCCCTCTGTTATTCATTATCTATATGGGTCACATTATGAAGGAAAGTGGTATTAAACATGATATCAAAATTGGAGATGTTAATGTCAGCTCTTTGCTTTATGCGGATAATGTTATACCTCTAAATAAATCCGCTACAAGTCTGCAAGATTCCCTGACTAAATTGAATAACTGTTGTAATAGATATGGTATGAAGGTCAGCAATAAAAAGACAAAGACAATGAAAATAGGCAGAATCATTGAAAATGTCAAGTGTGTTGTAAATGGAGAACCTGTGGAACAAGTAAAACATTTCAGCTACTTAAACACGATTTTTACTGAAGATGGTAAATTAAATATAGAAATAGACAACAGAATCAGCAAAGCTGGAATGGTGGGAAGTCAATTGAATAAATTCATATGGAATAAGAGAGAAATTAGTCAAAACACTAAATTAGCTATATACAAGACGGTGTTCAAACCAGTTTTAACTTATGGATCTGAGAGCTAGGTCAGAAGTAAAACACTTGACCAAAGACTAGAGACCGCAGATATGAGAGTCCTGAGAAAGATTATAGGCATGAACAGATGGCATCAATGGCAATTATTAGGAAATAACAGATATTAGGAAAGAACTTGTCATTGTCAGCATCCAGGAATTCATTAGCAGAGCTAATCTCGGGTGGTATGGTCACTTAAACAGAATGGGCGAAGAAAGATTAGCAAAAGAAGTGTTCTCTGCCAGGTTGGCAGCAAAACTGGAGATTTTTGCTGCCAACATAATTCTTGCCACCTATATCTTGGTCGTCCTCTGGGAGACAAAGATATAGGTGGATTGATACGGTACAAAGTGCCTTAGACGATAGATATATAAGATCTGATAATGTTGGAGTCTTGACAAGTAACAGACTGATTTGGAGGAAAATTGTAGAATGGAAGTTAGTAATGATGTAATTTTTTTCATGTAGTACTATCATATCCTGTACATCCCTCGAGGGTACATGGTAGGAATTTGATGATGATAATGCAAGTACACTTGTGGGATTAGATGGGATATCAGCCCATGTATTATGAGAATGTGCAAAGAAACTAACAGGTCCTTTGATAAAGTTGTTTAATTTAAATTAGCTCTGGATAAGTGCCTGAGGAGTGGGAAAGGGGACAAAATAATTTCAATGAATAAAAGAGGCTCAAAGAGTGTGAGAGAGAGAGAGGTAGAAATTACAAATCATTCAGTAACTTGGAAGTGGCGGTTAAGATATTAGAGAGAATGTTAAAAAGGCAGAAATAAGTAATAAGTAGATAGGAATATGGTACTCCATTAGGGGGGGGGAAACATGGTTTTATAAAAGGTAGATCATACCTCAGTAACTTGCTCACTTTTTTATAATAAGGTGACGACTGATTTGGATATAGAAAATGGCTACACAGTGACAGACCACAGACCTTTTTTCATACCATATGATACCACATGGAACACTGTTACAGAAACTAGAAAAATGGGGTTGGATATGAAGCTGATAATAATTAATATATCACAGGGCTCTTTACTTGGGGGGCCACTACTATTTAATTTGTATATCAATAATATAGGAAATGATGATGATGATGGTTTATCCATTCAGTCATGTCTGACTATTGGTGACTTTGTAGGCAAGTGTTTCTTGCCACAAAATGTTCTGGTGATATTCTTTTTACAGAGTAGTGCACCATTGCTTTCCCCAACCCTCACTATTTTTATCCAGGCTTGGGACCAGAATATAGCTGAAGAATCAGGAATATGGCTGGGATTATTCATGGCTGTAATCTGTGTGTTCACAGTTTGCCTGTTCTAGGGGACAAAAACCCGAGTGTCCAGGTGAAAAATTCCCTATCTCCACATGAGATCGGCTAACTCACCTTTAGTCAAAAGATGAAGGTTCCTCACATCATGGACGGGAAGTGAATCCAGGTCTTTTCAAACAAAACTGCTTCATCTATACTGACTGAGCTATGGAGGCTCTTGGTGCCATTCTCTTAATAATGTAAGAACAACTAAAAACATCAGAGAACTAAATAGAAGGAAAAATAACACAGAATAGTACAATACAGGTATCCCTTGCTTAACGCGGCAAAATTAATTGTGATAATGCCTTTATATATGCAGCAAAAATTTTAATTAACACGCCTTTAAATGTAGAAATGTCAGTCATGTCCGACTATTGGTGACTTTGTAGGCAAGTGTTTCTTGCCACAAAATGTTCTGGTGATATTCTTTTTACAGAGTAGTGTACCATTGCTTTCCCCAACCCTCCCTATTTTTATCCAGGCTTGGGATAAAAATAAGGAGGATGGCTTTTTAAAAAAAGCCTATTTTTTTAAAAAGACATTCTCAAAGACAGGTAGAAACAACAACGAGAGAAAACACAATTAGGCTCCAAGAATTTTCTAAAAATTTTAACATTAAAAACGCAGTTGAAAACATTCATGACTCGTGGGAGCAAGTGTCTTCTAGTTGTATGAGAGCTGTTTGGAAAACCTTTTGCAGAATGCGCTAATAACTTAGGTGGTTTTCAAAATCCTGTGAACAACGTGGTTGAAGAAATTGTTGCAATTGGTAAAGACATTGGTTTTGATTCAGAAGATGATAAATAATTA